>NC_140171.1:51883929-52230308 GCF_963971535.1 Notolepis coatsorum | reverse complement strand
ACAGATGGGTTTTATGTAACACAATGAATGAATGAATGAATGAATGAATGAATGAATAAATTAATGAATGAATGAATGAATGAATTAATGAATGAATGAATGAGAACTTTATTTAACAGATTGCAGAATGGGTACAATACAGTACGGCTCAATACACACAATTGTTAAGGGGATGCAGACCAGAGAAACACTTTTGTCTTGTTTACATCAGGGTCCCCCATTTTCAATTCATCATACCATGACATACAGATAGACAGTACTGCTACATCTATATATGGCATACAGAGATATAGACAGTACTGCTACATCCAGACATTTATGACATACCAGATCTACATATATACTTTACTGTTTAAGAGTACAACGCCTGTCATATAGACCTATAGCGTTGGAAACTCTGATTAGAGGAGAGGAGTGAGGAGAGGAGAGGAGAGGAGAGGAGAGGAGAGGAGAGGAGAGTGAGAGGAGGAGGAGAGGAGAGGAGAGGAGGAGTGGAGAGGGAGAGGAGGAGTAGTGCTGGTGCTGTAGGGTAGTGTAGACCTGAGTGTAGGTGTAGTCGGACAGGCTGTATAGTGTACTGTAGGACAGGCTGTATAGTGTCTGTAGGACAGGCTGTATAGTTGTAAGGCTAGACTAGGTGTACTGTAGTAGCTGTGAGTGAAACATACGGCTGTATAGTGTACTGCAGACCAGGCTGTATATGGTACTGTAGGACCAGGCTGTATAGTGTACTGTAGGACCAGGCTGTAGAGTGTACTGCAGTACCAGGCTGTAGTGTACTGCAGGACCAGGTCGGTATAGTGTACTGTAGGACCAGGCTGTATGAGTGTACTGTAGGACCAGGCTGTATAGTGTACTGCAGGACCAGGCTGTATAGTGTACTGCAGGACCAGGCTGTATAGTGTACTGCAGGACCAGGCTGTTATAGTGTACTGCAGGACCAGGCTGTATAGTGTACTGCAGTACCAGGCTGTATAGTGTACTGTAGGACCAGGCTGTATAGTGTACTGTAGGACCAGGCTGTATAGTGTACTGCAGGACCAGGCTGTATAGTGTACTGTAGGACCAGGCTGTATAGTGTACTGTAGGACCAGGCTGTATAGTGTACTGCAGGACCAGGCTGTATAGTGTACTGCAGGACCAGGCTGTATAGTGTACTGTAGGACCAGGCTGTATAATCATAATCAACACAGACCCGCCCCACACAGCTACTAAATATAAAAAAAAATAATTTCACTCACCATTGACAACGTTACTTCTTAGGAGGAAATAGAGTCCCTGTTGCTCCTTGTAAATGAAATCCATCCTTCGCTCTTTTCTGATGAAACGTTCAATGACCTCCTCTGCCGTTGCAAACAGCAGTCTTTTGTGATCTAATCGATCCTTCATTTGCGTGAGGATGCTGTCGAAATCCACTAAACATTGTTCTGTTGATGCGTGACACACGTTCCATTTTCGGGACTCCGACTCCCGACAGGTGGTCACTCAGTCACCCAAGCGATTCACCCAAATAAAGTTTTCATTCATTCATTAATTTGCTATCTCGTTATAACACAAACAGCTCACCATGAACCATGACCAGCTTAATTATGTTAGTTAGCATCCAAGCTAGCGTGATAACATTAGTAGTTATTAGCATCCAAGCTAGAAACTGCTAGGCTGCCTGCTTATACCTGCAATAATGTTGTCATCCTCCTGGACAGATAGACTTGTTAAATCATAATATCCACAGGTGTGTTGTGCTGGTCCTCAGTAAATGTCCCGCCGTGAAAAATAAGTTGCTATTAAAGTGCTAAATGTTAGATACACTAATATAGAGGTTTCGAACGTGGCTGCTCTCAGTGCTCTGTTAATAAAATTTTCAATCAATCAATCCCGCGAGGGGAGAAACAGCCGTGTAGCTACAGAGCTGCAGACGTAGGAGCCATACTCTGATTGGATTTGCAAGGCTGCCAATCATTCAACCTCCGTGTATTGGATGTCAAGGGCTGTCAATCATTAAATCCTCCATTCAATGGCAAGAGTTTAACTGCACAGACCATGCTTAGATGACATTAATAGCCTATTTTGATTGGCTATTATTTATTATTTATTTAACAATGGGTCAACCTGTGCAGCTATTCTGCACAAATAATTACTGCAGGCAATACTGCAGTGCAGGCCTGCTCAGAGCTGTCAATTTTGGCCATTTTTGAAAAAAAAAAAATTCACTGGCATTTTTTTTACAGAGGAAAACATTTATAATAAAAAAAATTATAATAATTAAAAAAAAAATATATATATATAGGTATATGTAAATTAATAATAATTATGAATTATGAGTGAATTTGTGTTTCACGTGTTGTCATAGAGAAACCTCCACTGGTTGGTATAGTATGGTATTGTATGGAATGGCTGGCATAGTATGGTATGGTACACACTACACACAGCGTTAAGATGCTAGCTAATGTATACAGTACATGAACAGATTTGACCCTGACATGCCTCGCTGTCCAGTTACGTAGGTACCCTAACTGTTTAGGTAAATGCCTTTCTACAATAATCTCTATACAGACATATATCTACCCAATGGGAACACTATAGTTAGTATTTTTTAAATGTGTAAATTAATTAAAGACTAATTACAATTTACTTTATGTCATGACATGACAGACTCACCTACTGTAGTCAGCTATCTGAGACATGTCACCATCTAGTTATGGAGGCTACCTGTTTAGATAAACTGCCATTCCACAACAATAACTACATACACATAGTTACCCACCAAGAACTCCTTGTAAGAAGATTTATGAAGATTTGAGCACAGCTTCTTTTTTTTAAGGCTATGTCTCCCGTGTCCACATGTCCTCCAGGGTGTTTGCAAATATCCGTCAACCCAGAGAGCTGGGAGGGCTATGTGTCTGAGCTGCCTCCGTCCACCTGGGAGCCCAAAGAGGGGGAGGAGGACAATAAGATCAGGGGCCACTGGAACAAGAGGCTGGGGCCCTTCCAGAAACTAGTCCTTATCAAGAGCTTCATGGAAGAGAAGGTAAGAGGCATGGAAGGGTGTTCATCCCCCTGGGGTTGTGCGTGTGTTAGTGTTTATGTGTACAGTGTGAGATGTGCCTCTCAATAAACAAATTCATTCAATCTTTATTTAATCTCAAAGGATCATTGAGAGCAAGCTCTCATTTACAATGAGGTTGGAATACAACGCATAATAAATAAAATAGAAATTAAACCATATAAACAGAAAGTCAATCAATTAAACATTTAAATAAACTAAATAAAACAACTGCAGACTGTGGTGAAGTGGTTTGCTATTTAAACTGTACCAATAGATACTAATGAATACATTTTTAAAGTGCATTGCAAAACATTTCATGTTTCTAGGGCACAGAAGCTAAAAGCAGATTTTCCTAATACAGTACAAACTGGGAAGTGTAAGCCAATCACCAGAGCGAGTATGATATGGTCCAGTGCTCCAATCCAGCAATTAAGTGGTGTCGGTGGGAGATCACCAATAATGGCTTTATACAGAAACAGATGCCGATGCAAGTGACGTCCCTGCCAGAGAGGATCACCCAACCTTATCATAGACTGTAGGATACAATGATGGGTACCATAACTGTCACCAGGGGAAAATCTAAGGGCAGCATGATATACAGAGTCCAGAGGCTTTATAGTCTATAAAATATGGCTCCATAATCCAAACGGCCTTCCTTCTGCTAAACATAGGAAATCTGTTTTTGTTTCTGTACAAAGAGCCAATTTTCTGACGGAGTTTACTTGCAAGATTATCTACATGGCATTTAAATGTACATTTCTCATCAAGCCAGATGCCAATATATTTATATTTGTTTACTCTCTCGATATCAGTCTCCATTCAGAGTGGATATGTGTTATTTGTTTTGTAATTAATGGAGCAGCTAACTTTATTTAGCCTGGAGTTTCTAATACATACTGTAGGGCAGGGATCACTGATTCCCAGCTCAAATACTCCACAAGCAGACATTTTGTCACATATATTTGAGAAAATCTAATCAATTTGGTCTGGTGGGTTCAGTAACCAGCTGAATTAAATGTGTAATACTACTAACCTCCTTATGATATTTGGAGATATTACTTAATCAGTTTATATTAAATTGGACAATCATTTCAACATCTGATAAATTAGAGAGTAATTATCTTAATTTATCAATGGAGCTGATGTAAGCAGAAGGTGATCTATACACTTAAATTGCAATCAATCAATGGGTTATTTGGCCCCAAATTATTCATAAGCACAATGGTCCTCATTCCTCCCACAACGTGTTCGTAAGTGCCTTGGTAAATATCTTGGTAAAAATCTCGTACCAACAGATTTACGGAAATCCTCCTCCGTATTCCTGAACTTGTGAAACGGTTTCCGTAACTTGTCGAAGTCTTTGCAACTGGGTTCCCAACTACTTCCCATAAATTAAATATGTCATTCATTCTTAAACTGAAATGCGCGTTTTTGTAAATTTTATTTGCATACACACACGCCCTGCCAGCTCCTTATAAGGCGAATGGGTCGTGTGCAAAACAACAGAGGTTTGGCATTGCCATCCACCATGCTGATCCATTCTACAGGTAGCGTGGAAGCAATTGCGACTGATCTCAAAATGAGATTAGATTCAAATTAGGGATGTTCGATATTGGCTTTTTTACCGATATACCGATATTGTCCAACTCTTAATTTCCGATACCGATATCAACCGATACCGATATATGCGGGTCCCCCCCCCCCCCCCCCCCCAAACTGAATAATTTCAGGTAATTAACATTACTTAGTACATGGCCTTTTAACATTCGCCAAAATGCTTGATTGTGATTGGTCAATAGCGCTCCGTTGCCCCTAGCAGCGGTAAGTTATTTCTCGATAATTCACCGCTGCTATGGGCAACGCGCAATAATGACCGCCGTTAGGGGAAAGATAGCCTCACAGCCGGACTCGCAGCGTTATACCATGCACAGCCTGCGGAGCGCCTGTCCGAGGCAGGTCTCGACAGTACACCAGGCATTTGATCTTGTCTTGTCGATGGTGTAAAATGAATTATATTGTTGGTAAGTTAGCCCTGTAATAAGCGGGATAATGTATACGTTGACACTGCGAGATTCAAACCTAAATAGACTCAGCTTTACCATATGCACAGCTGCACTGCATCAGGTGTAATCAAGCCCATTGTGATATTTCCTCCAACACCAGAGGAGCAACAGAACAACCGCGTCTGCATTTGATCTCGTCTTGTCAATGGTGTAAAATGAATTACGTATATTGTTAGTAAGTTAGCCCTGTAATAAGCGGGATAATGCGCCTCTGCATTCCAGAACGCAGTGTCGGTCAATTATTTTGTGACAATTACCCTGACATGAGCCATGTCACGAGCCAATCGCGCATTCGTTCAGTATTGACTTCTACAGTAGGACTTACTAATATAATACCTAATAAAACAAGTCATTAGAATAATAAAAGCCTACTGCTGGAACGATTCATTTTGCACATATATATAGTGTGTGTGTGTGTGTGTGTGTGCGTGTGCGCTGAGGCTGCCTCACTAACGCATTTATTTAGTTTAGCAATAGGAGGAAATACATCAAACCAACAATAAATAATATCATAGAGAAGAAGACAGTATATGGCATATTAATACAGTATATTCCACTATACAGTAGCTATATCCGCGGTGATCGGTTTAGTTCTTATTTATTTAGTTTGCAGTGTGTGTGTGTGTGTAATGCTCACGATGCCTCATTGAGTCAGGACTATAAATGCAAAACGTAATTATTAATGATACAAATATAGTCATATTAATTATCATTATAATTATTTAATTACACGGATGTTTGTAGTATCGGCAATCCCCAATGACTTGTCCCAGAGAAAGCTGTTGAAACCACGGGCACACACACCAGTCTGTCCGATTTACGACTGCCTTTTCAAGTACGTAAATCCTACAAAGAATTTACAATACGAAGCCGTTCGAGAATGCAGAATAAGTACGTAAATCGTGTTACAAAGGAATTCCTTGGTAAGTCCATTCGAGAATGAGGACCAATGAGTTCAAAACATTCTAATCGTGTCATCTCCTTCACTCTTTCTCGCCTCTCATCGCTCTCTTGCTGTCATTCGCGTTCACTCGCTCGTCTCTCTCTCTTGCTGACATTCACTTTAACAAGCCTGTCTTTCTCTCTTCCCCCCTTCTCTCTTGTCTTTTTATACATCTGACATTAACCTGCAGGTGGTGTTTGCAGTGACAGAGTTTGTGATCGTCAGCCTGGGGAAGCAGTTTGTGGAGCTCCCTTCGGTGGACCTGGCCACCCTCTACAGCGACATGTCCTCGTCCACGCCGCTCATCTTCATCCTCAGCACGGGATCTGACCCCATGGGCGCCTTCCAGCGCTTCGCCAAGGAGAGAGGTTACCTGGACAGGTCAGGAGAGAAGGAGGAGGGTAGGGGTGGAGGAATAGTTATAGGGAAGGGAGGGGAGGGAGTAGGTGGTGGTGAGTATGGAATGCCACACATTTAAACAAATTCACATATGTTATCCCTTTGCTTCAAGTGCAGTTCAGTCCGTATTTGTGCTCACACACCACTCTCTCCATAAGCTAGACATCAGACCCTCCTTGGTTTAAGATACGGGAATGCTCCATAGACAATGCATTCATGGAGCCATTAGTACATGTTGAGCTGAGTTCTCAATCCCAAATTAGGTTTATATTCTTGTATTGCTACAGTAACAGGCCTGCAACAGGATTTAAACCTTGTTGGCTCTCACACATTTTATGAGTCGACAAATTTAGTTCCTCATTCATTGTCTATGCATAGAAAATATGTCAGTCTTTCCTCTTCTCTCTCTCTCTCTCTCTCTCTCTCTCTCTCTCTCTCTCTCTCTCTCTCTCTCTCTCTCTCTCTCTCTCTCTCTCTCTCTCTCTCTCTCTCTCTCTCTCTCTCTCTCTCTCTCTCTCTCTCTCTCTCTCTCGCTCTCTGATTTCTAGTTTTAGGAGAGAGTGGTTTGTGTTTGTGAACTGTCCTGGGGAATAATATATGTAAATTCTTAAATTGGATGTCATTCTCCTTTAAGAGAATGAGGTTATAGAGAGGAGCGGCTTATAGAGGAGGAGGTATTACCATATTTGGTAACACTTTATAACACTCAGTTATAAGACATTTATAAGGTATTTGTATATAATGAACTAATCATGAACAAACCATTTATATACATACATTCGTTAATGATTATTAACTTTTGAATAACATTTACAAATGAGTTATTCATTATTTATAACTCATTATCAACATTGTACTTGATTTGTTCATCATTCAATATGTTATTTAATGTCTAGTAACACATTGGTAGATGCTTTGAAAAATGGATATGAAAAAACCACGATACCACCATTTATTTGTTCATGTTCAACAAATCATTTGTAAAACATTCTTAAAAGATATATAAATCATTTGCAGATGTTATTATGTGCCATAATCTAAAGTGAAGACTATTCATCATTAACAAATGTCTAATAGTTTGTTTGTTATTTTTGGACTGTTTTGAATACACACAAAGCAATTACCAGACTTGTCTTTTCATGTTTAACAAATGATTTGTTGGACATTCATAAAACATCTATAAATCCATAAATGCAGATGCTATTGCGTGCCCTTATATAAAGTGAAGACTATTCATCATTAACAAATGTCTAATACAGTTTAATTATTTGTTGACTTTTTCATCACCTGTTACAACTGTTGTAGACAGCTTTCGGATCCACCCTTCTTTGTGACATCAAACAGTGACAGAATTAGGACTATAGATAAATGCAATTTAATTAACATATAAAATACACACATAACATGTATCCTGGGGGACACTAGCACCCAGGAGTTCTCTGGCCAGGTATTGCCAGAGTATGTAGAGGGAGTCTCACGCGAGTGAGACTTCAGACTTGAACATTGAAAGTTCATGTTTGTTCTTGTCTGCTTGAGTGGAAACTAGATACACGTTATACATTAGCAGAGCCAAGGAATTCATGCTGCCCCACACTTTTAAGGTATGAGCAGGCTAAACATATTTTTCGTTGGTAAATCTATTCCATAATTTCCGACCTACAACTATATTTTGTGTAGACGTACTTGATGTGGTTGGACCTTTCGTCATTCCTGGGAATGCAGTTGCTGGCTGGCTAATGTGCGCTCAGTATATTGCGGTATGTGGGCCGATGCGTATGCTACATGAGGGTAATAATTGTTTGTATTTTCAGGCTGTATAGGCGCCGATACAGCCTGAAAATACAAATAATTATTACCCTCATGTCATCATCACATACCGCAATATACTGAGCACACATTAGGAACAAACACATCATTCAAATGTAATGTTAGCGCACACCACATCAAGTACGTCTACACAAAATATAGTTGTAGGTCGTAAATGATGGAATAGATTTACCAATGAAAAAGGTGTTTAACCTGCTCATACAGATCCAGCTCTTAAAAACCACACCTCTACTGCAAGGGTGCAGTATCGTTAATGCCTTGTGTAAGATTCTGATCAAACTGGCCAGTATCACGTCTTCGTCTGTTTGGCCCTCCATCCAATTCCTCTGCGTTGTGTACTTTTAATGGTCCTGACGTCTCCGATACTGGTAGATAAGATCCTTATCTCCCCCCGTTAGTGCAATCCATAAACCATAATAATTCTCCACCTTCGTAAGAATTTGACACTTCGACAACGTGAAATACCTTACAAGGAAAAGCGTGGTTTTATTTCTCTAAACAGAAACCTCAGCTCAGATGTTAACAGATTGTATTGTCCTTGAAGAGTCTATTTCTAATGATCTTTCGGTGTGTTCGTCTATCATCCTTTTGTTATTCAGTCCAATAGTGGTCAGGCCTGGTCGTCAGCCTAACCCTCCTCGTGTTAGCCGAAGCTAATGATGTGTGGCATTCTTCCCCCCCCCCCCCTCCGTGATAAGAGGAGAGAGAGTCTCTTCTGGTTTCTTCCCTCTTAGTCTCAGTCAGATTTTAGTCTGCCTTACACCCGGAAACACCATTCGACTCATAGATGTTCGTCGTCGCGACGGCCCCGCTTTCTGGTTGTCATGCGACGTGTTGTCATGACAACTGCTAACCTTTCACACATTAAAATGCAGTTTCATTCACTGTTTCATTAAGATGAACCCCTCTCCCTCGCTCTCGCTATCGCTATCAGTGTTATGTCTTCAGCAAAACAAAACACCCTGCTCAGTGTGGTGTTCCCTCGCTCTGAACCAACCTCTGCTAAGCCAAACACATTTCTGCCCTCTCTGACCTGGCACCGTTAGATGCTACCATCTTCCCCCAATCTATACATCACATACATTGAAAAAGCACCCCAAATCTCTCATTCCCCCCTGTGATTCTTAATCAACCTTCAGAATCATAAGACTACTTGGTTTTTCAATTAATTATACACAAAAATAGACTCATAACAATTAGGGCCCCGCCGTCTGCTGTTTTGCCTTGTTGTTTTCCATTACCCGCATCACACCCAAACCAGAAAGGATAAACCACGGTCATGGAGGAGAGAGAGAGAGAGAGACAGAGAAAAACACAGATTGCAACTTTTCAGACGACACACCTAAACCTTTCGGCCCCCCTATTAGGTACCCCACGTCCAAATCAGAGCGCTCTCTTCCCTCTTACAGTACACCTCCCATCTTGGGCCGGCCCCGTCTTCTAGGGCAAGGGCCCCTTTCAGTGACGGCTCCTTTCCTGAGCTGGTCCCCCCTCCAGGGCGCGGTCCCCTAGGCAAAAATGTTTCCCCTGGTCTGCTACTGCTCAGTGTCTCTGGCTGTCCTCTCCACATCTGCTCCTCCACCGCCGCCGTCTCCTCTCTCTCGTCGTGGATGATCTGTGTACCAGGCGGTGCCTGGCCCCTGCGGCTTCCTCCTCCTCCAGTCTGTCGAAAGCAGAAACACAACACCGGCAGTCGTCTGTCCATTCGACTTCCCTTGTTTTGCTATTAGTCTACCACCTTCTCCACACCCATATCTAATCCTACAGGGCTGTCCCCTGTTTTGTTGTCTTCCGGCGTGACACCAGCAGCTAAACGATACCCACTCGGCGCTCTACGTTTGTCCCACGGGTGACCCCCAGCGCGCGCCAGTTCTTTCTGGTGACGTGTCCCCTCAAGACTCTGCCTATTTATTAGGTGTGAGAAGGCCCCACTGGAATTCAAACTCCCTCTTTATTCAATAATTAACCCATTCAAATAACTGCACCATCTCTGTGCTAAATATTCCCCTATGGGTAATGAAAACTCCCCAGCACTACCCCCCCTCCACCACTAGGTGGCGACCTACTCCTCCTCTATGGTGGTTTAGTTGACGTGTCACTTCCTGATTCTAAACCCCTCGTGGCTCTGCGGCCATTTTGACTCGGTGCAAATGGCTACTCTCTCAACAAACGAACGCTGCCCTTCCTTCCAAGGCCTAAAAACACCGCTGTTTTTCCTCTCTTTCCTATCCATTATCAGGGGACGCTTTCTCAGACTAATACTCTTGCCTGATCGGACATAATACACACTGGTACAATCTCCTTTCGACTTTCCTTCTGTTATGAAAACAGTCCCGCCATCAACAATTTTTCGATCTGATTCAAGCACCCCCCCCCCCCCCCTTTCCTCATCTCGCATTACCCTCCTTAAACCAAAACTGTGCAGCCTGCCTCGTTTGCTTTTCATTCTCTGTAGATAACACCCTCGATTTTCACCATGGCTCTCTGCTCATATTATCACAGCTGGCTTCTCTGTCGCTACTTATTTACGGATGCACTATCTTCGTTCGTTTTTATTTGGCTTAAAAGATCAAAACAACCATGTGTGCACAGTGAACTCACATCTTTCTCCGGAGCGCTGTTTCTCCTACAGCGCTGGTCCGCCTCATGACCGCTCGACTCGACGCTCTCTCCCAGGGCTGGCCGGCCTTGCTTCGATCATGATTCTCCCACACATTGATGACTGTTGTCCACTGTCGCCCCATTATTGAAAAAGTCTTTATCCGTTGTTCTTATCTCTTGCAAATCCGGCTGTCATCAACAACCAACTGTTCCCGTTGTTTTAATCTCTTGCAAATCCGGCTGTCATCGGCACCAACTGTAAGATTCTGATCAAACTGGCCAGTATCACGTCTTCGTCTGTTTGGCCCTCCATCCAATTCCTCTGCGTTGTGTACTTTTAATGGTCCTGACGTCTCCGATACTGGTAGATAAGATCCTTATCTCCCCCCGTTAGTGCAATCCATAAACCATAATAATTCTCCACCTTCGTAAGAATTTGACACTTTGACAACGTGAAATACCTTACAAGGAAAAGCGTGGTTTTATTTCTCTAAACAGAAACCTCAGCTCAGATGTTAACAGATTGTATTGTCCTTGAAGAGTCTATTTCTAATGATCTTTCGGTGTGTTCGTCTATCGTCCTTTTGTTATTCAGTCCAATAGTGGTCAGGCCTGGTCGTCAGCCTAACCCTCCTCGTGTTAGCCGAAGCTAATGATGTGTGGCATTCTTCCCCCCCCCCCCCCCCCCTCCGTGATAAGAGGAGAGAGAGTCTCTTCTGGTTTCTTCCCTCTTAGTCTCAGTCAGATTTTAGTCTGCCTTACACCCGGAAACACCATTCGACTCATAGATGTTCGTCGTCGCAACGACGGCCCCGCCTTCTGGTTGTCATGCGACGTGTTGTCATGACAACTGCTAACCTTTCACACATTAAAATGCAGTTTCATTCACTGTTTCATTAAGATGAACCCCTCTCCCTCGCTCTCGCTATCGCTATCAGTGTTATGTCTTCAGCAAAACAAAACACCCTGCTCAGTGTGGTGTTCCCTCGCTCTGAACCAACCTCTGCTAAGCCAAACACATTTCTGCCCTCTCTGACCTGGCACCGTTAGATGCTACCATCTTCCCCCAATCTATACATCACATACATTGAAAAAGCACCCCAAATCTCTCATTCTTGTTAACAGCACTGCCAGGTTAATGGTGCATAATTACCGCAGCAGCAGAGCAGAGCTTAGAATCCTAAGAGCTGTTGGGCGCCCGAGTGGCGAACCACGTAACGCACACTGCGTCGCGGCACGGCCGACCCGGGTTCGATTCCTCAATGTAAATATGGGAACTCCGCATTATTGACCATTTTCACAATGTTTGCGGACCCATTGTGTATTCTGTATTATAGCTATGGAGACAATAGTATGGCTCATTTGACAGGCATTGTTTATAGTCCAAGAGTGACTAACCAGTTAATTTCTACATACTGTAGTTTGTACGCTATTACACGGTAAACATGGCCCCTTTCCTGAATAATCCAGTATTTTTTCATAGATCGCAAGATATGACGTGTTATATGCATTATGCCCAAATTGTTCTGGTTGCTCGCCTGAAACACCAAATACGTCCAAATCAGAGGTATATACCATATACATATGTGTCTTCACAAATCATCATGGGGGGGGGGGGGGGGCGTTTTAACTAGAAACTGCGATCGTGTTTGTCAAGCATGTTTTAAGTCCGGTAAAATACGACACTGATCGGTACAGAAGCATGTTTTACGTTAAAATACCAGCACCTAAGATAGACCTTACCTCAGTCAGAAAGTACTCCAAAATGAATAAATCCCAGTCAATCCCATGGCAATCGCAATTACTTGTTTATATTGGGTATGGCTACCATATGGGAAAGAATAACTCTGAGGCACCAAATCTTCCACCGATTGCTATGTTGTGATCCACTCCTAGGCGGAAACAGCCGGAGGTAAGTCAGTACTGGAAGACAAGTGATATCCCCAGTTCAAAAGTTAGGCGATACTGCCACCTGGCGAGATTCGATCATCATTGCAATTCCAACGTAGGCAGATGAGCCAGGGAGACCTAGGGAGCTCCGGCTGAGTGTCTAGAACGGGGATCAAAGGAAAAAGATCAAAGGATCTAAAACCGAGATATTACGTTTTTGGCGCTCAATGAGTTAATGTCTGAAGTCTTACATACTCTGGCAGTACCTGGCCAGGGAACTCCTGGGTCCTAGTGTCCCCCAGGTTACATGTTATGTGTGCACATGTATTGTATATGTTAATAATAAAATTGCATTTATTTATAGTCCTAATTATGTCACTGTTTGATGTCACAAAGAAGGGTGGATCCGAAAGCTGTCTACAACATTTGTAACGGGTGATGAAATATGAAAAAACAGGTCAACAAATAATTTAACTGTATTAGACATTTGTTAATGATGAATAGTCTTCACTTTAGATTAGGGCACGCAATAGCATCTGCAAAGGATTTATAGATGTTTTATGAATGTCCAACAAATCATTTGTTATTAAACATGAAAAGACGCGTCTGGTAATTGCTTCGTGTGTTTCATAAAAGTCCACAAATAATTTAACTGTATTAGACATTTGTTAATGATGAATAGTCTTCACTTTAGATTAGGGCACACAATAACATCTGCAAATGATTTATAGATCTTTTAAGAATGTTTTACAAATGATTAGTTGAACATGAACAAATAAATGGAGGTATAGTCATTTTTTTCATATCCATTTTTTACTACACATTAAATACCATTATTTAATGATGAACAAATCAAGTACAAACAATGTTGATAATGAGTTATGAATAATGTATAACTAAATTGTAAATATAGTTATACGTTATTTAATAACCATTTACAAATGTATATAAATGGTTGTTTAATGATTAGTTCATTATCCATTATCTACAAATACCTTATAAATGTCTTATAACTGAGTGTTATTATAAAGTGTTACCCAATATTTTAAACATCCAAAATCACAGTGCAAAATGCAACCATTGTAATGACAACCTTTTTGTACGGTCTGACCCCACCTTCCCCTAATGCCGTCCTAATGGTTGAGTCTCTGGGTTGGTGTGAAAAAATAAACCTTTGAAGACAGAGAAGCCTAAGATGACTCATAAAGCACCATCTTAACACGTTGGATGCCAGCCATTAGACACGGACCGCTGTAGCTGGGCCAACCGTTAAAAGATATGACTGCGTGACCTTGTTTGTAGAGCTAAATCTATATTCTATATTATAGCCATGGATACAATACTATAGTCATTTGACACTGTGTTTCTTCCGGTCAAGATGCAAAAAAGAGATATTTTTTCCATGCATACATTCCTGTGTTATACAGTGGGTGAATATAAGTATGGTTTTACAGCGGTATGGGGTAATTCCTGAAAGGTTGCGTAATTATAGTAGGTCAATTCTACTATTTGCGTTGGCGTTTCTTGCCTATACATACTAGTATTCCCGAAGCAAATATATACAGTAGGTATTATGTTAAGTCGTTTCTGATTATTGATTACCAGTAACGGCATTAGTATTGAACGCTAAAAACGCTGATCAGCTGGATCGGTATGAAAACCTTGCACAATCAAGCCAGAATATATATATATTTTTTATCCACTTTTTCTCCCATTTTTCTATTTTTCTCCCATCCCAATTTTGTATCATCCAATTCAACCCTCCCCTGTCTACAACGCTGTTTCATGCCTCCCACAAGCCGGCTGCAATGTGGAAGAAGCCATACATAGCACGAGTCCCTTCCGATACTCGAGGTAGCAGCCGTCGCATCTTTTCACCTGCGCAGCGCGATCTTTCAGCGTCAGGGGTCTGCGCTTTGGAGGGACGCCGCCCCCATCGCTTCTTGATTCTACTGCGCAGGCGCACAAACCGACCTGTAGGAGTCGCTGTCCACAACGTCCGATCCCCACCCATCAGTTTCCCTCCCCCTAATACTGCCAATTGTATTAGTACGGACGACCAGCCAAACTGAAAACAATGTGGAGAGCTGGGCTCGAACCCAGCGTCTCCAGCATTGGAGGTGAGTGCCTTGCCCACTGCACCACCTAGCCGCCTCAAGCCAGAATTTATGTCGGACAGTGGTGCAGTCGTAATATGGGAACTGCCCGGACGCCACGTGCACGTGCGCGCACGCATGCGCACAGAACAGATTATTATTATGCAGAATAAATAGTAGGAAACATGTTTGTATAGGAAATTACTAGTTTTAGTTTAGTTTTTGTAAATATTGCCTTGAAATAGAGAAGCTGAAAAAGGTAGCAGGATGTATGAATGAATGAAAACTTTATTTAACAGATTGCAGAATGGGTACAATACAGTACGGCTCAATACATACAATTGTTAAGGGGATGCAGACCTGAGAAAGACGTTTGTCTTGTTTCCATCAGGGTCCCCCATTTTCAATTCATATAGACATTTATGACATACACAACATACATGACATTTATGGCATAGGGACATATAGGTATTTAGTACTGATACATTTGTGACATAACCGGTATTCAAATATACAGTACTGTTACCCCTAGATCCTGACAGAGTATATACATATGATGGGGAGGGGACTGTACATTAGGAGGGGGTGGGTGGGTGGGAGAGAAATATACATACGGCGGGGAGGGAATATATACATGCGGTGGGGAGGAGACTGTCTATTAGGAGGTGGTGGGGGTTTTGGGCATTTACGGTGGCCAGTTTCGAATTGCAGCCTCCCGTAGGTGCTCTTTAAGAGCGGTTTTGAATGTGGGCAGGGATTCACATTCCTTTACAGCTTTGGGTAGGGCGTTCCACATTGTTGTGGCATAATTGCGAAACGTGTTTAGTCCCTTGTTTGAGCCGAATCTGGGTTTAACATGATTTGTTGAGCTTCCTCTGGTGTAGTGGTTGTGGTATTCACTGACCTTTGGGAAGTATTTTGACATGTACATGGGCACCCCGGTCGTATAGTGTATCTTGTAGACCAGGCCCATTGCAAGTTGCTGTACTCTGTCGTCTACTCTAAGCCATCCTAGGTTGTCAAAGTGGGCAGGGGTGAGGTGGGTTCTGGGGTTCAGGTCAAGTAGTAGTCTGACCAGTTTGTTTTGTGATGTTTGTAATTTTGTTTTAAGCGCCTTTGAGGTGCTTTGGTACCATGAGGTGCACGCATAGTCATAGTACCCTTGAATGAGTGCTCCTGCCAGAGTCTTCAGGGTATTCTTGTTTACCAGAGAGGAGATCAGGTACAAGAATCTAGTTCGTTGGTTGACTTTTTTTATTACATTGGATGCCATTTTGTCACAGGAAAGATTTGCCTCTAGGATGGAACCCAGGTAGGTAATTTCATCTTTCCTTGTGACAATATTGTCACCCACTGTAACTGAGAAGCCGTCGGTCTTGCTGAGTTTGTTATTTGAACCGAAGAGAATGGACTCTGTTTTGCCCATGTGTAATGATAGTTTGTTATCAGCGAGCCATATGCAGATTTTGCCTAGTTCCGAGCTGAGGGTTTTTTCAACCTGCAACTTGTTCTTGTCAGAGACCAGCAGGGCTGAGTCGTCCGCAAACAGGAACAGCCTTCAATATATAAAGAAATTATATTGTCAACAGATATGGTTGAAAAACAAACAATGTTTTAAATGTAATTGTAGTTACAATTTCTTTAATTGAATGAACTTAAACTAGAAAAGTAAATACAAACTAAATTAACAATGTAACTTAGTTTACAGAAGGACAGTTTCCTTCTTTTGTTTTTATCAAAATGTTCTCCCATTTTCTATTTTTCTCCCATCCCAATTTCGTATCGTCCAATTCTACCCTCCCCTGTCTCGAACGTTGTTAGGCCATGCCTCCCACAAGCCGGCTGCAATGTGGACTAAGCCTTACATCACGTGTCCCCTCCGGTACTCGAGGAAGCAGCAGTCGCATCTTTTCACCTGCACAACGCGATCTCTCAGCGTCGGGGGTCTGCCTTTTTGGAGGGCACGCCGCCCCCGTCGCTTCCTGATTCTGCTGCACAGGCGCACCAACCGACCTGTAGGAGTCGCTGTCCACAACGTCCGATCCCCACCCATCAGCTTCCCACCCCCTAATACTGCCAATTGTATTAGTATGAACGACCAGCCAAGCTGATAGCAATGCGGAGAGCTGGGCTCGAACCCAGCGTCTCCTGCATTGGTGGTGAGCGCCTTGCCCACTGCACCACCTAGCCGCCCCAGGACAGTTTCCTTCTGAAGCACAACTTAATAATGCCTCATCCTTGATCCTTCCAGTCGGGACCATTGTCTCATAGTGAGAGGTTCCACAGCTCAAGCAAACCCCCACCAATTGGTACAGGCTTGTATTTTGGTTTGGCTCTTCTCGTTCTTTGTTATGCTATCGGTATCCTATTATTATGCAAAGTCTATTATGCAAAGTCTAAGTGCCGGCCGCCGGGTACTTGGCGCACGGCGCGATGAGTCCAGTGACAATTGTGAACGCATTTTTGTGTGCGCGCGCATGCACATCCGTGCGCGATTGCGCCTACTTCTGCTAGGCACACACTAGGACGGTGTGGTACCCCGTCCACCCACCACTGCATCCCTGATGTCGGATGATCCTTACCTTTGATCGGGAGTATTCGAAAAATAATATTCCAATTGTTTGATCGATATCTGCTCCATCCGATGTCCATTTGGCCTACGATATAACCCACCACAGCATATGCATCGGATGTCCCGTAGACAATTTGGATGCAACCGATTGAACCTCTAGCCTTGCCGTCTACTGAAAATCTGCGCCCGGAGACCTTTCAGTGTAACACAAGGTCTGGAACAGGGTTTACTGCACTCTCGATACCGCCACCTGGGGGAATCTGGCCGGTACTGCACCCTCGGCGTCGCAGTAGGCCTTCTAACGGCAACATATGGGTCCCTGGCATTGAATACGATATTAAAAACGAACCAAAAACGTAATATTAGTGTCTGGCACCCAACCGCTGGCGAGCAAACACGTAATATTACGTGAATGGCACCCAACGTGTTAACACAAAAACATTACTGTTTTAGAAAACAGTGCAACCGGCCCACAGCTCAGGCTCCTGCCAGCTTTACCACACGTGTATTTGTTGCTTTCTATGAGTTTGTATGTAGGGATCAGTGATGCCACAGATTACTTGTAAAAGTAATCTGATTACTGATTACTGATTACTCCTTTAAAAAGTTATCTAAGTTACTTTACTGATTACTTGATTATCAGAGTAACTTAGTTACTTTGAAAGTAACTAGGTTACGAAGTCGTCGTCGTTCCCCCAACAGTTTTTTTTTAAACGCTTTATTGAAAGTGCATAAATTGTTTTTAACTTGTTTCTCTGCACATAACATAAAATTGTTAAACTAGTGCTTTAGCTTCTGTACCATCAAGTATGGTAAAGCAACAGTCTATGATGCTCACAGCATTAGAGCAGCCAGCCAGTGGTTTTACAAAACCAATGTATCACATCTAACAAATGCAGGCTGAACTATTCAATTATATCAACTGTAACTATTAAATTGTTTTTATAAATGTCTCTCTATAAACATACAATCAGTCTCTCTTTAACATGTAAATTAACTGTAAATCTGGCAAATAAGAGCTTTTGCTCTGCCACCATCAACCCTCCTGTACCTAGTCGAAGCGTCGGCTAGTGTTGTGATTCCAGATGCTTTCAATGCAATTGGATGTGCTGTTTTTAGCGGTAGACAGTATTTTGTTTCCTCCGCCGTGAAGTAGTGACTGAGGCTACGTTTAGACGAGCGTTTTGGGGTGGAATTCTGAACAGAAACCGCAAAAGTCATCTTGCGGTTTCACTTTTAATTTTGCCAAGCGTTTTGGGGTGGAATTCTCCGACGACGGAGCCCTGCTGTCACACGATTGGCGCATATGTCACATGACGTGCTGTGAAGACCCGCCCTACTCTGCCTCTGATTCACAGACTGTGTATGGGGAATGTGATTGGACCAAAGCAGAGTCACTCACAGACAGAGGGACCAGTCACGCCGCGGGACACATTCTTGTATTTAACCCTTTCACTGCCACACCACGTCACTCCCAAATAAGAAAAACAGCTCAAAATGTATTTTTGACTGTCGAAAACGAAATAAAATACTGCATTCCGCCTGCATTATGAATTTATGATGAGATAGTAACGAAATAGTAATGCACAGCCACTTGGACAAGTAACTGCAATCAGATTACTGGCTTTTAAAGATTAACGCGTTAGATTACTATTTTCGGGGAAAAGTAATCAGATTACAATAACGCGTTACTTAGTAACGCGTTACTGGCATCACTGGTAGGGATCACTGAAGGGACCAGTGATCACTGGAGGAAAAAGTTAGTTTCACACCCCACACACACACACACACAGACACACTAGGGCTGGCCCGAATGCCATTTTTTAGGGTTCGGACCATCGTTGGTGTTTCGGACCATCGTTCAACAAAGCATTGAACGTTCGATCTCACAAAAATATGTTCAAAGATCAGGAATACCGTAGGCAAGGTCAAACGTTCTGTCATAATGTAACTCGCCATTTAACTCTGAAAGGTATGATATAAGGTGGATATAAAGCTATTAGTCGGGAAGCCATGGGGTTGCACCTTGTTTTGTCAGTTGCAATTATTATTTTTTTTCTTTGAGCTTGGGGGTACCTCTTCAAAATACAAGAGAGTGCTCAGTGATATCCCTTGGTCATTTTCAGATATTAACACTTTGGTCGCCAAAAACGCCTTACCACGTCATTCCCCGCCATGCTCATTCTGCCAAAGACGCCGTACCACGTCTTTGAGATCAATATTTCAAAAATCTGTGATCGCAATCATATTTCTCCCCCGGAGACTTGAGATCTACTGTTGATCCCCTCTCAACTCTCCAACGGTTCAAGAGCGCCATCTGGTGGCGGATCGGCGGATCGCCCAAACCGGAAACAGGAAACGGAAGCTGGTGCTCATTCCAATTCGGTCCGATCACTCGCTAATAGTCCCAGGACTCGAGCTAGACACAATGGATAGCAGTCCGTTACCAATAACTCGATAAACAATATGATTTGGACGTATATACTATTATACAACCTGGAGATGGATCGCATATTTCTACATCCCATAATAGGAATATTTCTGCTCCACGCTCATCGCCCAACGCTACGAGGAAGCTACGGTGAGATTCAGCGTTTTATTTTAACGTGTTCGATATAAACTGCTCTGATGATCATATCACCCACACTAGATGAATCATCTAACGTTGGCCACGGAATTATAAACGACCCCCCCCCCCCCATCCGGTCAACATCAGATGATAAGTAGTAACTTCTAGAAGCACGTCCATTTGACATTTTTTATCTTGCGCAGATCGCTATCAAACTGTATTTGATCATCAATATAATGCATTTAGGGCTATAAATCACGTTCTGGAGAATGCTGCAGAAAACGATAAAAACATAATTATACTTTAGACCGTATTTTAGTATGAATATGTGAATGAAAAAGTATAACGTTGCTACACCCTGAACAATAGATACTTGACGTTGAATGGGCCATAGTAATGTCAATTTAGCAATACAATTTAAAAAGTTATAGCCCTGCAAAGAAGGGGAACTTCTCCATAGACAAATAGAGCTGGCGTGGGATGGTTTATTATGAATATAAGCCTGGTGTAACTGAGGGGTTACAAAAGATTGTGATAGATTGTGATAGATTAAACCACTGCTAGGTATGTACTTTAATTACTGGCCAGACAGTACATCGAATAGATATGGTGGACACTCATAATAACACGGCATTGACAAAGAAATAGTATTTGAGGGTATTTTATTATTATGCAACATTAGGTTACAGAATGATAATTAGGGTCGCGCTTGTATGGCGAAGAATATGCATAAAGTCAGTCAGTAGCATAAGTCACTGGGAATAGAATGATTCCTACGATGGGTACTAGGCTGACGCCACCTGGCGTATAATAGCAATTATAGAAGGCAACGCTGGTACCGCCTGGAGACACTGGGTTCCTCTCAGAGTTGTAAGGTCTAGAGCAGGGGTCAGCAACCTTTTTGACATGGAGTGCCTATTTGAAATATAGTTGTAACTAGTGTGCCTCAACAATATTCCATGCATCGTATTTTTTTTTCTCTCATAATCAGGTCTTTTTAATGATAATTCTTACATTATTACATCATTATTGTTATTGTTATTATTAACAATATTATTATGATGGTT
Source organism: Notolepis coatsorum (assembly GCF_963971535.1). Lineage (NCBI taxonomy): Eukaryota > Metazoa > Chordata > Actinopteri > Aulopiformes > Paralepididae > Notolepis > Notolepis coatsorum. The sequence continues at coordinate 52,209,235 of NC_140171.1, read as the reverse complement.
GTATCAACCCTAAATCTGAGTTGGGGAGGGGGGGGGGGGGGGTGCAATGCAGACAAACAGCTGCATACAGTGCGACCATTTCACTCACATTTGCCCATTCATTTTTGGACACAGCACACACCATAGCTCCACCTACAGGCCTAATGGAGAACTGTACAAAAATAAATAATAATAAGTTACCCAAACTTAAAAATATTGAGTTCAGTTACTGTGCTCAGTTTTCAATCCATAATAAGTTAACAGAAAAATAAGTACACAACCACATTATTTCAACCTAATAAAACTATGTTTATTGTCATTGTTTTAAGAACACAAGTTGACTTGGTAATACTCACATTTTGAGTAAGAAAAATGGCTTTTAACATGTTCAATGAAATAATAGAAAAATAAATAATAAAATGTGTTGATTAAGCACTGGTCACAATGGTGACCGTAATAATGTTTTTGTTATAAGGCTCTGCAAATGTTACTGAATGATGTAGCAATGTATTTCCAGCTAAATTGAAATAATAAACAAATAAAGGGTTTCAATTAAATATGTGTACTATTGTCACATGACACAGCTCAGAAGCTCAGAACACCTCAGAACACAGCTTCATCTAACGAGGCGTCGCAAGGTTTAAGTTTAACTGAGGCTAACGTTAACATGATGGCACACACACAGTGCACACGCAAAGCACACTGTGCTCCACGAGAGAGAGAGAGAGAGAGAGAGAGAGAGAGAGAGAGAGAGAGAGAGAGAGAGAGAGAGAGAGAGAGAGAGAGAGAGCGAGAGAGAGAGAGAGAGAGAGAGGTTCAGCACCACATGCACAGTGGACAGCTCCCCTACACATACACATGCCGCGTAATAATAATAATAATAATATATGCGCGATTGTGCGTATGATCTATTATGCGTAGAGCCCTGCATATGCACGTTCAAGTTCAAGTTAACATGCAAACCGATGTACAGGAAAATAAACAGCAGCCTACCTGTCGCATCAGTGTTTTGCCTGGCTGAGCTCCGGTTATTTGGGGGGTGTAATTAGTCACTTTAAGCTGGACACATGCTTCGGAGTGGTCGGTTGTCAATCGACTCCGGGAGGGGTTGAGCACGTACTTCATGTGCGAAAAGATCTGCTCACAGAGGTATGTTGACCCGAAGACCGTCAGCAAAGCCATTGCAACGTTCCGTTGACATGGTGGGGATATCTTTTATCCTTGCTTTTATTGTCTCTTTATTTGGCAAGCCTTCAAACAAAACATATGAGGTACAGATAAAAGCCTATATACATCGCCATCCGTGAATGGCTTTCCACGTTTTGCAATGCAATGAGCAATGCGATAGCAATTGCTTCAGTTGCGTGTTTTTGAGCGCGCGTGAACACTTTGAGGGTGCTGGCTTGCTTCCCATACCTGGCGACGGCACGTTTAATGGATTCTGCCTTATCCGCCTGATCCTTGAAACTTGTTTTATGCTTAGTCTCGAAATGGCGTTTCACAGATGATGTTTGGCAAACTACATTTTCCAAACAGAAAGAACACATAGCACGGTCCTTCTGACGGTCCACAAACCCGTAATCGTCTGTCCACGAGGGCTGGAATGTGCGAATTTGCTTTGATTTCTTAGCGGGGGTTGCCATCATGACACTGCACAGAATGCACCCTCACTGTGTGTTACCTGGCGCGACTGCTGCGGGAGGCCGGCGGGAGGCCGGCTACAGCGGAGCACATGGGAACAGCTGATTGCTGTCATAATATAGGGGTGTGCAGAACAGTCGACTTACAAAAAAGAACCTGTGGGAGGATTTCAACAAGAGATATGCGACAACAGTGCAAAACATTTCACAATAATATTTCAAAGCGAAGTAAAAAAAAAAAAATAATAATAATAATAATAATAATAATTTTTTTTTTATGCTGCCCCCCCCCCCCCCCCCCGCGTGCCTATGGAAATGGTCCCGCGTGCCTAAGCAGGCACGCGTGCCTAGGGTTGCCGACCCCTGGTCTAGAGGATAGAGGAATGTTCGGATACTCAGTCTGATTCAATGAAGAATAAAGGGGGTTCACGTACAGAAGCCAGTCCTTGTAAATCCAACGATCAGCAACAAAAGCAATAACTGTAATCCAATGCTCGATAGCAAACGATGATAGCTAGCCAGCCTCTCTCCATGAGGCCAGCCCGAGTGTAAATCCTCACAAGGTTAAATCCCAAACGATAGTGGAAATCAACGATGCTCTTCTCCGGGTAACACGTTCCACAATCAATATAATCCAACCAGTAATGGTTCTGCAATCGCCACCGCTGGTTCTCCTGTGCACATGTCCAACAGGTTCTCCGACTAGGCCTCCTCGGGTACTGGCACCAATGTATTTAGTCCACGCACCCTGGCTAAGGTCCACTAGCTAACACGAACGAACCGCTGGGTAATGCTACACACGAACGAACTGTGTTGGCACGATATACAATAAATGAACAACTATTTACTTCACATTAAACTAGGTCAAACTTGACGTTACTGCATTAAACTCTGACACTTTACTATTCCATTCGCACGTGGTTCTCAACGCTCTGTTAGACGCACGGTTGCTCACTTCACTGTTACCGAACACAGACAGACTTTAGACGAACTGCTGCTGTGCGCACCTGCGCCGATATATATACTTAAGTGGTTATCTAGTCCCAAACCTCAGTTCTTGTCTGGAATCAATACGCTGTCTCCGGGCATGTTACAACATGCCTGGGCTTGTCTTTGAACCTGACTTTGGGGGAGACTGCCTGGCGCCACCGTCAGGGGGCATTATCCATAAGGAAAGCGAATATTACTATGGTTCGAACGCAGGTTTAAAGGGATATACCGTGTATATATAAATAATATACAATGTATATAAAACAATAAATGTAGATTATCAGCTTTAATCTGGCCCTTCACAACAGCCGCCTCCTAATTAGTCCGCACCTAATTAGTTAAGGGAGACAGATTAATAGTCCAGTCAACTGATTAATATCTGTTGTGGGGAGTGGGTCAATCTACAAAGTCAGTGGGTCATGGTCATCATCAGGGGGGTCAGCGAGCTCTGGCAACTCTATCAGCTTCGCCAAGGGCCGGGTGTAAGTCCGCCCTTGAACTATGACTTCTGCCGCTCTGACCTTCCCATCGGCACCAGTGATCACTTTGCTTACGCGGCCGGCCGGCCACGTAGCTCGGGGTAGTGACTGGTCTGATCATAACGACTGTGTCCACCTTCAAGTTGTCCCTGTCCTTTACCCACTTCTGACGGGCTGGAAGGGACGGTAGGTAGCTTAGGGGGAAGCGGGCCCAGGACTGGTCGATCTGTGCTTGGTTGTGTCTCCACCTCCTCCGTCCGTTCCTCTTGTTCTTTCGGTACCCCGTCTGAGGAGGGGCCGGGTCCGGCCGCCCCCTCAAGAGGTAGCTTGGGGTGCTGGGTTCGAGGTCAGCTACGTCGCTTGGCGTGCAGCTGAGGGGGGTGTAGTTCGGAACTCCCTCTTCTTGAGCCCACTGTTCTCTCACAGGCCTCTCGTCTAATGTCAATAGCCTCTCAACGGGCTGTACGAGAGAGTGGCCTGTGTCGCTCACCTTTGTGTACAGGCAGCGTGTAGACGTGGGTTGGCTGGTGAGTCCGTAGAGGGGGCCCTGGAGCGTCCACCCCAGTCGGGTCTGAACCGCGACTGGGCATCCTTTGGGTCCGATGTGGGCCGCCTCGATTGGGACAATGAGGTCCGCGTGGTCGGAGCCTATGAGCAGGGTCGGTCTGGCGCGGTCGATGAGCGGTATAGGCAGGCTGCGTAGGTGCGCGTACGTCGCCATCAGCTGTGGGATGGGGTAGTTGTAGCTTGACAGACCTATGTCATGGCCTGTAAATGCCTTAGTGATGCTGTACCGCTTCTCGGGCTGCCCGACCGCTGCTATTGTGAATGAGACGTTCTTGCCTTTTATGGTTTTCAGGTCTCTCTGAATAGTGCGGATTGTCATTGTTTCTTTGGTACCCCGCAGGCCCAACTGGGCTGCGGCGGAAGCGAGGAGGAGAGTCTTTTCCGACCCATCATCTAGGACGGCGTAAGTGTCCAGGACCTTGTCCTCGTAGCTCAGGAGCACTCTGACCACTTTGATGAGCACTCGGGGGCTCCCGCTATGCTTGGGGTCTATGTGGAGCACTCCTGTTGGTCGGTTGTCTTGTAGGGCTAATCTTCTCTTGTGGGCCTCGCGCAGTGTATCGCAGCGAGCGTGGTCCTGTGTGTTCGTCCTACTCCACTGATCCACTTCGGCGGGGGTCAGTTTCTGGTATTCGTTACACCGTGACTCGGAGTGTCCGCTGCGGCAGTAAGTACACCAGGGGGGGGGCCAATGGATCTTCTGTAGTGGTGGGTAAATATTCCCTTCCTCTGTGGCGGGGGAGTTGTGACTCGTCTGTGATGATACAGCCTCGGCCTGGTACATTACCGTGACGGGCCTACTTTGGTTTCCTGGCGAACGCCTGTTGCTCTCATGCAGGACGTCTAGATGGGCGCCGTCACACTTGCCGCATCTTTTCTTCAGGCGGCACTCGGCTGCCATGTGGCCGCGCGCGCAGCGGAAGCAGCGGCGTTTGTCCTTAAGCCACTGACCTATTTCGGCTGTGGTTAAGTCTTTGAAGGCGTCGCACTGTGACAGCTGGTGTTCACTGTCACAGTACTGACAGACAGCCTTCCACTTCTCCTTGTGGGGGTTGTGGCTCGTGTGCCGTGACACAACCTCGGCCTGGTGCATCACGGTCACGGACCGGCGGTTGTCGTTGAACCTTCTCGGTCCATCTCTAGGGTCAGAGCCACTCCACACGAATGTGTCCAATCGTAGACTGCTGACCTCCCTAGCGAGGAAATCAGCCAGGTCTAGGAGGGATGGTTCTGGGCCGTTGGGGTCACTGTGGTCTCTCTGCCGCCGAAAACGCTCTTGACGGGCTGGAGGGAGCTTCTCCAGTATCCGCTCCACGTTCGAATTTGCATACAGTTCATATCTCCCCTTCTCCTTTTGTGACCCCAGCATCCCCACGAGGGATTGTACCTTGATAGAAAGGTCATCGAGTGCTCTATTGTCTTTGGCTGGGGGGAGGCGGTCGATATCTCGTATTTCTTGGATCACGTAATCCCATATGCGTCCATAGCGCGCGTCGAGGGCCACCAGAGCATCTGAGTAGGGGGTTCCTGAGTTCGAATATGCCAACGCTATGTTATGCGCTCTGGGCACCTTGAGATGCTTGAGGAGGATGGCATATTTATAAGACTCGTCGTGGACATCGGACATTATAGTCTCTAAACACATGCGTAATTCTGTGTACTGTGCTCTGTCCTCGCGCGTAAAGTCTGGGAACGTCGGTGTTCCAAGGTAAGACGCCATGGATGGCTGGGACACCGATGAGCGTAGGGGGAGGGGCCTCCTGGGCGAGTCTCCCCGTACGGGTGGTCGTGGGTTAGTGCTGGGTGGGTACCAGAGGCCGGGCCCCCAGGTGCTGCTCCTCGGTGCTGACTGTATTAAACTCAACCCTGGTTTGGGTCGGGGGTTCGTAACGCAGTGGCTCGGGGCTGGGGTCGGGGCTGTACTGGGCCTCCTGGTCCAAGATAGGTTCGTGCCGGTGGGCTTGATGTCCTCCCCCGTCCTCCGCTAGGTCCTGGAGTCTCTTAGTTAGTTTCTCGGCGACGTAGGCGGGATCTTCCCGGTGGCTGGGTCCCGTATAGACTGGTCAGGGAGGGGGCTCGGCGACGTAGGCAGGTTCTTCCTGCTGGCTGGGTCCCGTGTAGACTGGTCGGGGAGGGGGCTCGGCGACGTAGGCAGGTTCTTCCTGCTGGTTGGGTCCCGTGTAGATCGGTCGGCGAGGGGAAGGTGCCCTCGACCCGTGTCGTGATGATCTCCGGGAGCTCCGTGTGGAGGAGTGGGGGGTCGCCCTCTGGATCAATTGCTCTATCATCTGCGCCTGCAGCCGGTCTCTTTCCATCTCGCGCTGTGCGTTGGCGGCGTCGCGCTGTGCATTGGCGTGTTCTCGCTGAATGTTCTCTTCAGTCTGGAGGCGCCTCTCCTCCAGTCTGATGCGTTCGTGCTCACTCTGTTGTTGCGCTTGGAGGCGCTCTCGTTCCGCTGCAGACTGTTCGCGCGCACTTAGTTGTTGCGCCTGGAGGCGCTCTCGTTCCGCTGCAGAGTGTTCGCGCTCACTAAGGGCTTGTGCTTGGAGTTGCGCGTGGAGGCGCTCTCGTTCCGCTGCAGAGTGTTCGCGCTCACTAAGCGTCTGTGCTTGAAGGCGGTCGCGCTCACCCTGGAGTCGGTCTCTTTCGGTTGAAGCTGTCAGCGTGGCGATCAAGGCTTGCGCCAGTCTCTGGTCAGCCTCGCTGGGGGATGACACTGACGGAGGTGATCGGGCGCTGACAGGGCTTGGTGGCGACCTGTTCTCTTGGCGCTCTCCGAGGTCTATCTCTTGAGCGCGGTACTCTTCTCTTGGTTGCGCGCCGAGGTCTGTCTCGGGTACGCGCTCTTGGGTTGGTTGTGCGCCGGGGTCTTTCCCGGGGGCGCTTTCTTTATCCAGGGGCGCTCCGGGGTCTGTCCCGGTGGCGCTGTCTTGAGGTATAGTCACGTCATGTCCCGCTTGGTCCCCCCCGTGAGCTAAGTCAGTTTCGTTTGAACCCACTGGGGTCTCTACTGGAAGGGCCGACTAGTCGATAGGATTGGGCATGCTTAAACTATCCGTTTTATCCGTATTTAACGTCTGTTTAGATAAGCTAGGGGGTAAAACGAAAGCGAAGTCCTCCAGATATGGAGGTGGCTGACGTTTGCGCTGCGGGCGCTCTAGTTTGGGGGAGCCGTTTGGAGAGTGTCCACCGCTGGCCATATCAATATTAATATGATATTAAAGATTACTGATACCCTCCGGCTCGAAGGACCAATTGTAACTGAGGGGTTACAAAACCCTGACTGTATTAAAGATTGTGATAGATTAAACCACTGCTAGGTATGTACTTTAATTACTGGCCAGACAGTACATCGAATAGATATGGTGGACACTCATAATAACACGGCATTGACAAAGAAATAGTATTTGAGGGTATTTTATTATTATGCAACATTAGGTTACAGAATGAGAATTAGGGTCGCGCTTGTATGGCGAAGAATATGCATAAAGTCAGTCAGTAGCATCAGTCACTGGGAATAGAATGATTCCTACGATGGGTACTAGGCTGACGCCACCTGGCGTATAATAGCAATTATAGAAGGCAACGCTGGTACCGCCTGGAGACACTGGGTTCCTCTCAGAGTTGTAAGGTCTAGAGCAGGGGTGGCCAACCCGCGGCTCACGAGCCGCATGCGGCTCTTTGCCCGTCAATGTGCGGCTCTTCCATCCATAAAAAAAATAAAATAAAAATAAAAAAAAAAAATTTTCTTTAATATTTTTATTTTTACTTTTTTTTTTTTTTTTACTTTTTTTTTTATGTCACTCATTCCATAAGGACGTAGAATAAACATTTACAATTTTTTTTAAATGGTCCATTTGCATGTTCTTGGTATCTGAATCTAGGGACATATATGGATCAGTGTCAGAAATAGTGTGTCTGTTACTAGGCTTGAGTAAATTGTAATGAACCAAAGGAGAATATCAATTCTATTTAAAAAAAAATTATCTTTGACTGTGAATAACACCATGCTAAAATTGACCAGACCTGAAAAATCTAAGCAAATGAATAAAGGGAAGATGATTAAACAGAAGGTTTTGTAGATACAGTACTGAATTCTGCCATCTTTTTTATAATGTAAATTTCTCCACCATTTTTCATCATATTGCAACACCGTTTTTTGCAAGACGTTCACAGAAAGGTAGAGAAACTAACTGTGTTCTGTTTTATGGCAATAACGTTCAGGTTTGTGGGAGATAATCCGAAAAAATAAGAGAAATTAAAAAATTAATCCAGAAGTCAGATGATTGACAGAAGCTGGTGTGAGCTGGGTAGGGTAGTTTTTCGAAATTTGAAAGCCCTGAGTCTCTTCCTTCAAAAGACTACACTCACTTTTGGCTGTGCCACTTCCTCCTGTCAATATGCACCGGTTTCCGACTCAATGCCCTGAGATTTCTATAATCTTATATTTCACTAATAACAGTTAAAATAATTGGTAAACAAACGTAATGCTGAAAATATACACTTTTACTGTATATCTCGGGCTTAAGAGGTTAACCCTGTGAGGCCCAAATTAAAAAGAAATTAGCAACTTCAGAGGCCAGAGGGTGGGACATATAAACACATTTACTATAAAATAGCATTGTGAGGCTGAACAACAGGACCACTTGACTATACATGTGCTTAAAGGGGAACTATCTTATAAATGGCCTTTTTCAGTGTTTACCATTGTTTCTTAGCTATGTGGACTTATATTAATAGGATATATGTCTCTAATTCTAATATTGGCGCATTCTTCCAATTCTCCTCTCACAATATTCACCCTCACTGAACTGAGTCATCTGAAAATGTGCATATCTGTGATGTCAGAGATTTCTCAGCTGCATAATAATGTGGCAGTTGATGTGGCAGTTGGCACCAGGCCACACAGTGGTTGGCGCCCAGCCTCAAAACGGCTTAAGATCTTGAGGTAGAAAAATGCGGTTTTTAGTACTTGATTAGAAATACAAAACAATGCGTTTTTTTTTTTTAAACCTAGGTGTTCCATAGACTCACAGGAATTGTGTAAAAGTGCCCAAATAGTGAAAGAAATAGTCAAATAGTTCCCCTTTAACATTTTTTAAATAAACATTCTTTTTTTAAATGGCTAAAAGTGATTTTGTAATTTTGCAACCGTGGGTCTCACAGGGTACTTTTAACCCTGTGAGGCCCAAATAAAAAAGACATTAGCAACTTCAGAGGCCAGAGGGTGAGACCTATAAACACATGAAGGGTGCCGTGACTGAAAAAAAAGGTTGAGAAACGCTGGTATATGGTGTGGCTCTTTGTGGTACCACAGTCATTTTTGTGGCTCTTAGTCTCTGACTGGTTGGCCACCCCTGGTCTAGAGGATAGAGGAATGTTCGGATACTCAGTCTGATTCAATGAAGAATAAAGGGGGTTCACGTACAGAAGCCAGTCCTTGTAAATCCAACGATCAGCAACAAAAGCAATAACTGTAATCCAATGCTCGATAGCAAACGATGATAGCTAGCCAGCCTCTGTCCATGAGGCCAGCCCGAGTGTAAATCCTCACGAGGTTAAATCCCAAACGATAGTGGAAATCAACGATGCTCTTCTCCGGGTAACACGTTCCACAATCAATATAATCCAACCAGTAATGGTTCTGCAATCGCCGCCGCTGGTTCTCCTGTGCACATGTCCAACAGGTTCTCCGACTAGGCCTCCTCGGGTACTGGCACCAATGTATTTAGTCCACGCACCCTGGCTAAGGTCCACTAGCTAACATGAACGAACCGCTGGGTAATGCTACACACGAACGAACTGTGTTGGCACGATATACAATAAATGAACGACTATTTACTTCACATTAAACTAGGTCAAACTTGACGTTACTGCATTAAACTCTGACACTTTACTATTCCATTCGCACATGGTTCTCAACGCTCTGTTAGACGCACGGTTGCTCACTTCACTGTTACCGAACACAGACAGACTTTAGACGAACTGCTGCCGATATATATACTTAAGTGGTTATCTAGTCCCAAACCTCAGTTCTTGTCTGGAATCAATACGCTGTCTCCGGGCATGTTACGACATGCCTGGGCTTGTCTTTGAACCTGACTTTGGGGGAGACTGCCTGGCGCCACCGTCAGGGGGCATTATCCATAAGGAAAGCGAATATTACTATGGTTCGAACGCAGGTTTAAAGGGATATACCGTGTATATATAAATAATATACAATGTATATAAAACAATAAATGTAGATTCTCAGCTTTAATCTGGCCCTTCACAACACCTGGCGACCAAAGTGTTAACCCCTTCATCCCCGAAAATGCCAATATCTTCTTCTTTTTCTTTTGGCTTTTCCCGTCAGGGGTCGCCACAGCGGATCATCCGTTTCCATCTGTTTCTGTCATCTGCGTCGTCCTCCGTCACTCCCACTGCCTGCATGTCCTCCTTCACTGTGTCCATAAACCTCTTCTTGGGCCTTCCCCTCCTCCTCTTTCCTGGCAGCTCCATCTCCAGCATCCTCCTCCCGATATACCCCACCTCCCTCCTCCGCACATGTCCAAACCATCTCAGTCTTGCTTCTCTCACTTTCTGCCCAAACTGCTCAACATGGGCCATTCTTCTGATGTAGACATTTTCGATTTTGTCCAACCTTGTTACTCCCAGAGAGAAACTTAACATCTTCATCTCTGCCACCTCCAGCTCCGCCACCTGCTTGTTGGTCAGCGCCACTGTTTCTAGACCATACAGCATAGCTGGTCTCACTACCGTGCTGTATACCTTTCCCTTTACTCTGGCTGGTACCCTTCTATCGCCACCCCTGTCATCCTTCTCCACCCGCACCACCCGGCCTGCACTCTCTTCTTCACCTCCCTACCACAGTCCCCATTACTTTGGACTGTTGACCCCAAGTACTTAAACTCGTCCACTTTTGGTACCGCTACTCCTTGCATCATCACCACCCCTCCGTCTTCCTTCCCGTTCACACACATATACTCGGTCTTGCTTCTGCTCACCCTCATCCCCCTTCTCTCCAGGGCATGCCTCCACTTCTCCAGGTTCTCTTCCACCTGCTCCCTGCTCTCACTACAGATTGCGATGTCATCTGCGAACATCATGGTCCACGGGGACTCCTGCCTCACCTCGTCTGTCAGCCTGTCCATCACTACTGTAAATAAGAAAGGACTGAGGGCCGACCCTTGGTGCAATCCTACCCCGACCTTGAACCCTTCCGTCACTCCCACTGCACACCTCACCACAGTCGCACTGCCCTCATACATGTCCTGTACTACCCTCACAAACTTTTCAGCTACTCCTGACTTTCTCATACAGTACCACACCTCCTCTCTTGGTACCCTGTCATACGCCTTCTCTAGGTCTACAAAGACGCAATGCAGCTCCTTCTGGCCTTCTCTATACTTCTCCATTAACATTCTAAGGGCGAACAATGCGTCTCTCGTGCTTTTCCCTGGCATGAACCCATACTGCTGCTCACTAATCCTCACCTCTCCTCTTAACCTAGCCTCCACTATCCTTTCCCATAGCTTCATGCTGTGGCTGATCAGCTTTATTCCCCTGTAGTTGCTGCAACTCTGTGTGTCTCCCTTATTCTTAAAAATCGGCACTAGCACACTTTGCCTCCACTCCTCTGGCATTTTCTCGTTTTCCAAGATGTTGTTGAACAATCTTGTTAGAAAAACCACTGCCATCTCGCCTAGGCATCTCCAGGCCTCCGCTGGTATGTCATCTGGGCCTACCGCCTTCCCACTTCATCCTCTTCAAAGCTGCCCTCACTTCCTCCTTACTGATCTGTTGCACTTCCTGGTTCACTGCCTCCACACTGTCCATCCTCCTCTCTCTCTCATTTTCCTCATTCATCAGCTCTTCAAAGTACTCCTTCCACCTTCTCACCACACTGTCCTCGCTGGTCAGCACCTTGCCCTCCTTATATTTTATCACTCTGACCTGCTGTATATCCTTCCCTGCCTGGTTCCTCTGCCTAGCCAGCCTATATAGGTCCTTTTCTCCTTCCTTGGTGTCCAATCTCTCATACAGCTCACTGAATGCTCTTTCCTTCGCCTTTGCCACCTCTCTCTTCGCCTCCCGCCGTCTCTCCATGTATGCCTGTCTACTCTCTTCATCCCTCAGTCTGTCCCACTGCTTCTTCGCCAACCTCTTCCTCTGTATACTTTCCTGCACTTCCTCAGTCCACCACCAGGTCTCCTTATCTTCCTTCCTTCATCCTGAAGACACGCCAAATACCATTTTAGCGGTCTCCCTAACCACATCTGCCCGAAAATGCCAATATAATTTATGATATTGCATGCTGCTGAATATAAATTAAATGCATCAAATTACATTATCTAATGTTTTTTTCATACAAGGGGGGATGTGAAATTTATATTATCATTAATATTAACATGTAACATTCCCAGATATTAACCCCTTCATGCCTGAAAATGCCAAAATCACACACAAATAGAGATGTATGATATTGCATGCTGAATATAAATTAAATGCATCAAATTACATTCTCTAAGGTCTTTTCATACAAGGGCTGATTAATATTAACCCTTTCAACTTTTGTAGCAGTTATTAGCAGCGACACACACACTTAAGTTTGCATTGTGTTGGTCCATTTATTCATATGGTGAACAAAAAAATTTGCAACAGGAAAAGGGGTGCAGCTCTTCCCCCCCACAAAATGTATCTACCTAAATCAAACAAGTGCACACTCACTGGTGTGAAGGACAAATCTTGCAGATGCGTTACTGTACATATTAGGGTATTGAGCATCCTTAGCTTAAACTATGTACAGAACATTGTGCATGCCAAACCATGCACTTTACAGCAGCATGTCTTAGAGGTAAACGGGGCTCACTCTTGCAGCCACACCGGATCATCTTCAGGATGTAGTCTGGGACAAGTTTGATCTTCTGGTAGGTGGATTGGGATCAGTGCCCTGTTACAGGTGTCCTTTTTCCATCCAAATTCCTCTGGGTTCATTGCTGGTGGCAGATTCGTAATGAGATTTCACCAGAGGTACGCTTGGAAGTGGGCCCTCTTCACATTTTCAATGAACACTTCCTTTGTTGGAGGTAAAGCAGCTAGATTTGGTGAAGACATGTCCTTTCCCATTTGTCCCAGTAGCCTTGTGTGTGTCATGTCTGTGCTCTCTGTTATGCCATAACAGGCTGAGATGAAGGCAGTGGCTTGGTCAAGGTCTTGCTGGAATGGTGCATCCACATTTCCAATGGCTGATAGGTCGTAACCAGCGTTCAGGGCATTGATGACAGAGTCGTTTCCCAACCCATAGTACGACGCTTCAGTGTCACATCCTGATAGAATAGAATAGAAATATTTGAATCATCCCAAGGGACATTTTGCACTACAAATCGCTCACAGTAAACATTTAGCTAGACAAAACCAAAGTCACGAATAAGAATAACAAAAAAATCGCCAAAGAATAAAATAAGCCTAATAATAAAATAATAATAATACACTACGGTCCGGGATTCACATTTCCTATGTTATGTATATACATTCTAATATAAAATATACAGTAAAAAATACAGAAATCTACAGTAAGTGTACAGTAAGTGTAATATTGACAATATTGTTTTAACACATTGGTTGCCAGCCGGATATGACGATTTATCGCTTGGATGCCACCACGTTAATCAATGGGAGGACGAGCACATTTGCGAACGCATAAACTATATCTTAAATTATGGCTATGTGTCTAATACACCTGTCGCTTATCAATGACTTGCTTGCAGTCAACATGTACGAAACAGATTTTTTCAGTACATTTCCGTTTTATACCGTTTTGAATACGAGTATAGTTTCGGAGAGTTTATAGTAATTTCAGAGAAATTCCGCGAAAATAGCCATTTACTGGAGTACACAAAACACGTCATTTTCCGGCTGATTTATGAATCGGTGTCAAATAAACGCTAGATTATCGAGAGTATTTGTGTTCTTATGCACGATACAAAAGCGGGCTGAAAAATCATTTATTCGTGCCGCGCTCTGCGCCTAAAGGCCTCTACATGCTACAGCAAATTCAAAGCAACTTCAACACAACATCGGCGCGATTTCAGCGCGCTTGTTGCAGACAGTCTTGTAGACTGTGTTGCGAGGGCGTTGCGTACCTGTCTCCAAAATCTAATCTAAAGACCTGTTGCGTTGGTATTGCGTAGCAGTGATTGGTTGGTAGTGAATGGGGGCGGGGCTGTCTGTCACTTCTAGTGTTCCTGGCTCGAGACCAAAAGAAAACTTTCTGACAGGAGCTCGAGACCAAAAGAAAACTTTCTGACAGGAGCTCTATAGCTAGTGTATTGTTTCATTACACTTGTTTAATTGTTTGTTTAAAATGAATCAAATGCAGGAACGTATTGCAGAGGAGGTCCGAAAGTACCAACATTTATATAATAGCGGGTCTAAAGACTACAAGGATAGCATTATGACGATGAATCCGTGGAAGGAGATTGGGGAAACAATGGGGATGGACTGGGTTGATGTGGCGATATAACTATATTACACTATATACAAGAACACAAGCGAAAACAAACATAAACAGGGCTATTATTATACTAACGATGTATGGTTGAGAAGGGAAATCCGTTTGTAATTGCTAGAGTGCGCACCTTCGGCTGCCCAAAGTATTCAGGCGGGCTGGGCGCGCTCGAGCCGCACATCCGGGGTACATTTTGTTGCATCATAGGCTGCGCGTTGATTTTGCAGAAGCATAAAGATAATGTGTCTGCAACACCGTTGCTTTGTCGATGTTGTGTTGAAGTTGCTTTGAAGTTTCTGTAGCATGCAGAGGCCTTAACGCCTCACACACGCACGCACGCACGCACGCACACACGCACACACACACACACACACACACACACACACACACACACACACACACACACACACACACACACACACACACACACACACACACACACACACACACACACACACACGTTGTGAAATCTGTGAAAAACAACTCTGATTAACCCAAAACTGGTAACATAGATTCCTTACCTCAGATCAGATGTTCTGCAAAAAGATGAATCCAATTCCTGATCGCCATTCCAAATATTGATCGCATTTATTGATCCAACGTTATAGTCCGAAACGCATAATCCAAGCTGCTTCCAGCCTCGCCAGTGAATCTGGTAACACGACACTGCTTGCCAGAAATCCTGGACCGGAGTATTTCTCTGATGCACTTTTTCACTCAATCCAATCCAATGATGTGCATTACCATCCGGGAGATGATAGGGGGCGGTATTTGCCCTTTTCGAGCTCAGAGCCATTCCCAATGATAATGTCAGGCTGGACGGATGAAAAATTTATGGATATCACTAATAAAAGAAATAACGATTAAATAACGAGAAATCTCGTTATTGGCAACCAACGCATGGCGGCCAACAACGAGATTTCTCGTTGTTGGCAACCAATGTGTTAAAAATAAAAGTCCAGTGCAGTTCAGTGCTACATCTTGGGAGTGTTAGTCTAGCACTGAGCATGCTCCTCCTGTCAGCCAAGTCTGTGTATAGTGGGTGCAAGGGTTGTCCCTGATGGCATGGGCTGGTAAAAGGTGTTCAACAATTTGTTTCTGCTTGGCCAGTGTTGACTTCATGTCCACTATTACTCTCTCCTTGCGGGGGGATTCGATGAGTGGTACAGTACAGCCAGTCCTGCCTGATGGTAATAGTGAAGAAGTAGGACAAAAACATCTGTATCATCAGAAACCACTGTGATTTTGATGGGCTTCTCCAGCACACCTCAGGACTTGTTGGACGATGATGCTGTCAGCTTCTTCCTGCTGATTTTCTAGATCATATCTCGTCCGTCTCTCTTCCATCTCGAGCCCACTTTCAGCCATCAGTGAACCAACTGCCCCAAGAAAACTCATCAATATTAATTTCACATCACCCCTTGTATGAAAAAACATTAGAGAATGTAATTTGATGCATTTAATTTATATTCAGCATGCAATATCATACATCAAAAATTGTGGGCATGAAGGGGTTAATATCTGAAAATGCCCACCGAGCACCTTCTTGTAGTTTGAAGAGGTACCTCCAAGCTCCAAGAAACAGCAAAAAGATATATTGCAACGACAAAACAAGGTTCACCTATAAATCGGCCTATGGCTCCCGGACTATATTGAATAATTTTACAAGTACCTTAGGAGCTCAACAGTGCAATTGTTTATGTTTATAACTGGAATTATTTAGCTAATTTAACCATGTTAATGGGAGACAGGCAATGTGTCTAATGTTATTCCAACAAAAGTCACTCAGCATTACAATTTTTCGATCAGCATCTTGGTAAGTAAAGGTCATTATATTATCTTATTATATATACCGCTTACCCAGTGTTTCCCACAGGATTTTGTAAGACTGTGGTGGGTGATCCTCTGACCCTCTTGTTTTTTTTTGTACATTTTAAAGTTAAATGCATCAATCTGGTGCACTTTGAGAGCAAAATAAGAGGCCAGATCTATGATGAACTTTGTGCTCAAAACACAAAATCGACTAGAGCAGTGCTTCCCAATCCTCTCCTCGAAGCACCCCAGCCGTTCCATGTATTTGTTAAAATCCACCACCAGCACACCTGATTCAACTTAACAAGCCCTTTATTAGTTGAATCAGGTGTGCTGGTGGTGGAATTTAACAAATACATGGAACAGCTGGGATGCCTTGAGGAGAGGTTTGAGAACCACTGGACTAGAGCATATATTTGAGCCATCAAAGAAATGAAGCAAAAGTGGTTACCTGTGTTGAACTGGTTTATTTTTTTAGAAAATAATTTTTTTTACTGGATTACTATTACGACTACTACTGCCAATAGGGAGGTGTAGTGGTTAAGTCATTGTTGTTTCCCGCCGGTCCACCTCGCTTGAAATCGCAATGTATTTCCCCATTTCTAAATCGTCTTGTTTACAACAAATAAAGCATGAACATTTGCATGGTGTACCTTTCTGTGCGTATTCATCCACAATCTATAGCTCAACATAAAAATATTTGCAATTAATCGTAAAATAATTACGTCAAATTTTATTTCAAAATTCACAGATTTTATAAAAACACACTCCGACGCTCTAGTAAAACCTATCACCATATTAGTGAATCAATCGATCAGTTTAAAGGATCTTGAATCTTCCTGGAAGGTGGCCACGGTAATACCAATTTTTTAATCTGGTAGCAGGATGTCGGTAGCCAACTACAGGCCAATCAGCATCCTATCCACCATATCTAAGGTTGCTGAAAAGTGGGTGTCGAAACTTATGATTAAACATCTGGACAAAGGTCACACCCCACTCCACCCACTTCAATTTGGCTTCCGTGCTCAGCACTCCACTGAGTCTGCAAACTGTGTTTTTATTGAAAAGGTTAAATATATGTTGGACAAAAACCCATATGTAGGTGCTGTGTTCCTGGATCTTAGAAAGGCGTTTGACACTGTCAACCATCAAGTACTTTTGGCAAAGTTGTCTCATTTCAATTTCTCTGCAGATACAATTCAATGGTTTAAGTCTTACCTAACAAACAGAAAACATTGTGTCATGGTTGATGGTGTCAAATCTCCTTATCTTGACAATCCAGTCGGTGTGCCGCAGGGATCGATCCTTGGGCCATTGCTGTTTTCCCTGTACATCAATGACCTGCCGGACATATGCCCTGACTTCAATGTACAGATGTATGCTGACGACGCAGTCATTTTTGTACATGGTAAAAAAACTGACCTGATCTCATGCAACCTCTCAAATGCAATGAACAAGGTCCAACACTGGTTGCAAAACTCATGCCTACTGCTAAATACCAAAAAAACGGTATGCATGATGTTCAGCAAACGACCAGTCAGAATCACAAGATCTAATGTGTTTCTGGGGGGGGGGAGGAACTGGAATTGGTTTCCCATTTCAAGTACCTCGGCATCATCTTGGACTCGAACCTATCCTTTAAGAAACATGTCAAAAAAGTGAAACGCACAATTAATTTTAATTTAGTTAATTTTAGACAAATTCTGCCTTTTTTAACAGTTGATGCTGCAAAAACGTATCTTCATTGCATGATATTCTCACATATTGAATACTGCTTCACAAACTGGTCATTTGCTGGTGTCACTGTCATAAAACATATCGAACAGCTTTATCATAGAGCCATCAAGGTATTTGCAAGGAAACCATTGGCATACCACCATTGCAATATTTTGAAACAATATAGCTTTTTGAGCTTTGAAAATGTCAAAGTCTTAAAAAGCTCTTGTTTCATCTACAAATGCCTACATGGACTAGCTCCCCCTCCTGTACAGGAATTCATCTACAAAAAAAGAAACACTGGACTCTGCACCAGGTCAGACACCAGAGGTGACTGCATGGTCCAAAGTAGATTGACCACGTTTGGCCAAAACGTCCTGTCGATAAAAGGCAGTCAAACATGGAACAGTCTCCCCATTTCCATAAGGGAAAGCCCCACCCTTGCTTCTTTTAGAGGGCAACTAAAAAAATGGCTGAAGTCCAACCAGTCATGTGAACACATGTGACATGCTGTTATGTATTTGTACATTTTTTTTACTGTTTTTATGTGTCCTGTTTTTATGTATTTGTACATTTTTTACTGTTTATGAGTCCTGTTTTTATGTTTGGGGACAACGGATGGAAATTAGCCTCGTGCTAAATCCGGCAATTTTTACACTCCACAGTGTTCATTAATTTTGCATTGTCCCGTCCAAATAAACGAATAAAAAAAAAGATTTCAACCAAAAATGCTTAAACAATAATGTTAGTGATAGAAGGGAAAAATGCAAATGCAAAAATGGAAAGCTTGCCAACAATGTTCATGGGGCAGAATTGTTACAATAGCCGATAATCCATTTTCCAATGATAAATCCCTAAACAGGTGGACCTCTCGGCCGGTCCAAAGTATCGTCAGACTACACCTCCCTCTACTACTGATACATCCCTATTGGCAAACTTTATATTTAAAAATATAAAAAAAAAATTATAATAATTTGAATAATAAAAAATAGAAAATTCGGTTCATTATAAAACTGTGGGCTAAATTGTGGGCTAAACTCGTGCTAAATCCGGCAATTTTTACACTCCACAGTGTTCATTAATTTTGCATTGTCCCGTCCAAATAAACGAATAAAAAAAAAGATTTCAACCAAAAATGCTTAAACAATAATGTTAGTGATAGAAGGGAAAAATGCAAATGCAAAAATGGAAAGCTTGCCAATGTTCATGGGGCAGAATTGTTACAATAGCCGATAATCCATTTTCCAATGATAAATCCCTAAACAGGTGGACCTCTCGGCCGGTCCAAAGTGACGTCAGACTACACCTCCCTCTACTACTGATACATCCCTATTGGCAAACTTTATATTTAAAAATATTAAAAAAAAATTATAATAATTTGAATAATAAAAAATAGAAAATTCGGTTCATTATAAAACTGTGGGCTGCCACAGTCTAGGTAATTAATGGGAAACACTGGCTTACCTGTCCGATGCAAAGATATTAAACCCCACTTTAACTAACAGCTAGCCACAATTTCAGCGTATCCTTCCGTATCAATAGTAATAATTAACGTTACATTACCTCCACTCTGTCTGCTCTGCTGTAGCTCTTTCCACTCATCGAAAAGCAGATTTCTTGAGAAAAAAGTCAGGAGGTCCAAGTGTTTGGGTCTATGACCATGTATCACCGGCATGTATCACAAGCTAGCCACAACTTGCGTGTCCGTCAATAATAGTCTATGAAGTAGGCAAATTAAAAAAAAAAAAAATTAAAGTAGAGGGTTTCATTCAGCGTGGACAGATTAATTTGCATTCACTATACTAACGATGCAGGCTTACCTGTACCTGCTTGATATGTGGTTTGGGACAAAAAAACGTCACTCCCACAAAAAAATATCAAAAGCATGTATTTAACAAACTCAATCTACTTATGTCAACGAAAATGTCCAACTAAATAACAGATACGCGCAGGGCTTGACATTAACACCCGCCCAATGCGGCTAGAATTTGGCATTGGCGTGTAACTTCTTCATTCTTCCCGCCAATGTGGCGGGTGGCTTTTTTTTCTATGAAAAAAAAACATTGTAGTCTACAAAAGGCATCTGCAATAATTAAGTCAATCCAGGTGATACTATATAATACTACAACTCCCACGAGGACTGGGTGCGCACAGTGTGCTCATTCATTGGCCCATCCACTTCGCCCTATCGCGCGCGTCGTGTTGCTTCCATGTGGTGTGTGTGACAGCTGACAGCTGAATGAACGCTGTTAACATTAATAGATCAACTGGTTAGTACAGACAGTTAGCTAACTTAACGTTACAATGTGGTGGCATATTGTTGGTTGCGGTGAGATCCCTGGTGTCAATGAAAAATCGGCTCAGTTTGACAAGTTGAAGCTGCTGTTCCGCAACGTTCACACAATCGGGAAGAAAGGCAGACCATTCACCGACTATTTGTGGATGTGCGAGTAAGTATTAGACAAACTAACATGTATTATGTAACGTGTATTATTAAACTAATATTACAGTGTTTGTTAGCTAGCCACATTCATTTAACATTAAGAAGCATACGGGCTCCAGACTATCAAAGTCCTGTCGCAAATATTCAGCACCATGGACAGCTGCCCCAGATCTGTGAGGGTAGGGGTTTAGCGGAGCCCAATAGCAACAGGAGGAGAGAGAATGGAGCGGTTTAGGTTTCTTTAATTGTACTTTCCCCAAACAGACAGAGTAACATCAGGAATGTGCAACAGGCATGGGTTAGAAATGTTCTTGGGGGGGAATGGGGACAGGTGCACTCCCAGTGCAGCCGTAGGCAGAGGACACCGGTCTTGTGTCGAGAGAGAGAATGGGAACAGGTGCACTCCCAGTGCAGCCGTAGGCAGAGGACACCGGTCTTGTGTCGAGAGAGACTGAGAGCAGGAGTACTCCTTGTGCAGCACGGAACATCCAGGCAGGAAGGACACTGGAGCGGGAGTCCTGGGCACAAGAGAGACAAGATTAGGAGAGGAATAATCACAGAGCAGGTCTAGGAGTCTTCAGGTAGAGTCGTCGTACCTAGGTAGGCAGTTTAACACTGCAACGAAGAACGACAGGATCTGCCAGATGATATAGGGACCGCCTGATGATGTAATCGCTCACAGCCGCGCTGATTGAAGTCCATCTGGCAGCGTGGGAACGCTTCAGCAGGAAGCTGCCCGTATATGGGCACGGCAGTATGAGGGCAGAGGAAGGCACGAGCCCTGATTGTGACAGGATCCCCCCCTCTACGGCCGCCTCCTGGCGGCCCTCCAGGCTTGTCCGGATTGTCCCGATAGAAGTCCCGGATGAGGTCAGGATCCAGGATCATCCCGCAGGAGACCCAGCTGCGCTCCTCCGGGCCGTAGCCCTCCCAGTCCACGAGGTACTGAAACCCACGGCCGTGAGGACGCATGTCCAGCAGCCGCCGGACGATGTAGGCCGGGTGGTCGTCGATGACCAGCGGAGGAGGAGTCTCCGGAGCTGGAGGAGACAGGACTGGAGACCACCGGCCTCAACTGTGAGACATGGAAGGAGGGGTGAATGCGCATGATGGAGGGGAGCTGGAGTTTGACGACTGAGGGGTTGATAATGGACGAGATCTTATAGGGACCAACAAAACGGGGGGTGAGTTTGCGGGACAAAGACTTGAGTGGCAGGTCTCGGGACGAGAGCCAAACCATCTGACCTGGTTGGTAGTCGGGAGCAGGGGTCCGGTGGCGGTCGGCGAAGCGACGGTTCTGCTCAGCGGAGCGGAGCAGCGCAGCCCTCGTGTCCTCCCATATCCTCCTGCAGCGGCGAAGGTGGTCCTGCACCGACGGGATGGCGATCTCCTCCTCCTGTGCAGGGAACCGCGGGGGTTGGTAGCCCAGAGAGGACTCGAAGGGGGACTGACCTGTGGCCGTGGAGGACAGTGAGTTGTGGGCGTACTCAATCCACGGCAGGAAAGTACTCCAGCCGGAGGGGTCCCGGGTCATCATGCAGTGGAGGGCGGAACCCAGGTCCTGGTTGGCCCGCTCCGACTGACCGTTGGTCTGCGGGTGGTACCTGGAGGAGAGACTGACCGTGGCCCCCAGGGCCCGACAGAAGGCCTTCCAGACTTGGGAGATGAATTGCGGGCCCCTGTCGGAGACATTGTCCGCCGGGATCCCATGGAGGCGGAAGACGTGGAGCACCATCAAGTCCGCAGTTTCTGAAGCAGAGGGGAGTTTGGGGAGAGCAACAAAATGCACTGCCTTCGAGAAACGGTCAACGATAGTGAGAATGACTGTGTTACCGTGTGAGGGAGGCAGACCGGTGATGAAGTCCAGGGCGACGTGCGACCAGGGCCGACCGGAAACAGGGAGCGGACGGAGGAGCCCGGCGGGTGGTTGGTGGGAAGCCTTCCCACGAGCACAGACGGTGCATGCAAGGACGAAGGCGCGGGTGTCTTCCCTCATGGAGACCCACCAGAAGTGCCGCCTCAGTAGGGACAGGGTACGGTTGATCCCAGGATGACAGGCGAACCGGGAGGCGTGGACCCACTGGAGCACCTGGGAGCAGACAAGGTCGGGGACAAAAATCCGGTTAGGTGGGCCGTTACCTGGATCAGGCTGGACAAGCTAGGCCTCCCGGACGACGGACTGGATCTCCCAGGTGGCGGCGGCCACCAGGCAGGAGGAGCGGAGGATAGTGTCGGGGTGCGCGGGACCCTCTTCGGGGATGAACTGCCGGGAGAGGGCGTCTGGCTTGGTATTCTTGGAGCCAGGCCTGTAGGTCAGGGTGAAATTGAACCTGGCAAAGAACAGTGCCCAGCGTGCCTGGCGGGAGTTCAGGCGCTTGGCCGTCTGGACGTAGGCGAGGTTCTTGTGGTCAGTCCAGACCAGGAAGGGGATCTCTGAGCCCTCCAGCCAGTGCCTCCATTCCTCCAAGGCCAGTTTGACTGCCAGGAGCTCCAGGTTCCCGATATCGTAGTTGACCTCTGCTGGGGTCAGGCGGCGAGAGAAGAAGGCGCAGGGATGCAGTCTCTGGTCGAGAGCGGAGCATTGGTAGAGGACCGCCCCTACACCGGTACTCGAGGCGTCAACCTCCACCACGAACTGGCGGGACGCGTCCGGTTGGACGAGGATGGGCGCGGAGGTGAATCGCCGGTGCAGCTCGGCGAAGGCGGAGTCCACTCTGTCTGACCAGACGAAGGGCACGGAAGGCGAGGTGAGTTGGGTGAGGGGTGCAGCGACCCGACTGTAGTCCCTGATGAAACGCCGGTAGAAATGGGCAAACCCCAGGAAGCGTTGGAGCTGCTTGACGTTGGTGGGACAAGGCCAGTCGGACACCGCCTTGATCTTCTCGGGATCCGCCCGGATCTTGCCGCCCTCGATGATGTAGCCGAGGAACCCGATGGAGGAGACGTGGAACTCACACTTCTCCGCCTTGACGAACAGCTTGTTCTTCAGTAGGCGTTGGAGGACCCGGCGGACATGCTGGATGTGCTCTTCCATAGAGCGGGAAAAGATCAGAATGTCTTTCCAGATAAACAAAGACAGAGCGGTTAAGGACATCACAGAGAACGTCATTGACAAGGGCCTGGAAGACAACAGGGGCGTTGATCAACCCAAAAGGCATTACCTTGTACTCGAAGTGACCGAGCGGGGTCTTAAAGGCCGTCTTCCACTCGTCTCCCTCTCGGACGCGGACAAGGTGATAGGCATTTCTGAGGTCCAACTTCGAGAAAATGGTGGCACCTTGCAGGGGTTCGAAAGCAGAGTTAATCAATGGCAGGGGGTACTTGTTCTTGACCGTGATGTTGTTGAGACCCCGGTAGTCAATACAGGGGTGAAGCAAGCCGTCCTTCTTGGACACAAAAAAGAACCCCGCGCCGACAGGAGAGGAGGAGGGGGTAATAATGCCCGAGGCCAGGGACTTGTGGACGTATTTCTCCATAGACTCCCTCTCTGGGCGTGAGAGGTTAAATAGGCGACTAGCGGGGAGCAGATCAATAGCACAGTCGTACTGGCGATGAGGTGGCAGGGAGAGGGCCTGTTGCTTACTAAACACAGCCTCTAGATCGTGATAAATTGGAGGAACAGTCGAAAGGTCAATAGTTTCGTTGGGAACGGGAGAACCAGCGGCTCCCAGTGGCAACCACGCCGACCATAGACAAGAGGCGTGGCAGTCAGCACTCCAGCTCGTGACTGAGCCCGTTGGCCAATTTATTACAGGGTTGTGTAGCTTTAGTCAAGGCATGCCTAGAACGATGGGGTTATGGGGGGAATTAGTGACATGGAAACGGATCTCCTTGCTATGATTCCCGGAGAGTCGAAGGCGGAGAGGCGTGGTGTGGCGGGTTATTCACGAGAGTAACCTCCCGTTTAGACCTTGAGCATCGCGGGGAATTGGCAAGGCGTCGGTGGCAATGTGGTAGTGGGACACTACCCCAGCGTCAATGAGGTTCTCGTCTGCGCCTGAGTCGACCAGTGCGGACAGAGGAAGCGATTGACCATTGTTGGAAAAGCGTGGCACTGAATTGCATATTTGGACCGGAGCTGGGAGCATAATTAGGGCTCGTACATGCGCCCAGCGTCACTGTCGAGCCTCGTCGTTTGGGCAAACCGAACATGAAGCAATGGAGTGGCCGAGTTGCCCGCAGTACAGACATGCCCCAGTCCTGAGTCTGTGACGGCGAGAGCGGAGAGGGAGGCGAGAGCGGTCGAGTTCCATAGGCTCTGTGTCATCGGCTCTGCGGCTCTGCAGCGGCACACTATTACCGGTGCGCTCCGGGTCTGCGGCTCTGCAGCGGCACACTGTTGACGGCGCTGGCTTTTTCACGGCAGCGTTCCCGAAGACGCGTGTCCAAATCTCTGGCTAAGTTGATCAACTCGTCAAGGGAAGTTGGCTTCACCTTAGACGCCAATTCGTCTTTTAGGACGTCGCTGAGGCCCTGGCGAAAAGCCCCTTGTAACGGTGCGTCGTTCCACTGGGAACCAGCTGCCAGGATCCAAAATTCAATAGCGTACTCGCTCACGCTGCGATGGCCTTGGCGGATGGTGAACAAGGCGGCCGTACTATCTGAACCACCGGGGGGATGGTCGAAAACTTTTCGCATGTCGCCGATGTAATCGGAGTACGAATCGCAGAGGGGAGAATTACTGAAGTCGAGGGCGGTTGCCCATTCTAGCGCGAGGCCCGTGAGCAAACCAGACAGGTAAGAGATCTTGGATTTGTCGCTCTGGAAGGTTAGTGGTTGTTGCCCGAAAACTAAAGAGCATTGGAACAGAAAGGCACGACACTTGGAAACGTTTCCGTCGTAATGCTCTGGCGCGGGTACATGGGGCTCCCTGTACTGGGATCAGTGATGCCACAGATTACTTGTAAAAGTAATCTGATTACTGATTACTGATTACTCCTTTAAAAAGTAATCTAAGTTACTTTACTGATTACTTGATTATCAGAGTAACTTAGTTACTTTGAAAGTAACTAGGTTACGGAGTCGTCGTCGTTCCCCCAACAGTTTTTTTTTAAACGCTTTATTGAAAGTGCATAAATTGTTTTTAACTTGTTTCTCTGCACATAACGTAAATTGTTAAACTAGTGCTTCAGCTTCTGTACCATCAAGTATGGTAAAGCAACAGTCTTAGAGCAGCCAGCCAGTGGTTTTACAAAACCAGTGTATCACATCTAACAAATGCAGGCTGAACTATTCAATTATATCAACTGTAACTATTAAATTGTTTTTATAAATGTCTCTCTATAAACATACAATTACCAGTCTCTCTTTAACATGTAAATTAACTGTAAATCTGGCAAATAAGAGCTTTTGCTCTGCCACCATCAAATATACATTAATCAAAAGGGAAAGAAACAATCTCTCTCTTTTGATGTTTGGCTGGTGGACCTCCGAGTCCTCCTGTACCTAGTCGAAGCGTCGGCTAGTGTTGTGATTCCAGATGCTTTCAATGCAATTGGATGTGCTGTTTTTAGCGGTAGACAGTATTTTGTTTCCTCCGCATATGAATGTTTTTTTCACCCGGCTTAGCTGACACAAACGTGAAGTAGTGACTGAGGCTACGTTTAGACGAGCGTTTTGGGATGGAAGTCAACAGAAACCGCAAAAGTCGTCTTGCGATTTCACTTTTAATTTTGCATTTAAACAAGCGTTTTGGGGTGGAATTCTCCATGCAGACGAGGCTGTAACGACGGAGCCCTGCTGTCACACGATTGGCGCATATGTCACATGACGTGCTGTGAAGACCCGCCCTACTCTGCCTCTGATTCGCAGACTGTGGATGGGGAATGTGATTGGACCAAATCAGAGTCACTCACAGACAGAGGGTCCAGTCACGCCGCGGGACACATTCTTGTGTAACCCTTTCACTGCCACACGACGTCACTCCCAAATAAGAAAAACAGCTCAAAATTTATTTTTGACTGTCGAAAACGAAATAAAATACTGCATTCCGCCTGCATTATGAATTTATGATGAGATAGTAACGAAATAGTAACGCACAGCCACTTGGACAAGTAACTGCAATCAGATTACTGGCTTTTAAAGATTAACGCGTTAGATTACTATTTTCGGGGAAAAGTAATCAGATTACAATAACGCGTTACTTAGTAACGTGTTACTGGCATCACTGACTGGGATGCTACAGGTAGGGATTCCACGGGTGGAGAGACAACAGGTGGAATTAGCTGGGCTGCTACATATGCATCGAAACTCTCAAATTGTCTGTCTCGCTCCGCGGAGCTGAGCGTGAGAGCGCCGAGTTGGGTAATGGTTTCGTCCAGTATTTGTGAGTGTTGGTTTACCAGAACGGCATGTCCGTTGACAGCGGCCTGGATGTTGTTGCTCCATTCCGTGGCGTCCTGTGTTGCTGAGTCCGACGTCATGGTCGCAGTGTTCTGTGAGGGTAGGGGTTTAGTGGAGCCCAATAGCAAACAACAGGAGGAGAGAATGGAGCGGTTTAGGTTTCTTTAATTGTACTTTCCCCAACAGACAGAATAACATCAGGAATGTGCAACAGGCATGGGTTAGAAATGTTCTTGGGGGGGGAATGGGGACAGGTGCACTCCCAGTGCAGCCGTAGGCAGAGGACACCGGTCTTGTGTCGAGAGAGACTGAGAGCAGGAGTACTCCTTGTGCAGCACAGAACATCCAGGCAGGAAGGACGCTGGAGCGGGAGTCCTGGGCACAAGAGAGACAAGATTAGGAGAGGAATAATCACAGAGCAGGTCTAGTGGCGCTTTTCCACTGCATGGTACCTACTCTACTCTACTCTACTCGGTATTTTCGGTTTTCCATTACCAAAGTTGGTACCAAAGTTGGTACCAGGTACTTTTTCTGGTACTTTTTTAGTCCCTGCTCGACTCTGGTTCCAAGTGCGAGCCAAGCGGGTAGAACTGGTACTACAAAAGTCACGTGAAACACTGCAGACCACTGATTAGTCAGAAGAGAGACGCGTCACTCGTTGGAGAGTCTGAACGAAAACAGAAAGCCGCCATCTTTAATGTCTCGCATAGGATTTCATTATGGTTGCAGCAGGCACAAGTTCAATAAACAAACGATACAGTCACTGTGTATTCTGCCTCATTTATTGATTAAACAAAACCGACATCAACACAATTTGCCACCGAGCGGAGAGTTTAGTCTCGCAAAAAGATCGCTGACTTGTTAAGGCTTAAGCTTGTTGTTAGGTTAGGTGCTAATGTTGTGCTAGCGTTTTAGCATGGCTATCGTACATAACGTGATCAATATAACTCGCTATTGATTGTTTGTATGAGTAACGTTAATGCTAGTAGAATAGACACAACGTGAGGTAATCACCATCCATTTTAAACCGGTTATTACCTAATGCTAACGTTAGCAAATAGACGCGAGACTGGTAACGTTACAGCTTTGTTGTTAGCCTAATGCTAACGCTAACGTTAGCATAGACAGCCTAGCTAACGTTAACGCTTGTAGAATATACACAATGAGAGGTAACGTTAGCGTTAGCAGAATGGACACAACGAGAGTCTCGTTAATGTTGTTATTGATTGATTGATTGAAAACTGTGTTTTACTCTGGCTTGCGCCTAGCTCACGGACATAGCTATGCTGCCAGCCTGCCAGGAGCTCTCACAGAGCTATGGAGCTCTCAGCTGTACACCAGCAGCCCCGCCTCCCCACACGGAGACAAACTGAGTACTTTATTTTAGTACCTGCAGTGGAAAAGGAACGAAGTACCAGGGACCTAAAGCGAGTAGAGTAGAGTAGAGTAGAGTAGAGTAGAGTAGAGTAGAGTAGGTACCATGCAGTGGAAAAGCGCCATAGGAGTCTTCAGGTAGAGTCATCGTACCTAGGTAGGCAGTTTAACACTGCGACGAGGAACGACAGGATCTGCCAGATGATATAGGGACCGCCTGATGATGTAATCGCTCACAGCCGCGCTGATTGAAGTCCCTCTGGCAGCGTGGGAACGCTTCAGCAGGAAGCTGCCCGTATATGGGCACGGCAGGATGAGGGCAGAGGAAGGCACGAGCCCTGATCATGACAATATTTCTCTCTCTCTCTCTCTCTCTCTCTCTCTCTCTCTCTCTCTCTCTCTCTCTCTCTCTCTCTCTCTCTCTCTCTCTCTCTCTCTCTCTCTCATTCATCACGGTGGTGAAAAAAGTTAGTCTGGAGCCCATTTTCACATGATCATTTTAATAATCACATTATTACCATTGTTGCGTTATGATCGGCATATAGTGTGCATGTAAACACACTCAGTGTTAACGTTATATGAAAAATACATAGCTAAGTCATACTGTTTTTTCTTCAGGGTAGATGAGCAGCATTAAGTTTGTACTTGTCTGGGTGGGTGGGATGTCCGGGTGGGGAAAGATGTTATTGGATTAGATGTTATTTTATCACACACCACACTACTGACACTTTGGATTAGATATTATTTTAGCACACACCACTACTGACATTTTGGATTAGATGTTATTTTAGATGTTTCTGTTCAAATAAAATCGTATGTCCAAACAAATGCTTGCAGTTACATTGTCCAATTACCTATATTTATTACTTTTTGAGTGGGGGCGCGAGTGTGGGGATTTTTGGCTGGTGAAAATGCTGAGTGGCTAGTGACTTTGGGAAAACCACTAGCCACAGTGGCTAGTGAGCCAAAAAGTTAATGCCAAGCCCTGGATACGCGCATGAAACGCTGAAAATAACCAACTGTATTATTATTATTATTATTATTATTATTATTATTATTATTATTATTATTATTATTATTATTATTATTAGTATTATTATTTTCCAACAAGATAGCCTACATAGAACATAAATAGCCTGTCTCAGCACATGGTCTCGGGGTGTCAGACGGCAGCACATGCAGCCTGGTCACAATCCGTCCAAAAACACTTACTCGGATTGGTACAGATATCGCAGACGTTGCCAGCACTGTACAGCCAGCCTTTATGCGACGGATACACTTTCAATTTTGACAGAAGATAATCTCCCGATTCAGATATAATTTACAAACGGTTCCAAATATATTTAATGTTTGTAGGCATATTTTCACACCACCAACAAAGTACTGGGTCCGTTGTCTCTTATTCGGAATGGATTTGGTGCCAGCTGTCATTTCTGCCCGTCTCCTCTCCGACACAAAAATATTAAAAAAATAACAATAAAAATAACAATAGGTACATACTAGAAATAAGCTTTTGAATAAATTCCAATCCCTCTATATATAGTATAAATATATATAAAACGTTATACACTGTGTTATCTTCAAGGGTAAATAGGTTTTGCGGCTCCAGGTGAATTTTATTTCGTGCAGGAGGGGGAAAATGGCTCTTTTGATAGTAAAGGTTGCCGACACTTCCGGCTCTCGACATGAACGGTCACAGAATACCCAGCTCTTGCTGTTCCCATGGATACCAACAACAAAAAACAGCAAAAAGAAGATATACGGGAATATTTGCGCATTTCTTGCTCGCCATACTGTGGATTACAGACGTGTGCCTGAATTCAGCACAGAATCGTCAGGAAACGGCGGTGGAAAGCAACAAAAGCGAAAATCTACAGTCCCATTGTGACTTTTACCTGTTGAATGGCTCGGAGAGGAAACATCCGGCTATTGGAGCGGCAGCTATTCACAGACTGCTGACGGCGAATCCCGAAAGAAAGCAACTACCCCGACAGGCAAGTTTGATAGAAAATCGATGTTTCTATTGTATTTGCTCCTGTCGGGAGACATTCACCAAAACCCGGGACCTGTTTTAACACGCCGACAGGCGAAGAATCAACGGCTCATCCTCACACCGTCGCCGGCCGACGACAGCGTCAACAACATCAACGCAACTTCCACTACAGCCAGCGGATGCACCAACCGACCAGCAGGCGGCGACATCCCCTCACCGAAGCCCATGCAGAGGAGCCGAGAGGCGAGAGGGAGAGAGCTTGTAAACATGGGACACAGATCAGCACGGGACGAGATCACCATGGACCCGCCGGTTGACTCGGCTAGCCCCGCCAGGCCAGCTAGGCTACCCGGGCCAGGACAAAGGACAGACCCACCCCCCCTCCCCCACAACGGAGGGCCTCCAGACACATCTGTGGACAGCGACCAGCCCCCCCCCCCCCACGTTGCGGGCTTTCACACCGACCAAAGACACCAGCAGAGGACAAAGGATCATCCCCACCCCCCCTCCTAACAACAATGGACACAGGACCCCATCCCCCCCTCCCCACCTACCGCCACAAGAACAACCACACACCACAGTGGAACAACACTTTGAGCTAGACGACATAAATAAAATAACAAACACAAATGGACTTCACATATTTCTCCAAGCCCACGTGACTGAACTCAAACTAGAAAGAAACAGACTAAGAAATGACGTAAACTCCATGATAAAAACAGCTTTCATCAAAATTTCATCAATGACAAAACTGAGGAAAACAAAAATAAACCATGTGAACTTTGGAAATTTCTCAATAATCAACTAGGCTGCAGTAAAAAACTCAAAACCAGGTTCTCAAACATAAACATAAAGACGGACAACACGCTCATCACAGACAAACTGGATGTAGCCAATTACTTAAACACTTTCTTCACAAACATAGCCACAACACTGGTAAACAAACTACCCTCCCACTCAGGGCAGTATGGGGTAGAACACATAGTAGCATACTACAAGAACCTAGGCGTCCACAAAGACGATTTCAAACTGGAAATGGTAACTACAGATGAGGTACTCAAAAAACTGAGCGCCCTCCAACCGAACAAGGCCACTGGCCATGACAACATACCCTCCAAATTCCTCAGAGACTCAGCAGCCGCCATCACCCCAGTCATCACACACATAATAAACCTCTCCATAAAACAGGGACACGTCCCCAAGGACTTCAAAATTGCGAGAGTAACACCCTGCACAAAAAGGGCAGCAAATTAGACCCAGGCAACTACCGCCCTGTTTCTATCCTTACATCCATCTCGAAAGTCATGGAAAAAATAGTATACGAACAGGTCGAACAGTACCTCGCGGAAAAAAATCTAATCTACAAATTCCAATCTGGCTTCAGAACATCCCACTCCACTGACACATGCCTTCTCTATTTGAACGACCACATCAAGCAAGAGGTGGACGAGGGCAAATACTGCGGCATGGTCATGCTAGACCTACAAAAGGCCTTAGACACTGTCAATCACACCATTCTGATTGACAAGCTAAAAGCAATTGGTTTTGATAGTTTATCAGTGAGCTGGATACAATCCTACCTGGAGGGGAGAGAACAGATGGTGGAGATAAACGGTACCCTACCCCCCCCCCTCACAGTGAACTGGTGTTCCACAAGGAAGCATACTAGGACCGCTACTGTTCCTAATTTATGCAAATGACATGTCGTCAGCTTGTGACTGCAACTTGTTCCTGTTTGCGGACGACTCAGCCCTGCTGGTCTCTGACAATGAATGAATGAATGAATGAATGAATGAATTCATTCATTCAAATTAAAAAAAAAATCCTTAAAGGAAAAAACCTTAAAAAAAGAACAAAGAAAAAAACAGGATTTATAAACAAAAGAGCAATGTGTTTGGTTAGCAGACATGTCCAAAAAAAGGAGTAGAGGGAAGCTTAGCTTATTGATCCCTACCCCCTACAAGAATAAGTTACAGGTTGAAAAAACCCACAGCTCGGAACTAGGCAAAATCTGCATATGGCTCGCCGACAACAAACTATCATTACACATGGGCAAAACAGAGTCCATTCTCTTCGGTTCAAATAACAAACTCAGCAAGACCGACGGCTTCTCAGTTACAGTGGGTGACAATATTGTCACAAGGAAAGATGAAATTACCTACCTGGGCCTAGAGGCTAATCTTTCCTGTGACAAAATGGCATCCAATGTAATAAAAAAGGTCAACCAACGAACTCGATTCTTGTACCGGATCTCCTCTCTGGTAAACAAGAATACCCTGAAGGCTCTGGCAGGAGCACTCATTCAAGGGTACTACGACTATGCTTGCACCTCATGGTACCAAAGCACCTCAAAGGCACTAAAAACCAAATTACAAACATCTCAAAACAAACTAGTCAGACTACTGCTTGACCTGACTCCTAGAACCCACCTCACCCCTGCCCACTTTGCCAACCTAGGATGGCTTAGAGTAGACGACAGAGTACAGCAACTTGCAATGGGCCTGGTCTACAAGATACACTACACGACCAAGGTACCCATGTACATGTCAAAATACTTCCCAAAGGTCAGTGAATACCACAATCACAACACCAGAGGGAGCTCCACAAATCATGTAAAACCCAGATTCGGTTCAAACAAGGGACTAAACACGTTTCGCAATTATGCCACATCAATGTGGAACGCCCTACCCAAAGCTGTAAAGGAATGTGAATCACTACCCACTTTCAATAACACTCTCAAAGAACACCTACGGGAGACTGCAATTCGAAACTGGCCCCTACAAATGTCCTAACCCAGTTGTACAGTAAAGACCAATTATGGCCTTGTCAGTATTCCAATGTACAGTGCCCCCCCCCCCGTACCCAACCCCCCCCCCCCCCCCCCACCTCCAATGTACAGCCCCACCCAACCCCACCCCACCTACCCAACCTCCTCCAATGTACAGTTTCTATGTCAAATGTATGTCAGTATTCCAATGTACAGTGTCCCCGTCCCCCTCCAATGTACAGCCCCACCCAACCCCACTCAACCTCCTCCAATGTACAGTTTCTATGTCAAATGTATATACACTCTTTTTCTGGATTTTTTTAGTATCACAAACAGTACTGTATTTGCAAATCTGGTATGTCATAAATGTATAGATGTAGCAGTACTGTCTATCTGTATGTCGTGTCTGTTATATGATGAATTGAAAATGGGGGACCCTGATGTAAACAAGATGAAAGTCTTTCTCTGGTCTGCATCCCCTTAACAATTGTATGTATTGAGCTGTACTGTACTGTACCCATTCTGCAATCTGTTAATACACTTTTCAATCAATCAATCAATCAATCAATCAATCAATCAATCAATCAATCAATCAATCAATCAATCAATCAATCAATCAATCAATCAGACCCCTGCCCTAACTCCAACCCCCACCGTTCATGCCACACCCCTTCATCTCTCTCTCTCTCTCTCTCTCTCTCTCTCTCTCTCTCTCTCTCTCTCTCTCTCTCTCTCTCTCTCTCTCTCTCTCTCTCTCTCTCTCTCTCTCTCTCTCTCTCTCCAGTATGAAAGTCAAAGGTGATCTGAATAGTGAGATCTTTTCTTTTTTTCTTTATTTTATTCTTTATTTATTATTATTATTATTATTATTATTATTATTATTATTATTATTATTATTATTATTATTATTATTATTATTATTATTATTATTATTATTATTATTATTATTATTATTATTATTATTATTATTTAATTTTTTTCTTGTTTAAACTGTGGATTGTTTGTTTCTTGTATATGGTATACATTTTTATTTGGTGTAAATTAGGTTGTACGCCGACCATCAAGTAAATACTTGTTTAGTTTAGGAATAAGGGGCAGGTAACTATAAGATTTATTCTTCTTCCTGCTCCTTTTGTCCATGGTATGATATTTATGATTGTGTATGAAGAACTCTGATTGTATTGATTCCATGTGGCAAATAAAACTCTGAATCTGAATCTCTCTCTCTCTCTCTCTCTCTCTCTCTCTCTCTCTCTCTCTCTCTCTCTCTCTCTCTCTCTCTCTCTCTCTCTCTCTCTCTCTCTCCTCCCTCCCTCCCTCCCTCCCTCCCTCCCTCCCTCCCTCCCTCCCAGAGTGGATTCCATCTCACTGGGCCAGGGCCAGGGACCAATAGCGGAGAAGTTGATCCAGGAAGCCATGAAGACGGGAAACTGGATCTTCCTGCAGAACTGTCACCTGGCTGTCTCCTGGTTGTTAGCCATGGAGGAGCTCATCAAGAGCTTCACTGAACCTGGTACTGAGATGCACACGCACACACACACCAGGGCCAGATGTAGTATTATTGGTATCTGTGTATAATAATAATAATAATAAACTGTATTTGTATCGCACCTTTCATACAAAAATTGCACCAAAAAAAAGGCAGGCATAAAATTAGCACATAAAGTGCAGACATATAAAATCACAGTTTTTCACTAACATCCCAATAGGCCACCTTGTTTATGCTTTGATTCAGTTTAAAAAATAGACAATAATACAAATTGTAAAATAGAATAGATAGTAAAATAAATAGTAAAATAGTGCAATAGTGCAGTGCAATAAAATAGTAGAATAGAATAGACAGAGTAAAATGATGTAACAGTGCTGTAACTGAGGGGTTACAAAACCCTGACTGTATTAAAGATTGTGATAGATTAAACCACTGCTAGTTATGTACTTTAATTACTGGCCAGACAGTACATCAAATATAGATGGTGAACACCCACAAGAACACGGCATTGACACAGAAATAGTATTTGAGGGTAATTTATTATTATTAGGCAACGGTAGGTTACAGAATGAGAATTAGGGTCGCGCTTGTATGGCGAAGAATATACGTAAAGTCAGTCAAGAGCATGAGTCACTAAGAATAGCAGGAATCCTACGATGGGTCTAAGTTGACGCCACCTGTTGTATAGTAGCAATTATATAGGGCAACACTGGTACCGACTGGAGACAATGGGTTCCCTCCGGGGGTGTAAGGCCTGGAGGGTAGAGGAATGTTCGGGTACTCCATCTGATTCAATGAGGAATAAAGAGACTCCAGGTACAGGAGTCGGTCCTTGTAAACTCCCTTGATCAGCAGCAAAAGCAATAATTGTAATCCAAATGCCAGACAACATTGATGACAGCTAGCCAGCCCCGTCCACGAGGCAGGCCCGAGTTGTAATCCTCACGAGGTTGAATCTCAAACGATAGTGGAAATCAACGATGCTCTTCTCCGGTGGTCACGTCCCAAATCAATATAATCCAACCAGGAATGGTTCTGCAATTGCCGACGCCGATTCTCCTGTGTACATGTCCAATGCTACACACGAACGAACTGGGTTGCACGATATACAATAATGAACGACTATTTACTTCACATTAAACTAGATCGACTTGACGTTACTTCACTAAACTCTGACACTTTTACTATTCTATTCGCACATGTTCTAAACGCACGGTTGCTCACTTCAATGTTACCGAACTTGTCACACTGCTGCTTTAGACGAACTGAATGAACCACTGCTGGGCACACCTGCGCCAGCATATATACTTAAGTGACAATCTAGTACCAAACCTCAGTTCTTGTCTGGTATCAATACACTGTCTCCGGGCATGTTCTGACATGCCTGAAACTCGCCCATTGCACCTGTCTGAGTGCGAGACTGCCTGGAGCCTAGGGCGCTATCCAATAAGGAGAGCGAAATATTACTATGGTTTGGACGCAGGTAAAGGGATATACCGTGTATATATAAATAATATCCAAAGTATATAAATAATAAAGGCAGATTCTCAACTTTAATCTGGCCCTTCACAACAGCCGCCTCCTAATTAGTCCGCACCTAATTAGTTAGGGGAGACAGATTAATAGTCCAGTCAACTGCTCAATATCTGTTGTGAGGAGTAGGGCAATCTACAAAGTCAGTGGGTCATGGTCGTCATCAGGGGAGTCAGGGAGCCTCGGCAACTCTATCAGCCTCGCCACGGGTCGGGTGTAGGTCCGCCCCTGGACAATAACTTCTGCCGCTCTGACCTTTCCGTCGGCACCAGTGATCACTTTGCTTACGCGGCCGGCCGGCCACATAGCTCGGGGTAGTGACTGGTCTATGATCATAACGACTGTGTCCACTTTTAAGTTGTCCCTGTCCTTGACCCGCTTCTGACGGATGGTAGGGAGCTTAGGAGGAAGCGGGCCTGAGACTGGTTGATCTGTGCTTGGCTGTGTCTCCACATCCTCCGTCTGTTCCTCTTGTTCGGTCTGTACCCCATCTGAGGAGGAGCCGGTTCCGGCCGCCCCATCAAGAAGTCGCTTGGGGTGCTGGGTTCGAGGTCAGCTACGTCGCTTGGAGCACAGCTGAGGGGGTGGAGTTCGGAACTCCCTCTTCTTGGGCCCACGGTTCTCTCACAGGCCTCTCGTCTAATGTCAATAGCCTCTCAACGGGCTGTACGAGAGAGTGGCCGGTGTCGCTCACCTTTGTGTGCAGGCAGCGTGTAGACGTGGGTTGACTGTCAAGTCCGTAGAGGGGGCCCTGGAGCGTCCACCCCAGTCGGGTCTGAACCGCGACTGGGCATCCTTTGGGTCCGATGTGGGCCGCCTCAATTGGGAGAATGAGGTCCGCGTGGTCGGAGCCTATGAGCAGGGTCGGTGTGGCGCTGTCGATAAGCGGTATAGGTAGTCTGCGTAGGTGCTCGTACTTCGCCATCAGCTGTGGGATGGGGTAGTTGTAGCTTGACAGACCTATGTCATGGCCTGTAAATGCTTTAGTGATGCTGTACCGCTTCTCGGGCTGCCCGACCGCTGCTATTTTGAATGAGACATTTTCACCCTTTATGGTCTTCAGGTCTCGCTGAATAGTACGGATTGTCATTGTTTCTTTGTTACCCCGCAGGCCCAACTGGGCTGCGGCGGAAGCGAGGAGGAGAGTCTTTTCAGATCCATCATCTAGGACGGCGTAGCTCAGGAGCACTCTGACCACTTTGATGAGCACTCGGGGGGTCCCGCTCTGCTTGGGGTCTATGTGGAGCACTCCTGTTGGTGGGTTGCCTTGTCGGGCTAGTCCTTTCTTGTGGGCCTCACGCAGTGTATCGCAGCGAGCGTGGTCCTGTGTGTTCGTCCTACTCCACTGATACATTTCGGCGGGGGTCAGTTTCTGGTAGGCTTCACACCGTGACATGGAGTGTCTGCTGCGGCAGTAAGTACACCAGGGGGGGGGGCCAATGGATCTTCTGTAGTGGTGCCGACTCGCGGTAGTCCGAGTAGCACCGTGACTCCCAGTGTCTGCTGTAGCAGTCAGGACACCAGGGGGGGGGTCCAGGACTGGTTTGTGGTGACACCGCCTCGACATGGTACATCACCGTGACAGGCTTACTTTGTTGTCCTGGCGGACGCTTGTTGCTGTCGTGCAGGACCTCCAGGTGGGCGCCGTCGCACTTGCTGCATCTTTTCTTTAGGCAGCACTCAGCTGCCATATGGCTGCGCGCGCAGCGGAAGCAGCGGCGGTTCGCTTTGATCCACTGACTCACCTCGTCAGCGGTCAGCCTCTTGAAGGTGTCACATTGAGACAGCCAATGTTCATTTTCACAGTACTGACAGACAGCCTTCCACTTCTCCTTGACGTGGGTGTTGTGGCTCGTCTGCCGTGGCTCAACCTCGGCTTGGTGCATAACTGTCACGGACCGGCGGTTGTCGTTGAACCTTCTCGGTCCATCTCTAGGGTCAGAGCCACTCCACACGAATGTGTCCAATCGTAGACTGCTAACTTCCCTGGCGAGGAAATCAGCTAGGTCTAGGAGGGATGGTTCTGGGCCGTTGGGGTCACTGTGGTCTCTCTGCCGCCGAAAACGTTCTTGACGGGCTGGAGGGAGCTTCTCCAGTATCCGCTCCACGTTAGAATTTGCATACAGTTCATGTCTCCCCTTCTCCTTTTGGGACCCCAGCATCCCCACGAGGGATTGTACCTTGATAGAGAGGTCATCCAGTGCTCTATTGTCTTTGGCTGGGGGGAGGCGGTCGATCTCTCGTATTTCTTGGATCACGTAATCCCATATGCGTCCATAGCGCTGGTCGAGGGCCACCAGAGCCGCGGAGTATGGGGTGCTTGAGTTGGAATATGCCAGCGCTATGTTATGCGCTCTGGGCACCTTGAGATGCTTGAGGAGGATGGCATTTTTGTACGACTCGTCGGGGACATCGGACATCATAGTCTCCAAACACATGCGTAATTCCATGTACTGTGCTCTGTCCTCGCGCGTAAAGTCTGGGAACGTCGGTGTGCCAAGGTAAGATGCCATGGATGGCTGGGACACCGATGAGCGTAGGGGGAGAGGCCTCCTGGGCGAGTCTCCCCGTACGTGGGGTCGTGGGTTAGTGCTGGGTGGGTACCAGAGGCCAGGTGCTGCTCCTCGGTGCTGACTGTGTATTAAACTCAACCTTGGTTTGGGTCGGGGGTTCATAACGCAGTGGCTCGGGGCTGGGGTCGGGGCTGTACTGGGCCTCCTGGTCCAAAGTAGGTTCGTGCTGGTGGGCTTGATATCCCTCCTCTTCCTCCGCTAGGTCTTGGAGTCTTCTAGTTAGTCTCTCGGTGACGTAGGCCGGTTCTTCCCGTTGGCTGGGTCCCGTATGGACCGGTCGGGGAGGGGGCTCGGCGACGTAGGCAGGTTCTTCCTGCTGGCTGGGTCCCGTGTAGTCTGGTCGGGGAGAGGGCTCGGCGACGTGAACAGGTTCTTCCTGCTGGCTGGGTCCCGTGTAGATGTGTCGGGGAGGGGAAGGTGCCCTCGACCCGTGTCGTGATGATCTCCGGGAGCTCCGTGTGGAGGAGTGGGGGGTAGCCCTCTGGATCAATTGTTCTATCATCTGCGCCTGCAGGCGGTCCCGCTCCGCTTCGCGCTGTGCATTGGCGGCGTCGCGCTGTGCATCGCGTTGCGCGTTGGTACGGTCTCGCTGAATGGTTTCTTCAGCCTGGAGGCGCCTCTCTTCCAGTCTGATGGTCATCGCTGTGTCGGCCTGGAGGCGACTCTCTTCTAGTCGGATGCGTTCTCGCTCGTTCTGTTGTTGCGCCTGGAGGCGTTCTCGTTCCACTGCAGAGTGTTCGCGCTCACTAAGTGTCTTTGCTTGGAGACGGTCTCTTTCGGTTGAAGCTGTCAGCGTGGCGATTAAGGCTTACGCCAGTCTCTGGTCAGCCTCGCTGGGGGATGACACTGATGGAGGTGATCGGGCGTTGACAGGGCTTGGTGGAGACCTGTTCTCCTGGCGCGCTCCGAGGTCTATCTCCTGGGCGCGGTTCTCTTCTCGTGGTTGCGCGCCGAGGGCTGTCTCGGGTACGCGCTCTTGGGTTGGTTGTGCACCGGGGTCTATCCCTGGAGCGCTTTCTTTATCCTGGAGCGCTCCGGGGTCTATCCCGGTGACGCTGTCTGGAGGTATAGTCACGTCATGTCCCGCTTGGTCCCCCCCGTGAGCTAAGTCAGTTTTGTTTGAACCCTCTGGGGTCTCTACTGGCGGGGCCGCCAAGTCGATAGGAGTGGGCATGCTTAAACTATCCGTTTTATTCGTATTTAACGTCCGTTTAGATAAGCTAGGGGGTAGAACGAAAGCGAATTCCTCCAGATATGGAGGTGGCTGACGTTTGCGCTGCGGGCGTTCTAGCTTGGGGGAGCCGCTTGGAGAGTGTTCACCGCTGGCCATGTTAATATTAATATTAAATATTACACTGATACCCTCCGGCTCGAAGGATCAATTGTAACTGAGGGGTTACAAAACCCTGACTGTATTAAAGATTGTGATAGATTAAACCACTGCTAGTTATGTACTTTAATTACTGGCCAGACAGTACATCAAATATAGATGAACACCCACAAGAACACGGCATTGACACAGAAATAGTATTTGAGGGTAATTTATTATTATTAGGCAACGTTAGGTTACAGAATGAGAATTAGGGTCGCGCTTGTATGGCGAAGAATATACGTAAAGTCAGTCAAGAGCATGAGTCACTAAGAATAGCAGGAATCCTACGATGGGTCTAAGTTGACGCCACCTGTTGTATAGTAGCAATTATATAGGGCAACACTGGTACCGACTGGAGACAATGGGTTCCCTCCGGGGGTGTAAGGCCTGGAGGGTAGAGGAATGTTCGGGCACTCCGTCTGATTCAATGAGGAATAAAGAGACTCCAGGTACAGGAGTCGGTCCTTGTAAACTCCCTTGATCAGCAGCAAAAGCAATAATTGTAATCCAAATGCCCGACAGCATTGATGACAGCTAGCCAGCCCCGTCCACGAGGCAGGCCCGAGTTGTAATCCTCACGAGGTTGAATCTCAAACGATAGTGGAAATCAACGATGCTCTTCTCCGGTGGTCACGTCCCAAATCAATATAATCCAACCAGGAATGGTTCTGCAATCGCCAACGCCGATTCTCCTGTGTACATGTCCAATGCTACACACGAACGAACTGGGTTGCACGATATACAATAATGAACGACTATTTACTTCACATTAAACTAGGTCGACTTGACGTTACTTCACTAAACTCTGACACTTTTACTATTCTATTCGCACATGTTCTAAACGCACGGTTGCTCACTTCAATGTTACCGAACTTGTCACACTGCTGCTTTAGACGAACTGAATGAACCACTGCTGGGCACACCTGCGCCAGCATATATACTTAAGTGACAATCTAGTACCAAACCTCAGTTCTTGTCTGGTATCAATACACTGTCTCCGGGCATGTTCTGACATGCCTGAAACTCGCCCATTGCACCTGTCTGAGTGCGAGACTGCCTGGAGCCTAGGGCGCTATCCAATAAGGAGAGCGAAATATTACTATGGTTTGGACGCAGGTAAAGGGATATATCGTGTATATATAAATAATATCCAAAGTATATAAACAATAAAGGCAGATTCTCAACTTTAATCTGGCCCTTCACAACAAGTGCACTGCAATAAAATGGTTCTGGATTACTGTTTAAACAGTTTAAAGTCATCTTTACCTTCCCTGTTTGGTATGCACAGTTTAAAACCTGACAGTATTCCCTCCTGTTTGATACCCACTTTGACCCTTCAAACCTCCCTCTCTGGGCACAGTTCTAGGCCTGGGTCCCCTACACATTTTTAAAGCCTGACCGGTATTAAACTGTGTGGGTATCAAGCAGGAAGAAAGACTGCCAGTTTAGAACCTGTAATAAAAGTAATAAAAGAGTAAAATAGAATGGACAGAGTAAAATAGTACAATCTACAGTACAATCAGTAGCTGAGTGTATTAAAAGGCTATGGTGAACAGGTAAGTTTTTAGCTTATTTTTCTTTTTATATTTAGAGATCTAGCTTCCCTAATGTCCATAGGTAGTGTGTTCCGGGGCGGCTACGTGGCGAAGTGGGCAAGGCACTCGCCTCGAATGCTGGAGACGCTGGGTTCGATCCCAGCGCTCCACATTGCTTTCAGTTTAGCTGGTCGTCCGTACTAATACACATTGGCCGTATTAGGGGGTGGGAAACTGATGGGTGGGGATCCGGCGTTGTGGACAGCGACTCCTACAGGTCGGTTGGTGCGCCTGCGCA
The DNA here is from genome assembly GCF_963971535.1 of Notolepis coatsorum. Classification (NCBI taxonomy): domain Eukaryota; kingdom Metazoa; phylum Chordata; class Actinopteri; order Aulopiformes; family Paralepididae; genus Notolepis; species Notolepis coatsorum. Next base: position 52,167,823 of record NC_140171.1, on the reverse strand, counting down.
GTGGAATCAGGAAGTGTCGGGGGCAGCGTGAGCCTCCCACGCGTTACTCCTCGCCACTGAGAGATCGAGCTGCGCAGGTGAAAAGATGCGACTGCTGTTACCTCAAGTACCGGAGGGGACTTGTGCTATGTATGACTTAGTCCACATTGCAGCCGGCTTGTGGGAGGCAAGAAACAGCGTTCGTGACAGGGGAGGGTTGAATTGGATGATACGAAATTGGGATGGGAGAAAAATATAGAAAATGGGAGAAAAAGTGGATAAAAAAAAAGGTAGTGTGTTCCATAACTTGGTGCATACTGTAGTTTGTGAAAAATCAATACAATAAGAAACGCTCCGAAGGATTTATGAATGACTCAGGAAATTAAAAAAGATCAATACATTTGTCAGTTACACAAGCATGTAAATAAAATAGCAAGTTGTGATCTGACTTCTTGTTCACTGTTGTTGAGTCTCAGCTAACGTTAGCTTGATACCATTAATAACCTCTCCAAACATTAGGACACTCTACTTCTCCTGATGCTTTTAATAAACCAACGGTAGTCTGATTTGGCAGCCTTATGGCTGCGGGCAATGACATCAAAGCCATCAAAAACTCAGTTACAGAAAAGCGGCTAATCAACTAATCATGAAGAAATAGCCAAGGTACATATACAGTATGAGTAGGCTAGATAAAGAATGATGTCGACATCCCCATGTACAGTATAACGTTATTTTAAGATGACTACTTTCAACGACAAAAGCAGTTTATTCTCAAACAACTGCCAACACATCATCTCAGCTCAGCCCATGAATATGTCCGAGTTCATATCTCTTCATTATTCTGCATCTATGGGATGCAGTTACTCTGAACATCTGGACAAATTAATTTGGGTGCAGCTTTTCGAGATGTGCCCTCCAGTTGCTAGTAGTGAACAGGGCATCTAGCTTACATACCTTGCATACAACTTTGTCTCCAGGTTCCATGATTTTGCCATCTACTGACCAAAGTCGTAGTTGTTTCCATAGACAGGGGTGCAGATTGTTTGGAGTGCAAATCGCTCTCTCCATTCCCCCATTGACATAATGACACTCATTATTGCCATGCAGTTGTTGTGGAATTATTGTCACTTTTCAGCTCCATATTTCCCCCACCCTTATTAAATATAGTACTTTTTTTTTCAGCCTTGACAGTGTGTCCTTGTTATCGTTGTGGAGCAAAATATATATTTTAAAGGTTAGGTAAAGGTTAGGGTTAATGGTAAAGGTCAGGGTTAAGTTCAGGCATAGATATGGAATAATGAGTACCGGTAGATATGAAATACACAGCCTTCTTCCGTGGATTCAAGCGTTTACCTTGTTGGGGGACCCGACACTTGTTGCTGTGGATACCGTCCTTTGTATGCATCAGTGGGCTGGGCTGATGTGCTGGTGGTGCCAATTAACTAAAAAGATATAATAAAAAAAAATAAGCTGCTTCTGTTGTTGGAAGAGGTCAGATAGTGTTAAAAGCTATGTGATCAAATAAGCTGCTTCTGTAGTTGGAAGAGGTCAGATAGCGTCAAAAGTAGTGGTGGGACTCGATTAAAAATTGTAATCGAATTAATTCGAGACTTTCTAGGTAATTAATCACATTTTAATCACATATCAATATTTGATGCGAAAAGTAACATTTTTCAATTCAAATGAATTTTGGTATACGAGTAAATCAATGAATATACATTATACATACGTTTAAGCAACAAAATCCTGTATTAGCTACTACACAGACCAACAGATCAATGCAATTTTTAAGAAAGTGCAGCAATTTTAGGAATAATAATTATATTATATAGCACAAAGGACCTTTTGTAAACTCAAGCACTTTCGCGGGTGAGTGAAAGCGAGATTACATCTAAACTGAATCTCTCCATCTGGTTTCCAGGCAATCATGCTCCTCATTGTATTCATCATGGCAATGACCAAATAGCTTAAACCATGTCCCACATCTTAAATGGTTGCCATGTATACAGGGGCCTCTACATACGTAGGCATGACAGAATAGTAGATTTGATAGCAAAAGATATCTCTTCTATTTTTAGGTCCTCCATCACGCTGTTCTACTGTGAAGCCAAGCATGTTTAACCTGATGATTCTGTGTTCTCTAATATTACAGCTAACACCCCTGATGTATTTGTTGTAAATTAACACCTTAGGGAGGTGTCCATTCTTGAGGTTGGGTGTACTTTTGATTACAGCTTAGAAGAAGCCTTTCTAACCAAAGTGTTGAAATACCAACAGCTACAGCAGACCATCTCACAGCTAGGCTACAGATGTAATCTTCTAGTTTTTATCTTTGGAAGCCTAGGGCATGTGCACAAGTTGGTTGTGAGGGGCCTACAAATAGCCGGTCTCCCCAAAAGGAAGGCCAAGCAGTTAGTAAGGTACTGCTCAGTATCAGCTATTATAGGAAGCCGCTCAATTTGGAGGAGGCGTTGTTTCCTTTACCCATGATTCATGTCCGATGTGTCTGACGAGTAGTTCAGCCATACTGTATGTAACAGCGTTCTGCCGTCCATGCACTAACTAAGGTTATCCTATAACCCTAGTTATATGAATATGGCGAGCGCTCTGCTCTATTGGAACTGTCCCTTTAATCATATGCTATCATGAAAACGTTCAACCACATGCACGCACCTACACCTGCCTGACCACGCCCACATCCGCTCACATATAAGCGGGGTCATGGCCATACTACTAGCTCCTTCCCCAGTCTTTCACCGCCGAAACGGAAGACACATGGGGTCCTCAGTGAGTCAGAGCAGAGCGCTCGCCATATTCATATAACTAGGGTTATAGGATAACCTTCGTTATATTTCATATGGCTTTACGCTCTGCTCTATTGGAACACAAGAGCGGAGCAGAGCGGAGAGCCCGACAGATGTACCCGCTGAGGTCCCCTACAACCATCAGAATACCGGGGAGGATCCGGGCCCCGCCGCCCCCCCCTAGTGAGGGACGGGAGGGAGACCGGACCGACTGCGAAGAGGGAACAGACCGCGGGACTTACCTTTGTTTAGAAGGGCCCGCGACTACTCGGTCGCGCATCCCGCACGCCCCCAGGGAACGGACGTGAAGCAAAAAACACAGCCCCCAACATCGCGGGGTCGGGGTCAAAAATCCCCGACCCCGTGGCAAGGCCGTAGCAGCGGGGCGCGGAGGAGGCCCCAGCCCCAGGTCACATCCCGGTGGCTAGGACCCCCCATAAAGGGGCCTGGCGAGGTCAACGAGGCCGCCGCATGGAGACCCCACCAGACGGTCACTGGTGACACCACCCCCCACATCGCCAGTGTATCGGACAGGGCATACAATAGATGAAGGCCCTTCTCCACCTGGCACGAAGGAGGCTTCCCCCCCACAATGTCGTGGGGTCAGCTGGTGCACCGGGGAGACAACCCTCCAAGGAGGTTGATCCCTCAATCCAGGCCGACAGGTCTTAACAAGAGCAGAACTCGACCTGCGCCCGGAACACTGCGGACTAGACAGGCACGCCTAAGGGGCTAACTGTAAGAACAGTATCCCGGCGGAAAGGGTGTTCGGTATGCCGTGCACCACGTCACAATCTCATGGGGTCACGAACCTTGCGGAGTCGGGGTTAGCCAACTCCGCCAGCGAACAGATTCCACCACGAACCCTGACCCTGCCAATTTATTAATCCCGCAGGGTCGAGGTTTCAGAGAAAGAGTTTGACACAATTGGCAGACGTCATGAAACATGCAGGGGCATACTCTCGGGCAGCCGGGGTCAAACCCGGGCTCAACCGGAGAGTCGACTCTGCTACCGACACACCGGGAAGACAACCATCCCCCTATGTTTATTAACAGAAAATGGTTGCTCCCTCAACCCATTAAGAAACCCCGGAAACATAACTGTGCGTATACACAGGCTATACAATGCAGTTCAAGGCGTTTCAGGTTTAGAAAGGGTTAACCCAGGCCAACAGGTCAACAAGGGCAAAGCCCGACCTGGGCCTGGAGGACCGGGACCTACACAGGGATGCATAGAGGAGTTGACAGAAGCAGCCTCCCCGACAGCCCCCTCCCATCCCCGGTTTAGCAGGGAGGGAGGGGTGAAACGAATGGAGAAGGACCAACCCACCTAACATTTTGCAAAAAGGTACAACATAGTACGGACCAATGCACACCACTGTTAAGGGCAAGTCGTAGTGGCATCTATATGACACACACATTCATGACATCCGGCGTCTGGCCCGCCCTGGCATGTTCCCCCCCGGAAAAGCTCAGGGTCCTTCTGGGTACCAGAACTTGTCTGCGCCCCGGCGGACAACGGGTTAAACTGATCCGGTCCGGCGTGACCAGGACAAGTCCTGTGCCCTGTCACGCCGCCGCCCCCAGTCCTAAGAGGGGGGTAGGTACGCGTGTCGATCCAAAACATCACAGGGGGCGCCACCAAGACGGTCAGTACGCAAAGATACCGCTCCCGGTGGCCCACCTAACGGGCGTGAAACCCCCCTGCCAATGTTTGATCTACTCCGCCATCTTTCCCCGGAGATGTATGCGAGTCCTCGAGTCTAACCTAGTGCACTGGCGCTCAGTAGAGATAAAAAGGGTGTTTTTATGATGTTGGGCAACCAAGGCACGCCGGTCCCAAAAAGCGGATTCAATCATTGAAAAACACCCTGGGCCAGCGCTGATCGGTCTCTGCGCTGAGTTATGAAACAGCGTGTATGCTCGTAAAGAACCCGAGAATAGTGACAGCGAATTTCTAACAAGAAAGAGCCCCACAATGTTTCTCCCCGCTGTCTGGGACGAGCAGCAGTAAGCCGGTACTAGAGACACAGACACAGGCTCTTATACGATGAGCCTGGGAATAAAAACTGTGTCAATTCTGCTCTTTATGTAAGAGGGGAAGACAGCGGTTTTCCCAGAGAGACCTCAACGTGACAATGTAACAGATTGGACTAAGTAGACAAAACGGCCCAATATACACTACTGTTAGAGAGCAGAGCAGAAGGACCAACAGTCTCAACTGCATTGCATCTATCTATCCTTTACAATGACAGCGGCCTGTAGCACAGGCCCTGTAACTCACGGACATGTCTCTTGGCCAATACGAAAACGCGCCTGTGACGTCTTCAATGGCCGGGGAAATCCCGTGTCCCACTATCCTAATTTGGTGTGGGAGACAGGGAACCACCCCCCCCCTCCCTCCCTGTGACGAGAGAGAGAACACCTTCGTCAGGGAGACTGATAGGTAGAAAGGCACAACCTCTCGGCCAATCAGTTTTGTAAAGGATATAACTATTTCCGTGGGGGGGGGGGGGGTTATTTGTCCACCCCCCTCAACCACCTCACCCCTGATACGACGCAATACAAAAGGCAGAGCCGTGACACCAGTTGTATAGTGCACTAAATGAACACATACACCTGTAGTGTAATAGCTTTACATCCTGCACGCCAACCACAGCCGATAACCTCGTTTGTGTAAAAAACAGGCTTTATCCACGGCTCTGGCTTACGTGCGAAAAACTTGCCACCCACTATTTTCTATCTTTCCCCTTAAGCAAAAAAAAATACCAGACTGAAGAGAGGGACTCAAAAAGTCCTTGGTTTACATGCTACATATGTACAACTCCGTAAGCTAACAATAGCACACCAGTTGCGGACTCAAATGCTACGTTTTATCCTAAAACATATTTACATGAAACACACAACCCTCATCGTACAACGAAGCCGTCAAGTTCACGTTTACCACGTAAGAAAGAACACTGGCTTAGGTAGAGAGAAAGGACATAAGCCCTTGGCTAAGTGCTAGAAATACAGGCCTTGCAAGTTATACAAAACAGCAACCAAAGCAAATTTCTGAGAAATTCGCACAAACTCCCAAGCAAGAACGCGACCCTAGCATTTTTAGCTGTGGGTCTATATTGCACATGCCGTATCCCCCAAAATACAGTGAATTAAACACACGTTTTGTTAAACAAAAACAGTCCCCCTTTAGGAGGGACCCTTTATTTTATTAATCAAAATCATTTGGGGGGGGGGGGCAGGAGTGGGGGCAGAAGGGGTAAATGTTACGTGCGTCGCCCGCCGTGCGCGGGGTGTCGTTTGCCCCCACGAGCAGCTGGCCCGGAGGGACGGTATTGGGGAGCCATCTGGCCACGTTGTTCCCTACCGTTCCCCCCGGGCACAGGATGACTGGCGGCAGCAGTGGTGCCATCCTCTCCCCGTCTACGAGGCTTCTTGCTGGGAGGGCCAGCAGTGGCGGTGTCGACGGCTGGAGTCCGGTCGTGGTGGTGTCGGGCCGGGGGAAGTGGGGTTGTAGGACGGGCCGCTGCTCCTCCATGTCCCTGCAGGCTGACGCCATCTCCTGCATCGCCGAGCCGAAGAGCCCAGCGTCGGGGAGAGGGGCCATGAGGAGGGGGATCCTCCGGTGGTCCGTCAGCGCCACCTGCTCGAGCCAGAGGTGGCACTGGATGAGAGTGGCCAGGGCGCGTTGCTTCCCCGCAGCTATTGCCTGTACCTACAAGAGATGCAGGATGGCTCCCGTCACCTGGGCGTGGAGGTACTTCTGATGGTCATCCAGTACCTCTCCGCCCGCCATCAGCCCCGACATGAAGCGTGCTAGCTGCGCGATGTTGGACATCGCAGCTCTGACTCGAGACGATGTAGACCTGGTCACTCCAGACAGCCAACTGCTTAGCCGACTTCCCCTTGGGAAGTGGCTTTTTCTTTGGTGCCCACACCATCTCGGGGCAAAGGATAGATTGCATCGGACTATCAAGCCGTGGCACCCCCTCCTTTAACCCCTGGACCAAGCCCACCACCCGCGTGAAAGGCACGTAGGTGGGGGTGAGGCCGATGATGCAGGGGATTACCTGTCCCCGCGACACGTAGGCCTCCATTGAAGGGAAGAACGGGCAGACAACGCTCGCCTCCCTCACAGGACGGCGTTGCCAGAGATGACCTATCATGTCATCGGGAACAGGTGCCGGCAGTGGCGTCGGCAGCGGTACCCCGTTAGCACGGGCCGCTGCCGTCATGAGCTCGGGGAACAAAGCACGCAACTCCCTTTGCTTACTTTCTTCCGCTTCGCTCGCGTTCGGGAGGCTACACTCACTGTCTCGGTAAGATAGGTGGGAGCCAACATCCAGTGCGGATGGTAGCGGGGCATCTCGTCTCGGAGGTGGCGACTCGAACCCAGTCTCGGAGTATGAGGCTCCCCAGGGAAACGCAGCATCCTCTGCTGGGGTGTCGAACAAGAATTCCCCCGCCCCCTCCATGTAATCCTCTGTTTCCATTGCACGCGATGGAGAGGTAACAAAGGAATCCTTTTCTCGAAAATTATCGAGAGAGAAAATAAAAAACACAATTTCAGCACAGCTCCTTAACTAACACTAACTACTACAGCACTGATCTGAAGAGGTGCACTGCAGCACGTACTTCCAGGTGGTGAAAGTAGGGATGTAGCTAGTAGTATGGCCATGACCCCGCTTATATGTGAGCGGATGTGGGCGTGGTCAGGCAGGTGTAGGTGCATGCATGTGGTTGAAAGTTTTCATGATAGCATATGATTAAAGGGACAGTTCCAATAGAGCAGAGCGTAAAGCCATATCAAATATAACTGGCTGTTCTTTCATACTTTCTGACTGCACTGGCAGTGTTTATGTCCTTTGTATGAGGATGCCTTGTACTTCTGTTCATGTGGACATAAATAAACATTTCAAGTGTGTGTGTGTGTGTGTGTGTGTGTGTGTGTGTGTGTGTGTGTGTGTGTGTGTGTGTGTGTGTGTGTGTGTGTGTGTGTGTGTGTGTGTGTGTGTGTGTGTGTGTGTGTGTGTGTGTGTGTGTGTGTGTGTGTGTGTGTGTGTGTGTGTGTGTGTGTGTCTGTGTGTGTGAGTGACTGAGTCAGTGTGACTAAGTCAGTGAGTTAATGTATGTGTGTGTATATGCACAGTGAGGATGTGTGTGTGATAATAATGTTCCTCTCCTCCACCATGCAGACGTGTCCATCCATGAGTCCTTCCGTCTGTTCCTCAGCTCCATGCCAAGCAAAGTCTTTCCTGTCACTGTTCTCCAGAACTCTGTCAAGGTACACACACACGCACGCACACACATGCGCACACACACACACACACACACACACACACACACACACACACACACACACACACACACACACACACACACACACACACACACACACACACACACACACACACACACACACACACACACACACACACACACATTCATGTCTTAATTCACTCCAAGTGAAAGTTCAAATAGAGGAGGTACACGAATACCAGCCTATAATGTTTCTCATAATATGGTATTGTGGGGCCTCTGGTGATTATGGATGGACAACAAGCTCAGATGATACATATTACTATATCTCAGGAGGGATATTAATATTTCACCTCCTTACTCCTCTGTATTCTAAAGAGGTTGCGGCCTGGAGAGATCATTAGTCACCAAAGGAAGCCCTTTACAAGTTCTCATTTAACTGTCTGAAGAGGATGCATTGAAGTGCACAGAGTTTTCTCATAATGGCAGGATAGTTGCGTCTGTTGGGATTCGTGGAGTCTTGGATATATGATGGCGAGTAAGCAGAAAGGCTAAATTGATGTGATTTACAGTGTTCCCTGGGAGTTTAGGTGATGGATCGCCCGGTGCGCAGTCATAAGTCTGAACAATCGAAAGGTGTGCTGCTGACGGCTTCAATTTAAAGAATGATTACAGTAATGAAGTGTTTTAAAAGCAGGAATGAATATTATTTTACACCCTCGGGATACAAATAGTTCACTTCACTTCAATGTATTCCGTGGAGATTTCCTGTTATCTTGGATTTTCCTTCATCGGTTTCTGTCTTTTTGTGCTGTCCTGAACACACCCCTGAAAAACAACATCAGTAGATAAAAAAGGAGTGAGATGTAAGTCAAAGATGTACAGTGTTGAATTACAGTATTTTCACGATGCACAACGACAGTGCAGTCTTTAGGCCCATGATGAGTCTTGGCGCATCACTGTCTGCATGTGTTGAGCTGGGCTGTGTTTTTCAGGTGACCAACGAGGCCCCCAAGGGTCTGCGGGCCAACGTGCGGCGGGCCTTCACAGAGATCACCAGCGACTACTTTGAGGATCACAGCCTGAGAGGCCAGTGGAGGAAGATAGTCTTTGGAATCTGCTTCTTCCACGCTATCATCCAGGTCTCTCTCTCTCTCTCTCTCTCTCTCTCTCTCTCTCTCTCTCTCTCTCTCTCTCTCTCTCTCTCTCTCTCTCTCTCTCTCTCTCTCTCTCTCACACACACACACTAAAATATTCTGCCTGTCACACACACACACACTCAAATATTCTGCCTGTGTGTGTGTTTAGGAGAGGAAAAAGTTTGGTGCTCTGGGCTGGAATATCCCCTATGAGTTCAGCGAGAGCGACAGGGAGTGTGCTTTGCTCAACCTCCACCTCTACTGCAAGGAGACCAGCATCCCCTGGGATGCCCTCATCTACATCACTGGTAAAGATGGCCCACTGGACGGCTCTGTAGATGTATTGCTTGTATCACATTGCTTGTGGTCTTGATGCGTCAGGGCAGACCTGCAGGTTTGAACTACAGTATAATACAGACTGGGATTAGGGAATACACTGCATGTATGAGCCCTGTGCTACTGAGTTTCTGTGTGTGTGTGTCACATTTGTAAGAAGATTTAAACTGTGTCTGTAAAGCAAGTGGTTAAAAGTGCTTTTGAAAGACTTAATTTCACACAGAGAAATTGGACCCTTTCTACCAAGTGAATCGTACAGTAGCTGTTAAAAACCCATTTGTTTCCCATTTTTCAATTACACCGTTAAACGACCGCACGCTCCGCGTCTCGGCAGTGCGGCCACAACCACGGGGAGCAGAACGATCTCTCTCATTGTTGCTTTTCATACATCTGTGCTATTATTCAAACTCTTAATTGATCTTTAATGCTCTTTGTATTGCCGGGAAGCTCTCTCTTTGAGGGAGGAATCATTTAGGCTCAAACAGAGCATGATATTACTTCTCTGAAGAGCGCTCTTGCTCTCTCTCTCCCGACATAACGAGTCAGAGAGGAGAGGAAAGGTTTCCGCCTGCTGTATACTAAAGCAGGGAGGTCAAATATTCTGCCGTAATGTAATCACAGTGGGAGCTCCGAAAATAAATTTTTGTTCTTTTCTCCCCTTCTCCTGTGTATTTTTTGCCTACCTTTTGTTTACATAATGTATGTATAAATTGTCTAATAATCATTCTTAAAAAGATAACAGTATTTTACTGTTATGGTCATTAGGTTATGAATGTTTCCATGACAACTACTACAATACTTATACCTCAAGCCAGCTCCAAACCTGCTTTCAAGAACACGGTCAACGAGCGACTAGAACAGCTGGTTGTAGGCTATTGTTGTGTACACAGTCCTTCACCTTTGACATTTTTCAACTGCGGTTAAACCAGAGACAGGCTGTATAATGTGGAGACTCCAGGAGTTCTGAATGGAGAAATCTGTAATGCTAAAGATGGCAGCAACCACAAACCTACTTGCTAGAAAACAAACATATTCAGAGAAAATGATCAAATGTGATGTTTCTTTATGTTGAGTAAAATTATAACCTACTGCATTTTTAGGTTAAATGTGAGGTTGAAGGTGTTATAAAAGGAATAACTATCTCCGCCAAAAGGCTGGCAATCATGTAGTGAGTGGTTGCCATGGTAACTAAGACTAAATATTCTGATCGTTCGGCTGACTGGATGTGTGGAGTGGAAATTAATGGGGGGACGCCGCCATGTTTACTGACTCTGCTCTATACCTCTGTCACCCCGGCCTGTTCTCCACCCTCCCTCCTTCTGACCTGCTGTTGTCTACCAGACACACTGTAGTCTGTTCCTCTTTGACATGGATGACTACACCAGATATGTCTGCAAAGAGGAGGAGACACCTTCCTTTTGAATATGCTGCCCTCCTTTTGGCAGCCATATGGAGATGTGTATTTGAAAACAACAGGCTTGTGTACGTGCGCGAGCGTGTGTGTTGTGTGTGTGTGTGCGTGTGCATGTATGTGAAAGAGAAAGCTGGTCATAGGCACTATGTTGAGGCATGCTTTTTATTTTATCCCCCCCCCCCCCCAAAGTTGTTCAGCTCAGGGCTACAGTATATCTGACCTCAAACTATCACATCCTTCCAGCGATGAAACACACACTGACAGACGACTGTTTCCCCTCTCTGACATCCTATAATATGGTGTTATTCTAAGCTTGCTGTGTCAGCTTCATGGAGGCCCTGTCTTCTCTATGGAGTCGTACTCTATACTCTATATATCTATCTATCTATATCTATCCATCTATCCATCTATCCATCTATCCATCTATCCATCTATCCATGAATGAATGAATGAATGAACGAATGAATGAATGAATGAATGAATGAATGAATGAATGAATGAATGAATGAATGAATGAATGAAAACTTTATTTAACAGATTGCAGAATGGGTACAATACAGTACAGCTCAATACACACAATTGTTAAGGGGATGCAGACCTGAGAAAGACGTTTGTCTTGTTTCCATCAGGGTCCCCCATTTTCATTTATGACATACACAACATACATGACATTTATGGCATAGGGACATATAGGTATTTAGTACTGATACATTTGTGACATAAACGGTATTCAAATATACAGTACTGTTACCCCTAGATCCTGACAGAGTATATACATATGATGGGAGGGGACTGTACTTTAGGAGGGGATGGGTGGGTGGGAGAGAAATATACATACGGCGGGGAGGGAATATATACATGCGGTGGGGAGGAGACTGTCTATTAGGAGGTGGTGGGGGTTTTGGGCATTTACGGTGGCCAGTTTCGAATTGCAGCCTCCCGTAGGTGCTCTTTAAGAGCGGTTTTGAATGTGGGTAGGGATTCACATTCCTTTACAGCTTTGGGTAGGTCGTTCCACATTGATGTGGCATAATTGCGAAACGTGTTTAGTCCCTTGTTTGAGCCGAATCTGGGTTTAACTTGATTTGTTGAGCTTCCTCTGGTGTAGTGGTTGTGGTATTCACTGACCTTTGGGAAGTATTTTGACATGTACATGGGTACCTTAGTCGTATAGTGTATCTTGTAGACCAGGCCCATTGCAAGTTGCTGTACTCTGTCGTCTACTCTAAGCCATCCTAGGTTGTCAAAGTGGGCAGGGGTGAGGTGGGTTCTGGGGGTAAGGTCAAGTAGTAGTCTGACCGGTTTGTTTTGTGATGTTTGTAATCTTGTTTTAAGCGCCTTTGAGGTGCTTTGGTACCATGAGGTGCACGCATAGTCGTAGTACCCTTGAATGAGTGCTCCTGCCAGAGTCTTCAGGGTATTCTTGTTTACCAGAGAGGAGATCCGGTACAAGAATCTAGTTCGTTGGTTGACTTTTTTTATTACATTGGATGCCATTTTGTCACAGGAAAGATTTGCCTCTAGGATGGAACCCAGGTAGGTAATTTCGTCTTTCCTTGTGACAATATTGTCACCCACTGTAACTGAGAAGCCATCGGTCTTGCTGAGTTTGTTATTTGAACCGAAGAGAATGGACTCTGTTTTGCCCATGTGTAATGATAGTTTGTTATCAGCGAGCCATATGCAGATTTTGCCTAGTTCCGAGCTGAGGGTTTTTTCAACCTGCAACTTGTTCTTGTCAGAGACCAGCAGGGCTGAGTCGTCCGCAAACAGGAACAAGTTGCAGTCACAGGCTGACGACATGTCATTTGCATAAATTAGGAAGAGTAGCGGTCCTAGTATGCTTCCTTGTGGAACACCACAGCTCACTGTGAGGGGGGGGGGGGATAGAGTACCGTTTACCTCTACCATCTGTTCTCTCCCCTCCAGGTAGGATTGCATCCAGCTCACTGATAAACTATCAAAACCAATTGCTTTTAACTTGTCAATCAGAATGGAGTGATTGACAGTGTCGAAGGCCTTTTGTAGGTCCAGCATGACCATGCCGCAGTATTTGCCCGCGTCCACCTCTTGTTTGATGTGGTCATTCAAATAGAGGAGGCATGTGTCAGTGGAGTGGGACGTTCTGAAGCCAGATTGGAATTCGTAGATTCGATTTTTTTGACTTTCGAGATGGAGGTAAGAATAGAAACAGGGCGGTAGTTGCCTGGGTCTAATTTGCTGCCCTTTTTGTGCAGAGGGGTCACTCTTGCAATTTTGAAGTCCTTGGGGACGTGTCCCTGTTTTATAGAGAGGTTTATTATGTGTGTGATGACTGGGGTGATGGCGGCTGCTGAGTCTGAGGAATTTGGAGGGGATGTTGTCATGGCCAGTGGCCTTGTTAGGTTGGAGGGCGCTCAATTTTTTGAGTACCTCATCGGTTGTTACCATTTCAAGTTTGAAGTCGTCTTTGTGGACCCCTAGGTTTTTGTAGTATGCTACTATGTGTTCTACCCCATAATGCCCTGAGTGGGAGGGTAGTTTGTTTACCAGTGTTGTGGCTATGTTTGAAGAAGATGTTTAAGTAATTGGCTACATCCAGTTTGTCGGTTTAGCGTTAGAATGGAGTAAGTCGCATGTGACACAGCTGCTCACCCGTTATTTTTTTTTTTCGTTTTAAAAACATTTATAAACCATTAATGCGTTTAAAACTTGACGCATATATCAACTGAGATTATCAACTAACTATATTGACCAAAAGAATCGAGATGCCAACAACAAGGAAAGACACAACGAGACCAAAACCAGTCGCAGAGGACCCGCCTAAGGAAGCAGGATTCGTGCGGCAAATAGCAGAGAATATAGATGTGACAGTGGCCGCTTCAAGTTCAACCCCTTCAAATACCTCCGCGGACACCGAATATATCATCCGGAGAATGGAGAAAATGGAGATTACAATAACCCAAAAAGTAGATGCTATCAAAGAATCTATCGAAGGCAAAATAGAAGCGCTAAGAGCGGACACCGATGCACATATTAAACGCACCGAGGCTCTGGAAACAGGTATGGAAGTCCACCAACAAAATTTCGTTCGAATCTACAAAGAAGTAGATGATTATTAGTAGATGAGCTTATAATGGTAGTGTCTGGTTAGGTGCGAGGGATAGTGGAGGTACTTCTCAAGGTGGGGTCCGGGAGGGGGGGGTTCGAGCTGAGCATATGTGTGTAGGTTTTTTAGATAACAGGTATTAGGGGTATATCTTATATAAGACAACTAACTCAAATGTGATCTCATTGGATGTGCCCTGACAATTAATGCTTGTATATCTTATCGTGTGTTGTCATGTTTGTTTATATGTTTGTTTAAAAAATAATAAAAAAATAAAATACAAAAAAAAGAAGTAGATGATATCAACGTTAACCTAACTGCTGAGATGAAGGGAAACTACAAAGAACTCAATACGGAGCTCAGCGATATAACGATGGAGCTTAAGCGAATCAATGAAGAACAGAAAGCCAAAATATTCGAGATGGAATATCAAAAACGCAAGCTGAATATTCGTATAGTCGGTCTGGACGAGTCGGTGAGCTGCGCACACCCTGAAGAGTTTGCCACAGAATTACAGAAAATCTTGGGAACAGAGATCCTTCCTAAAGTACCAGAGGTGGAACAGTGCTACAGATTGGGGACCCGATCCAATGACAATAACGTTAAGCCCAGAGTGATATTGGTTATCCTGCGCCAAGTCAGAATAAAAGAAATGATTATTCGTGAAACTCGCAGGATGAAAGGCAATCTGAAATACAAGGATATACCAATACACTGCTTTGAAGATTATTGTCGTGAGGTAGTGGACCTGCGTGCCAAGTTCAAGACGGTGATGTCTCAACTCTATCTGGAGAAATTCAGACCCCTATTAATATACCCTGCAATACTTCGCATCGTCGATAAACAAGGAGCAAGGGTTTTCCTCAACTCGCCTGAAGATGCAGCCAAATACATGTCTGCACAACACGCAGGATAGTGTATAAATGGCCTTTTAATCTCTGTTATGCATGGACACCATATAGTATAAACTTTAATGAACCGATGATTTGGGACAGAGAGACCTACGAGCTCAGAGTTATTGAATGCTTTCCCCGTCGGGATTCTATTGCGGACATATTGGATTCAAAATTGGAACACTCCAGAACATACTGGATCATTCGAACACTGTAAAAACGACATATTGGAATAATCTAGAACATCTAAAGCACTCTTTGATATAGGGAACATTCTGGAATAACAGCAATACGTGGCCAGACATACTACCAGAAGCCCTTCGGGGGAATAATCAACAGCATCTAGCTGCAGAACCACAGAACCATCATAGCAGCGGCCGGCTGGAATAACATTCTACACAACGGATCATCGCCCACCCCTGGCCAGGGGAAATGCTGCATATATGTATTTAAAAACTGCTTTTTATTAATTGGAAATATTTCCACTACTTCTCCAATTTATACTTTAGATGTTTAAGCATAGCAAAGCTCTTTTAAGATCTAAGTTAATGTTTTCTTCCTTTTACTTGTTTTATTTTCTTCTGTTTTCTCTGATTTATTGAGGCTCTCTTTTCAGTTCAATACCTCCATATTATTCATGGGTTACTATAAATTACACAAGTTCATATAAAATGTAAGTGATTAGGGCATGATAATTGAAGCTTATTTTTGGTCTTTATTTTTAGTTTTATCTTATTTAAATTTTTATTTAACGGGAAAGTGGCCAAGCCACAGTCGACATTCTACTTATGGTAGAATTTAGAGTGTTAGATCCTATGGTATACATAGGAATGTTAAGGATAATTGGATCATTCTGGGATATCCGGTGGTGCAAGGGAGGGAGTCATACGCAAAGGTTGTGTTCATGGAACACAATCCTGTACGACTCTCGGTGGGAGGGGAGGGAAGGGGATTTTTATTTGTATATAATGTATGTTTTTAAGCTCGGCTCTCAACGGGACCTCACTGGATGTATATCTATTATTGCCTCGCACTCCAGAAGCATTACCAAAAACTACACTACAACATGTATAGATTATGGCTAGTTTGAATATAATGATATGGAACACCGGGGGAATAAATAACGCAAAAGCGTGCTCACACTGATGAAAAAAGAACATGTGGACATTGCTCTGCTAAGCGAAACGCACATTCTAGAGAAAGACAGATAAATTAGCGGACAACACATATCATAATATTAGTCACTCTTCTATTGGTACGAGAACTCGGGGTGTAGCCATAGTCGTTAAACGTAAGTTGAATATTGTATTAAAGGGAGTATGGTCTGATGTAGAAGGTCGGATAACTATAGCTAAGATTGTACATAAGAACAGGAAAATAGCGTTGGTAGCGGTATACGCCCCAAATTTGTACGAAGAGGATTTCTTCACTACACTAACCAATGCAATGTTAGACATTCCCGATTACTCATTTATAATAGGTGCGGATTTTAATGCCATCTGGAACCCAAGGATGGACAAATCTTACCTCGCCTTTTCCAGCGAACAAAAGAATTCATCTAAGGCATTAAAGGATTGGTCGAAGATTACAGGTGTAAATGACTTATGGCGATTACTTAATCCCACAACCCGAAAGTACTCTTGTCGATCTGCGAGACATAACACATTATCCAGAATAGATTATGTCTTTGCATCACAGAGACTATTTGATAATTATGAAGTGGAAATGATACCCAACGCACTATCAGATCACTGTTATTTACTCCTTAAAGGAACATTTGGTATACTATCCTCCCGAGCCCCAAGATGGCGATTTAACTCGATGCTGCTTAATAACAAGGAATTCATTACACAACTCAAAGAAGCTCTTATAGTATTCCAACGGGAGAATGCAAACTCGGTGCAAGACCCCAGAATAATATGGATGTCGGTAAAGGGAATGATCAAAGATTTCACTGATAGCTTTTCCTCCAAAATGCGCAAGAATCAATGCACAAAACTGGCTGAGCTGGAAACGCTTTACTCAACGTTATTTAATTCTCTAAAATACAACAACTCAACTCGACTAGAGAATCAAGTTAACGTACTAAAAATAGAGATCAATGCCATATACAGACAACAATCGGAAATACAAATACGCAGCACAAGACAACAGCAGTACTCCCAAGGTTCTAAACCTAGTCACCTATTAGCCATGCGATTAAGAATTAATGCAAAATTTGCAGATATAACTACCATTAGAGCACAACAAGTACTTGAAACAGACCCTGTAAAAATAAACGATACATTCAAAGAATTCTACGACTTATATAAATCAGAAACGACCTTCGATCAAAACAAAATGGACACATATCTTAATCAAATTATTCTCCCTAAACTTTCAGAGGATGACGCTAAACAGTTAGAAACACCGATCACACTAGAGGAACTCAAGAAGGCCATATCCGAAATGCAAAGTGGTAAGGCTCCTGGAAGAGACGGTATCCCATCAGAAATGTACCTTTCTTGTTGGGACATAATTGGACCCTTATTACTAAATATGATCTTATACTCAGTCAAGGAGGGGAACTTCCATAAGAATGACAATATTGCACTCATAACAGTCCTCCTTAAAAAAGACAAAGACCCCAACGAGTGCGGTAGTTATAGACCTTTAAGCCTCCTCGGAACCGATATCAAACTGTACTCTAAGGTATTAGCCATCAGATCACAAAAGCATATGACGTCTTTAGTTCACCCGGACCAAACTGGCTTCATAAGAGGCCGCCTGATCACTGATAACACAAGACGAATACTGCACGTACTAGATGCCGACAAGGATGACACCATACCTAAGGCGATGCTGTCCCTGGATGCTATGAAAGCCTTTGACAGGCTGGAATGGTCGTATCTATGGGCAGTATTAGAAAGGATGGGGTTAGGAAAAGGATTCATTGATATGATTAAAGTATTATACAAAGACCCATCGGCCATGATTACAACAGGTACAATCATCTCCAAAATCTTTCCGGTATCACGCTCAGCCAGACAGGGTTGCCCTCTTAGTCCCGGACTATTCAATCTATCATTAGAGCATTTAGCACAATATATAAGACAATCCCAATCCATAGAACCAATCGTAATCAAGGGCACACAACATAAAATTAGTTTATATGCGGACGACGTAATATTGTTCATGCAAAACCCCAACACCACATTGCCTCATCTGCTCAAGTTGATTGAGAACTTTGGTGATTTATCGGGATTTAAGATAAATTGGCCGAAGTCGGCTTTCCTTCCACTTAACACCCCTGCAAAAAAAGATATAACCCTCCCAGGAGAGATACCGATGGTAAAACATTTTAGATGCTTGGGAGTGGAAATATTCCCCACCATAAGACAAACGGTGAAGCACAATTACACAAAAATCCAAAACAAAATCAAAGACGACCTTGATAGGTGGGCAAAACTTAAAAACACAGTACAAGCACGGATATCAATAGTTAAGATGGATGTACTACCTAGAATCAACTTCTTCAGTTCAATGCTACCGTTACCCCCTCCAGAGGGTTACTGGAAAATATTACACTCCTCCACATACAAATTTATTTGGAATAACAAACCACCACGTATAAAAAGATCCACTGCACAGAGAAATAAAGCAGATGGTGGCATGGCATTTCCAGATTTTTTCCAATATTTTAAGGCGTACACATTAAGACCATTGACAACATGGTTTGACCCCCAAGCATTAGTATCCTTAGAAATTAGAAGAAAATATAGTAGCCCCACATAGACTGAAGGACATAGCATACACTAAACTACCAATCAAGCACTGTGAACGGAAATTTGGCCCCATAATTACTCATGCGATCCGGATATGGCGTGAAACACAAAAAAAAAATCCCAACCCACATAAATGGCACAATCATACTCCCTTATTCAATAACAATGCACTCTTAATTGAAAAACGACCTATAAGATTCCATATATGGGAAGAGCAAGGCATACACTCATTAGGGGATGTTTTTAACAAACAGGGTTTTTGTAGTTATAAAGAAATACGCAAAAAATTTAATCTCACCAAGTCCACATGGCTTTTTTACATACAGTTACAGCTATGTTTGAAGTCTCACGGTGTTCCATTAGACATACCAATTGAACACCACAGATACCACAAATTCTTCTATGAAAGAGAGACATCGAGAGGTTTTGTTTCAGATTTTTATCATCAATTACTAACGTCCTCGTATGAAACCCTCCAACTAGACTCTGCCTGGAGGAGGGATATACCAGACCTGGAAAATGACTTTGATTGGCAAGGAGCCTGGGCAAATGTCCGACTTACATCAAGGAACCCGGACCATCAACAAATCAATCTTAACTATATTCACAGGACATACTTGACTCCTATAAGACTGTGCAGAATGGGTCTTAAACAAGACTCCAAATGCTCCCAATGTACAAATGGGGACGAAGGGACATTTATGCACATGTATTGGGACTGCCCACCAGTTAAGACATTCTGGAAATATGTGACCCAACAATTATCAAAACTAGTATCTTGGAATATACCTGTACACCCCTCGGTATTACTATTGAATGATGTTTTTGAGTTTGCAGTAAATCCACAGCTAAAGAGATTGGTTTTATCGGGTATCACAGTAGCTAAAAAGCTGATCGCATCACGCTGGTTTCAACCGGAAAAAATTTGCCGGAAAGTTTGGTTTCTTACATATCTCGATGTGATTTATCAAGAAATATCTACAGCAAGAATTCTGGGTCTCAATGAATCCAAAATGTCAATGTGGTTAGAAGTGGTGGAGAGAATAAAAGCTAGCTTATAACGGTAGTGTCTGGTTAGGTGCGAGGGATAATGGAGGTACTACCCAAGGTGGGGTCCGGGAGGGGGGGGTTCGAGCTGGAGCATATGTGTGTAGGTTTTTAGATAACAGGTATTAGGGGTATATCTTATATAAGACAATTAACTAAAATGTGATTTCATTGGATGTGCTCTGACAATTAATGCTTGTATATCTTATCGTGTGTTGTCATGTTTGTTTATGTGTTTGTTTAAAAAATAATAAAAAAATAAAATACAAAAAAAAAGTAATTGGCTACATCCAGCTTGTCTGTGATGAGCGTGTTGTCCGTCTTTATGTTTATGTTTGAGAATCTGGTTTTAAGTTTTTTTACTGCAGCCTAGTTGATTATTGAGTAATTTCCAAAGTTTGCGGGGTTTGTTTTTGTTTTCCTCAGTTTTGTCGTTGATGAAATTTCTTTTTGCGGTTTTGATCATGGTGTTTACGTCATTTTACGTCTATCTATCTATCTATCTATCTATCTATCTATCTATCTATCTATCTATCTATCTATCTCTTATCTATCTATCTATCTCTTATCTATCTATCCATCCATCTACCCTGGGTTCTATGTCTGCCCTGGTCCTCTGTCTGTCCTGGTCCTCTGTCTGTCCTGGTCCTCTCTCTGTCCTGGTCCTCTGTCTGCCCTGGTCCTCTCTCTGCCCTGGTCCTCTCTCTGCCCTGGTCCTCTCTCTGCCCTGATCCTCTCTGCCCTGGTCCTCTGTCTGCCCTGGTCCTCTGTCTGCCCTGGTCCTCTCTCTGTCCTGGTCCTCTGTCTGCCCTGGTCCTCTGTCTGCCCTGGTCCTCTGTCTGCCCTGGTCCTCTCTCTGTCCTGGTCCTCTCTCTGCCATGGTCCTCTCTCTGTCCTGGTCCTCTCTCTGCCCTGGTCCTCTCTCTGCCCTGGTCCTCTCTCTGTCCTGGTCCTCTCTCTGCCCTGGTCCTCTCTCTGCCCTGGTCCTCTGTCTGCCCTGGTCCTCTCTCTGCCCTGGTCCTCTCTCTGCCCTGGTCCTCTCTCTGCCCTGATCCTCTCTGCCCTGGTCCTCTGTCTGCCCTGGTCCTCTCTCTGTCCTGGTCCTCTGTCTGCCCTGGTCCTCTGTCTGCCCTGGTCCTCTGTCTGCCCTGGTCCTCTCTCTGTCCTGGTCCTCTGTCTGCCCTGGTCCTCTGTCTGCCCTGGTCCTCTGTCTGCCCTGGTCCTCTCTCTGTCCTGGTCCTCTCTCTGCCATGGTCCTCTCTCTGTCCTGGTCCTCTCTCTGCCCTGGTCCTCTCTCTGCCCTGGTCCTCTCTCTGTCCTGGTCCTCTCTCTGCCCTGGTCCTCTCTCTGCCCTGGTCCTCTGTCTGCCCTGGTCCTCTCTCTGCCCTGGTCCTCTCTCTGCCCTGGTCCTCTCTCTGCCCTGATCCTCTCTGCCCTGGTCCTCTGTCTGCCCTGGTCCTCTCTCTGTCCTGGTCCTCTGTCTGCCCTGGTCCTCTGTCTGCCCTGGTCCTCTGTCTGCCCCGGTCCTCTGTCTGTCCTGGTCCTCTGTCCGCCCTGGTCCTCTCTCTGCCCTGGTCCTCTATCTGCCCTGGTCCTCTCTCTGCCCTGGTCCTCTGTCTGCCCTGGTCCTCTGTCCGCCCTGGTCCTCTCTCTGTCCTGGTCCTCTCTCTGCCCTGGTCCTCTCTCTGTCCTGGTCCTCTCTCTGCCCTGGTCCTCTCTCTGCCCTGGTCCTCTCTCTGTCCTGGTCCTCTCTCTGCCCTGGTCCTCTCTCTGCCCTGGTCCTCTGTCTGCCCTGGTCCTCTCTCTGCCTTGGTCCTCTCTCTGCCCTGGTCCTCTGTCTGCCCTGGTCCTCTGTCTGCCATGGTCCTCTCTCTGCCCTGGATCTGCTCTCAACAGATCCGACATGATAATATTATCCTCTCCAACAATCACCACTCCAGCCATCGACGTTCTCTCAAAAACTCTCTTTATCGCTGTTGGTCCATTCCTTTCTCCCCATGCGTGCTGTTCCATTGTTCAGTGTCATTGTGTCAATCTGATGCATCCATGAAGTACGGAATAAATAAAACATTCACAATCAATAATAAACACTCCAAACCAATAATAACTTCATGAAATTAATCTCAAACCTGGTGTTGGTTTCTGGTTTTGCGCTAAGCAAGAGACGCTGTCGATAAAGCCAAATGCTTCCATATCCGGCTTTGCCCAGTTTGAAATATTGATTTATTTATGGATGAGTGAGGAATTGCTGCAGGCCAACCAATTTATTTAATTGGTGATATTTATTTCTTATACTTTTCATTTCACCAGGTTAAAATTGCCTACATTTTGAGAAAACACAGAGTGGGACACAGAAAGA
Organism: Notolepis coatsorum; assembly: GCF_963971535.1. NCBI lineage: Eukaryota > Metazoa > Chordata > Actinopteri > Aulopiformes > Paralepididae > Notolepis > Notolepis coatsorum. The sequence continues at coordinate 52,145,741 of NC_140171.1, read as the reverse complement.
GGTTGAGAGCGGCAGAGAGAGAGAGAGACACGCACACATACACAGAGAAAGAGAGAGGTCGAGACAGGGATAATGTGTGTCACACTATAGGCTACACCAGGCAGGATGGCGTGAGCCCAGTAAGACTCAATCAACTCTGGCTCTGTGCCATCTTATTTTAAACAGGCAGTTGTTCAGCCCCTCCCTAATCACTACAAGCCCACATCTAAGCTGCCGTTTGTGCCCAAAGTCCTGGAAAAAGTCATTGCAAACCAGCAATTTTTTTAGACAAGTATCAATCTGGTTTTAGAAAAAAACCACTCCACAGAATCTGCTCTCCTTAGGGTCTCTAACGACACCATGATGACATCAGACTCAGGCAAATGCACAGTCCTGATGCTGTTGGACCCGAGTGCAGCCTTTGATACGGTAGACCACCACATCATGTTGGATAGGCTCAGGGAGTGGGTGGTGATAGATATCAGTGTTTTCAGCCTTATCAACCTGTCATCTGCTGTTCCATGAAGTCTCTGCTTTGTGTTTGTTGTTTGTTTGTTGATGGCAATCGTACTGGCTGTCACACTGTCTCACCCCGTTGATGCATCCGTAACAGAAGAATTAGTACTGGAAACGTGATCTCTTTCTCAGTAGGATGTTTATTTTCATAAACATAGTATCTTGTACAAAATGAAAAGTCTTTGATGGTCTAATGAATCTAGATTAATAGATTAATCTCTCTGATACCTGCTTGGTGGTTGCGGCCTATCTGTTAGCCTGTAGCTATCTATTCTGTTAGCCGGTAGCTAGCTCTGTCCTTGTGGTCGTTCCTCGTGGTTCCCTTCCCCCTCCCAACCCTTGTTCAGAGAGCTGGGAGCTCAGCTCAGCTCTGATACCCGCTTGGTGGTTTGTCTCGCCGTCGCAACCTCGTCTGACTCAAACCGGAAGAACTCATAGCTATGAAGTATATTTCCCTAGCAACGGCTGCCAGCCCATAGCAACACTGCCCTATCTCCTAATGGATGTTTACGTTCCTCATAGCTATGTGTGACATTGACTCTTTTTCTCTGGCAATGCTCTAACCCACTCTGTCTGTCTGTCTCTTACAGTTTCAAAGTTTAACACACAATACATGTTTAAACTAATATCTCTATAGATATGTACTTTACCTACATGTTATAACCAAATGAAAACCAGTGACCAAATGTTTCCTTCAGTGGGCATCTCAGGGACGGCCCTACAGTGGTTCACCTCGTACCTCTGATAGTTCTCCCCTACAATGTGGTCTGCCTCAGGGGTCCATTTTGGCCCCACTTTTATTTGCCCTTTATATGCTCCTCTTAGGACTTTAAATTAGCAATTTTAACGATGTTTCATATCACTGCTACGCAGATGATATTCAGCTGTATTTTTCTTACAATATAGAGAAGATTGGCATCCTGCAGGACTGTCTGTCTGCAATTGAGGAGTGGATGTCCAGTAGCTTCCTCCAGCTTAACTCAATCAGTGCCAGACCCGAGGATAGTCGGGTTTTCATCATTATTTTTTTTATTCGATATTTCTATATATTTCTCTCACACGGACCTGGGGTTAACATGGGGAATCATCCTGAGATCGCCAAAGTGCAAAACCGGCCGCATCCAGCCAGGTGGCAGTATCGAGCACCCTTTGAAACCTTATATCTTGCCCTGTGTTACGTTCAAATGTCTCCGGGTGCAGTTTTCTTTGTCAGGCGAGTCGAGCGGTTATCCCTATCGCATTGTGAAACATCAAATGCCCCCGATGCATCTGTTGTGGTGCATTATGTTGGCGACACGATGGACACCAATACTGGGACTCGCGATCAGACAATTGGAATATTCTTTTTGAGGTACCTCCTAGTGAAGGTAAGGACTAAATTATATCAATCCTGCTTTGATCCAACCATGATTTCACATCGATTGCAACGTCTGTGTGTAACGTTACTCCACAACGTATGCCGTTGGTGACGATCAAAGCATCAAACCCCCCCCTTTCATGCATTCATGATGAAACATAATACCTATTATATACATTTGATTTGGAAATAGTAGCGTGTCCAGGCGAGAAACGCCAACGCTTTTAGTGAAATTCACGTATTGCTGCATATCGTCGTTTTCTGGGATTAGACAGGATCACTCTAAAACTATACTTATATTCACCACGGTATAACACGCGAACGTATGGATGAAATTTTTTATTATTTTTCACATATTGAACGATAGATAGTTGATGTCATAGTATGGGCCATAGTATTGTATCCATAGCTATAATATAGAATATAGATATAGCCCTGCAAACACTGCCACTTATTCCTACAGTATCTCTTAGAGCGTTGGCGTGGTAGGAACAAAAGATGCTCAAGTCCGTGGCGTCCAGAGAGTTAATGGGGCAAAGACTGATATTTTAATTATAGCTGCAGAGAAAATTGCCTCTAGGGTAACCAACCTCTTGGGACCGCTCAAGGGAAATGTCCACACAAATATAAAAAATATTGCCGTAACATTCGACCAATCCATGCTTTTCGAGAAGCACATAAAATACCTGACCTGCACCTGTTTTTTTACACCTCAGGAATATAGCCAAATTCCAGGCTATTTTATTGCATGCAGAGCTGGAAATGGCTATCCATGCTTTTATTTCATACAGGCTGGACTACTGCAATTCTTTATTGACGTGTAATATATGTGTAATGTAATGTGCCTGACTAAAGCCTCAGTGGACCGGCTACAACTGGTCCAAAATGCTGCTGCTAGGCTGCTTACCAGATCCAGGAGGTCCGCCCATATTACACCAGTCCTGGCCTCCCTGCACTGGCTTCCTGTCCAGTTCAGGATTTGTTTCAAGGTCCTGGTTTTTACTTATGAGTTCACGGACAGGTCCCAACGTACATCTCGGACCTCATACACCCCTCTAGCTCCAGCCGGTCCCTGAGGTCTTCTGATCAGGGCCTCCTGGTGGTGCCCTGAACCAGGCTAAAGACTAAGGGGGACCAAGCTTTTTAAGTAGTGGCCCCTAGGCTCTGGAATGAGCTCCCCCAGATCTTGAGAGCCTCCCCCTCTGTGGACTCATTCAAGGGTCAACTAAAAACCCACTTGTTCAGGTTGGCGTTTGGCAACGTACACACGTGATTTAGTTTCTTCTGTTTTGCCCATGCCTGTTTTTATATTGTACTGTATGTTTTTTATGAGAATTATGAAATTAATTGTAGTTCTTTGTTTTTTAAACTGGTGAAGCGCTGTTTTTACACAGTTTTTCATGAATTGCCTTGTTCTTTTATTCTTTTGTAGATACAATAGATTGACCCCAGGAATCTATTGTATCTGGCAAGACTGTGCACCCTGGATGTAAAGTGTCTGGTAGATTAATCACACCCACCTTCAGTAATTAATATATATAAAACCATAATCGGATACAGTGCTGCTCAGACAGGTAATATGAAACAATACTCAGATACAGTGCTGCTCAGACAGGTAAATATGAAACCATACTCAGATATACAGTAGTTCTAAGGCGCTCGCCACTAATGCAGGAGATGCTGGGTTCGAGCCCAGCTCTCGGCATTGCTACCAGCTTGGCTGGTCGTTCATACTAACGCAATTGGCAGTGTTAGGGGTGGGAAGCTGGTGGGTGGGGATTGGACGTTGTGGACAGCGAGCAGCAGAATCAGGAAGCAACGGGGGCGGCGTGTCCCTCCCACGCAGACCCTCGCCGCTGAGAGATTGTGCGGTGCAGGTGAAAAGATGTGACAGCTGCCTCCTCGTGTACCGGAGGGGACACGTGATGCAAGGCTTGGTCCACATTGCAGCCGGCCTGTGGGAGGCATGGCCTAACAGCGTTCGAGACAGGGGAGGGTAGAATTGAACAATACGAAATTGGGATGGGAGAAAAATTTTAAATGGGAGAAAAAGTAGATAAAAAAAAAAGATATACAGTAGTTCTGCTCAGACAGGTAATATATAGACCCCTACGCTCTGCATCTTCTGGCCGCCTCAGACCTACTCTTATCCAAGCTCCGGGAGGGTCATCAAATAGAAGTCGCCTATTCTCAGTCCTTGCCCCACAATGGTGGAATGAACTACCCACCCCAGTTAGGACAGCCGAAACACGTCCAATCTTTCGCCGTCGACTAAAGACGCACTTCTTCAACCATTATCTGAAAAAAAAAAAAAAAAAAAAAAATAATAATAATGATCTAACCCTAACTAACCGTACTGTCATGCACTTGTCCTAATAAACTAACCTACACTGTAGCACTCAACACTTTGATGAACATTGTTGCTCAGCTGATAGAGTTGTGCCCTTCCTGATGACTTGTCGTACAGAACTTGTAAGTCGCTTTGGATAAAAGCGTCAGCTAAATGACTAAATGTAAATGTAAATGTATATGAAACCATACTCAAGATGGGGTGCTGCTCAGGTGTGTTGCTACAGCATACCACCCTTGTGTGAGGGAGTTCACTATGAATTGAAAATGGGGGACCCTGATGTAAACAAGACAAACGTCTTTCTCTGGTCTGCATCCCCTTAACAATTGTGTGTATTGAGCCGTACTGTATTGTACCCATTCTGCAATCTGTTAAATAAAGTTTTCATTCATTCATTCCTTCATTCAGTTCTGTATTTTTCCAGGTGAGATCACCTATGGGGGAAGGGTGACGGATGCCTGGGACCAGCGCTGTCTCAGAACCATCCTCAAAGGATTCTTCTGCCCTCTGACAATGGAGCCTGGCTACACCTACTCCACCTCGGGTAAAGGTTCCCCATCGTGTGTGTGTGCGTGCGTGCGTGCGTGCGTGCGTGCGTGCGTGCGTGTGCCAGCGTGCATGTGCGCGGAAATTAAGCTGTACACTTTTTTCCATCCATAATGAGGTGAATCGTCTCTCTCCTATGTGTCAGGTGTCTACTACGCCCCAGAGGAGGACCGTCTTCAACAATACAAGCAGTATATTGATAGCCTGCCAATCAGCGATGACCCTGAGATCTTTGGCATGCATGAGAACGCCAACCTGGCCTTCCAGGTTCGTAACAACACTCTGATTATTATCTGTGGCTCCCTTTACATGCATGGATAATTATGTTTCTAACCTGGGCCATTCGTGTAATTTGGTTTTAGGTAGACCCATGTAAATATCATAACCAGACTACTGTACAATAGACTCTGGGGGCGGGATCCACAAAGAATGGATTGCGTGGTGCTAATTGCACTCTTAATGTATAGCAACGTGCACAGGCTGACTGCCTGCAGACCGGCCGTCAGAATGTTAATTTGGGATGAATAAATAATGGGTTTCTTTATTTATTTTCGTAGTATTGTGCTTGTGCATGATGACATACATAATCAAATGTCCAATCTAATTGTTCTATTCATGCAAATATCTGAAAATATTTTAGTAAGGTGACTTACTGCTCTCAAATCAAATCAAATCAAATGTATTTGCAAGGCCCGACAACACACGTTAATGTCCCCATGGACACATCTTCTTTAACACTTTCTGCGCCAACCCCGAGATTTCTCGTGTTATCTAGCCAGCGATTGACCGCCAAAACCCGCGATTTCTCGGGTTTTCATAGTTTTTTCTTTTATTCTATTTTTTTATTCTATGCTGTCTCACGGACCTCTGTGTATCATTGGGACTCATTCTGAGACGTCGAGAGTGCAATACCGGCCGAATCCTGCTAGGTGGCAGTAATGCCTACCCTTTGAAACCTTATTTCACACTGTGTGTTACATCGTATATGGTCCGGGCGGAGAATTTAGACCAAGCCAAGTATATAGCTTCATCCGAGTACTTTGAAACATGCTCAGCACACTCCAGGCAAATCTTGTGACACTTCATGTCAGGGACCTGATGGACATCAATACTGGAAATCGTGATCAGATAATTGGAATATTCTTTTTGGAATAACCCCGATCAAAGGGAAGGACTATGTGACCTCAATTTCACCTTGATCCTACATTGATTTCATATCGATCCAGCCGATCAACGTATGTAGTATTCAAAACGAATGCCGTTGCTGGCAATCAAAGCATGAAAAAACGACCCCCCCCCCCCCCTTTCACGCATTCATGATGAAACATAATACCTATTATATACCTTTGATTTGGAAATAGTAATGTGTCCAGGCGAGCAACGCGAACGACTTCAGCAAAATTCACATATCGCTCCATAACGCAGTTTCCAGGAATTAGCCAGGATCACTCTGAAACTAAAACCTAGCAATAGGGAAAAAATGGCACAGGCACATTTTGTATGCTTTGTTCACTCATACTCATTTGTCATGTTATTCACTATAGGCAGCAGGGCTTGAAATTAAGGCTTGTGCGATTGCCCGGGACCAGTAAAGAAAATGGTTGGACAAGCATAATACAGCTTTAACTTGTACGAATGAAAAAAAAAATAAAAAAAAAATGGTCGGACGAGCATAATACAGCTTTTTCTTGCGTGCCAGTCATGTTTTACCAATCAGAAGTGCTGTGCTCTCATTGCTCACCAATCAGAAGTAGCCCAAGGTAGCTACGTATACGCCCAACAACAACAGCTTGTGAAACTCCCATGTGTGAAGACTAGGGATGTCCGATATTATTGGCCGACCGATATTATCGGCCGATATCGGCAGTAAAATGTGATATCGGAAAATATCGGTATCGGTTTAAAAACAAAAAAAACAATAACAATATTTGTTATATATATATCCAGTGAAATTATTAGTTACCTGAAATTATTCAGTTTTTTGGACGGGGAAACCCTGCATATATCGGTATCGGTTGATATCGGTATCGGAAATTAAGAGTTGGACAATATCGGAATATCAGTATCGGTAAAAAAGCCAATATCGAGCATCCCTAGTGAAGACCTTACAGCAGGGCTCCAGAGTGCGGTTGCATTTTGCGACCCGAAAGAAGTCCCAGCTTTTTCCCCCCACACTGTTTCTATGTGCAGTGAAAACTCCAATGCGTCTAACAAGCTTTGCACCCTCGTCATTCCTGATTAGGGTTGGGCATCGTTTGGATTTGAACGATTCCGGTTCCGATTCCGATTCTCCATATCGATTCCTGTTCTAAACGCTTCTCGATTCCGATTCTTTGAGGTGCAGGTCAAAACAGGTCACAGCTTATTTTGCAGGAGATTTTTATTTTTTATTTTAATTTGTTTTCATACTATTCACATTATCAGTTGACTTGATACAGTTTAATTTGGTTGCTGTACTGTAACTAGGGTATTAATTAACAAAGTAAAACTTTTTTATTTTTATTTATTTTTTTATAATCGAAATTAATAATCGAAATGCAAATGTGTTACTTCTGGTTCCAGAACCGGAAGTTAGGAACCGGTTACTATTAGAACCGGTTTTCGGTGCCCAACCCTATTCCTGATGCCCACTAACGTTACTAACGTTAGCCGCTAACGCTAGCTAAGCTAAGCTAGCTAACCCTGCTGAGAAAACAGCTGAGCTGAGTAAGGAAAGGGTGGGGGGGACCGGGGGGACTGTCTCTCTCTCTCTCTCTCCCTCTCTCGACACGTTCAATTAACGTTTAAGTAGCAAAACCTTGCACTATAAAACTAACTGGGTAGTTGATGATAATAAACATTTAACTTCATTAGCTGAAATATTCTAAAATTATTTAAGCCATTTTCAAATCTGTCGGTTTTATAAAAAGTTTATAGGCCTTTATTTTCACAAGTATGTTTCAGACAAGTATGTTTAGCTTTCGGACAAGTAAAATATCTAAAAGTAATGTCTAAAATATAAAAAAATATATCTAAAAGTTAATGTCAAGCCCTGGGCAGTGTCCTGAAATAACTTCATATATCAGTAGTGCCGAATTTCTCAATTATCTGCTTGAAATAATTAATCAAAATGTCCAATCTAACTAATTTTGTTTGCTTATAATAGCCTATTTCTGAATAACATCGACAAATACATTATAAATTAAAAGCATATGAGCATATGAGTGGGCTGTGGTACAATTGGAACGTGAGTCCAGCCAATAATGATTATAATAGTAACGACAACATTGGGAAAGCCGACAGTGTTAACTCATTCCCCACCATTGACTCGTTATTGGCCGCCAATCGTCAGATGCCAACAACGAGTATACTTGTTATGATTGTTATTTCTTTTATTCACTATTTCCATTCATAATCCATCCAGGCTATGCAGGCTGTCCTGAATGGGTCTGAGATCGCAAACGTCCAATACTGCCGCCTGCCGCCTTGCGGCCGGTATTGCACATCCTTGGAAACTATCTGGCTTGGGCTGTACGTCGATCTAAAAAGTCTGGTCCGGGTTTTCCTAGTCGGGCATGGCGAGCGGTTATAACACATGGATTGAGGATAATCAAGCACTCCCGGTTCATGTTCTTTGGTGGATGGCAACACGATCAACATCAATACTTGGAATGGCGATCAGATAATTGGAATATTCTTTTTGGAGCTCATCCTAGTCAAGGTAAGGGCTATATGGTATCAATCTTGCGTTGATCGAAAAATCTCTTCCCTGCGATCCGGACGTATGCGTGTAATGTGTGTGTGTAACGTATTCCGTTGGTGACGATCAAAGCATAGAACCCCCCCCCCCCCACCCTTTCATGCATTCATGATGAAACATAATACCGATAATATAGCGTTGATTTTAGATTGATTGTTGATCCAGGTGAGGAACACCACGGTTTCTAGTGAAATGCACTAAACGCTGCATAGCGGCATTTCCTGGGATTAGACAGAATTACTATAAAACTACTCATATTCACCACGGTATAAAACGGGAATGTATGGATGACATTTTTTTTTTTCACAAATTGAACGATAGATACTCAATGTCAAATGGGCAATAGTTTTATATCCATAGCTATGATATTTAATATAGTTTTAGCCCTGCAAACACCGCCATGTATCCCTATTCTTTAAAGCGTTGGCATTCTTACCACACAGCCCACAGCGACCTCTGGCGCTGAAAGTGTTAAATAACAATATTTATATAATAAATACAATTGCATGGGATCTCTGAGTGGCTGGCTCAATATCATCCTTGATTTCATCCAGTATGGATTGCTTGAGCTGGCAACCTGTGTCTCCGGATGATTTCGGTCTCAATTAAATAAAAAAGCGGCTTTGGACGAGGCTTATTTGCATAGAAAGGGGACATGTTTTGCTCACTGCCAGCTCTGTGCATATCGTCAGGCCAGAGATATAGACTATAGATATAAACTACTACGCATGCTCCAGCTTCCTGCTTTACAAAGGACTACCATCAGTCAAAGCCACTCCTACACACACAAGGAGGGGAGGGGCAGATCATTATTTCTGGTTACCTGGTGAGAGAGAGTGGGTAGCTGATCAAGAGAGACAATCAAGGTATCAGGAAATTCAAATTACCATCTAAAATTGTAGTTTTTCCAAATGATGTGATAGCTTTACCAAATTAGCACCTTTCACTGCCAATGAGCAGAGATGGCTTTGGCCAGCCACATTAGTCAGCCAGAGAGAATTAGTTACTGTATGCCTCAATCTGGTAATTCAGTTTAACGTTGCTTTGCAGTGGAACTTCTCTTTAAGCTCGTAATCCGGTCATGAGAAATCCAGTTAAAATGCTTGGCTTACCCCAATATCAAACGGGTTACTGTGGTATTCAGATCCTCCAAACTGTACAGCATACAGGAAGGAAATGCTTCAGCTGCTCTGCCTTATAGCAGCGACGTCAATAAAATAGACCTAGACAGGATGTAGTGTGTGCACAGTAGCAATCAAAACAACGATAAAGTAGATACAGTTGTAATATAATAATCATTAATCACAGTATATAGGTGTATTGTGTGCAGTGGCAGCATTTAGACAATATATATCAGTAACACATCACACAGTGAGTGAGTAGTGGGTAGACGTAGACAGGCAGCAGACCGTTCATCATCAGCCTTCCTGCTTGGGGGTAAAGAGACTGTGCTGGAGCTGCTGGTTTGGGCTCTGAGACTCTGGTACTGTTTACCAGAGGGCATCAGCTGAAACAGTCCACAGTTGGGATGGTTGGGGTCTTTGATCATTCTGCAGGCTTTGCTGACACACGTCCACTGGCACTTTGTTACCGGTGCAAATCTAATGTTGGGATGAAATCCTTCAAATAATACTGCTTGTGTGGGCTATAATATAGTTCATATAATTGTGTGTGTGTGTGTGTGTGTGTGTGTGTGTGTGTGTGTGTGTGTGTGTGTGTGTGTGTGTGTGTGTGTGTGTGTGTGTGTGTGTGTGTGTGTGTGTGTGTGTGTGTGTGTGTGTGTGTGTGTGTGTGTGTGTGTGTGTGTGTGTGTGTGTGTGTGTGTGTGTGTGTGTGTGTGTGTGTGTGTGTGTGTGTGTGTGTGTGTGTGTGTGTGTGTGTGTGTGTGTGTGTGTGTGTGCGCGTGTGCGCCCCTATACAGCGTCTAGAGACAATGACTCTAATCAACACCATACTGGAGGTTCAGCCTCGCTCCTCGGCACTTGGTGGAGCCAAGAGCAACGATGAGATAGTTCATGAATTGGCTGACTCCATACTGGCTAAGATACCTGGTACACACACACACGCACACATACATTACACACACACACTAGGGGTGTAAAGGTACACATATCCGTACCGAACCATTTCAGTACTGGACCTAAGGTTCAGTACGGCTGTGTACCGAATGAATATAACCTGTACCGAACCGTGACTTCAAAACCAAGGTACGTACAGAACCGTGGTTTTTGTGTACCGTTACACCCCTAACACACACTCACGCCTTCGTTGGCCAAGATAGCTATAGTACACACCAAAAATGAATACCATCTAAAATCCCTTTAGCTTATTATTATAACCTTGTCTTATCTGTCTACCTATCTGTCTGTCTGCCTGTCTTTCTGTCCTGCTTTCTATCTACTTCATTCCGTGCCTGTCTGTCTCTCTGTCTTATCTACCTGTCTGTCTGTACTGCTGTCTACCTACTTTCCTCCTTGTCTATATCTCTACCCGTCTCTCTGTCTATGTCTGTTTGTCTATCTGTCTATATTTCTGTCTGTATGCCTGCCTGTCTGTTTGTATGTCTGTCTGTCTGTCTGTCTGCCTATCTGTCTATCTTTCTGTCTGTCTGCCTGTCTGTCTGTCTGTCTGTCTGTCTGTCTCTCTGTGTCTCTCTGTGTCTCTCTGTGTCTCTCTGTGTCTCTCTCTCTCTCTCTCTCTCTCTCTCTCTCTCTCTCTCTCTCTCTCTCTCTCTCTCTCTCTGGCTCTCTCTGGCTCTCTCTGGCTCTCTCTCTCTCACAGAGCGTCTGGACATGGCTCAGGCTGTGAAGGTTTTGTTTGTCCGGGACGGCAGTGGTCGTCTCAACTCCCTGACCACTGTCCTGGGCCAGGAGGTTGACCGCTTCAACAACCTGCTGAGAGTGATCCGGGTGAGAGAGACACACACACACACACACTTTTCTTTGCTGGAGGCTATTCATACTGTACATTTTGTTCAAAGGATGCAGCCCATGCATTTACACACTACCCAACACCCCAAGGTCTTCACCAGTGTCATAAACTATGTCCCCTTTCTCGCTCTCTCTCTCTCTCTCTCTCTCTCTCTCTCTCTCTCTCTCTCTCTCTCTCTCTCTCTCTCTCTCTCTCTCTCTCTCTCTCTCTCTCTCTCTCTCTCTCTCTCTCTCTCTCTCTCTCTTCTCTCTCTCTCTCTCTCTCTCTCTCTCTCTCTCTCTCTCTCTCTCTCTCTCTCTCTCTCTCTCTCTCTCTCTCTCTCTCTCTCTCTCTCTCTCTCTCTCTCTCTCTCTCTCTCTCTCTCTCTCCCTCTCTTCCCTCCCTTGACCCCCCCTCTCATCATCCTCTTCGTCCTCGTCCCTCTCCCTGTAGAAGTCTCTCACCACACTGCAGAAGGCCATTGCAGGCCTGGTGGTGATGTCAGCTGAGATGGAGGGAATCTACACCAGCTTCCTCAGCAACCAGGTCCCTGACCACTGGGCCAACGTTGCCTACCCCTCCCTCAAACCTCTGGCCTCCTGGGTCCGAGACCTGGCCATGCGAACTGCCTTTATACAGGTTAAACATACATACATACACACACACACACACGCACGCACGCACGCGCACACACACACACACACACACACACACACACACACACACACACACACACACACACACACACACACACACACACACACTACACACACACACACACACACACACACACGTAATGGTTGAGCATTACTAAACATTCAGAACCTATACATATAGAATTATTGGAGATTATTCACCAACGGGAAGATGTTTTGAGTAGGGTGTGCTGTGCCGACACAACCCTATCAAGTGAAAATATCTTGTATATGGTACAATAAGTCCACTGGCAGATAATTTAGCTTATTTCAAGTTTTATTTTTTATTTTCTTTGTTTTAAGACTAGATTAAATTGACCAAAATCAAAATTGAAATAAGCTAAATTATCTGCCAGTGGGATAAGATAATTCTACTCAATATTTGACTTTTTGTACCAAATACAAGATATTTTCACTTGATAATATAAAATAAATTTGCAGTGTAGTTGTAATCAGGGTAAATGTCAAGATTAATGACATGCCTCAACACTTGTAATGTACACTATTTGTATTGAACATAGATATAGATGATTTAATAGATAATATAAATAGAAAACATAGACATAGATACATAGAACATACTAACTGTCTAACATACACAAATCATAACACTACCATAGCACGTTTACACCTAAGAAGTCTCAGTGGCATAGGCTACATTCTGCCTTAGAGCATTTCATTTTCCTGAGCATTTGAAAGAAAAGCTCCAGGGCTCTTTGGTACAGGGAATTCACTGGTAGGGGGCCCATTGATCCTGAGACGCATACAAGTGGCCAGATGGTCTCCCTGCAGCCTGTTCTTCAGGTCAGTCTTCACCTGTAAATACGGAATCAATCACTAGACAATAAGTGGGGTGGGACCCATGAGAGTGAGATTTGTGGCAAGTCAAATAACAAATCTGATTACAAATTCCTAGGGCTGACCTCGACTAGTCGAATTGTGTACTAATCTATCGAAAGGAGCCGTAGTCAACTGCCAACCTCTTAGTCGAATGCAAAAAATTACAATAATAATAATAATTTAATAATAGTTTACAATATATATATATTGTCTTTAGGACTGTCAAAATTAATGCTTTAACTTTGGAGATTAATTTAAATTATTTAAAGCATTAAAATAAATTAATCTAGATTAATCTATGGAGTGAAAAATCTTCAATCTTAGAGCCGCAGATATAAGAAAGAGGTCTAGCATGAGTCAATGTTGATGGTTTTGTTGAACATTTGTATTTCACAGGAGAGAAACTGTATTCAAAGAAAGCTATTAAAATAGTCTTTGAATCTAAATATACTTTCTTTGTGTTGATTTTACATTAATTCCATGATTTTACTCAAGTAAATATCTGTTACAAGCTTCGGCCTTAAGTAGAAAAATGCGGTTTTTAATCTAGATTAATCTAGATTAATAAAAAAAAAAATTGATTAATTAGTTAATTATTTTTAATCTATTGACAGCACTAATTGTCTTATATTTATTTAAAAAAAATTATAAGAGGTCTAGAAGCATGGCTAACGCTAATGGCGCACATACCAGCGAGGCAAACTGCCTAAGAAAACGGGCACAGGCACTGAAAGAGGATTTCACCTGTCTAATGAACACACTAGACAAATATCAAGATTTGATTGATCGATTGATTGAATGAAAACTGTATTAACAGATTGCAGAATGGGTACAATACAGTACGGCTCAATACAAACAACTGCTACTAGGATGCAGACCAGAAGAATACTTTCGTCTTGTTTACATCAGGGTCCATCAGTGGACCAATCGCATGCTTTCGCAGAGGACAAGAAGCCTTCAGTCGACTCCTTCAGACATTAAGCACCCCCCACAGCCCAAATGGAATGATACAAAAATATATATCCTCCTGAGACCCAGCCCATTGAATTGTGTCCTCTACAGTTGACATTTTGTTCACATGTATCTCCCTTTAGTCTTTTGATCTACTCTACCAATTCCTGCTGTACTGTACAGAGGACATCTAGGGCTTTCCATTGGTGTATTGCATGATAGGGTGGCATGCTGGGAAGTTCCTTTTTTTTATCCAAAATGGCAGGAATAGGAAACTGATAATTTCATGGAAAGAGGATAGGTACTGTTTATTATAATATTTTTTTTTTTACTATCACTAAATCATATATATTCTTGTTTATTAACATGTTAGGAATTATATATTTAATTCTGAAAGCAGTTTTATGAATGTCAATTATAATGGACACCAAGATCATCTTTATGTACTTAATGACCAACATTGTTGCATTATTTACCAAATAATTTAGGGAGACTGAGATTTGGAGTTGTCAGATGATGAGAGATGAGGACTTTGTACCAGGGACAGAAGAGCATGAGATGTACCAACTGCAAGATGTTTCTCTGCATTACCAAACAGAGACGATGCTTCCAGGAGTGTCACTGTTAAAATAGAAAATGCAAAGGAAGAAATTAAGCACAATGAAGAATGAAGAATTTATGTTAGCCAAATAACTAAATTACAATAATAGATATAGATAAAATATAATTAAAGAAATAATTATTTATTTAATATTCTACAGCAATTTTTTACGTTACGTTTGGTCTTCTTTTTACACAAAGATGGTCTTGGTGTGCACTACAGTGGACATGTTGTAAAATAAAAATAAATTTAATAAATTAAAGAAAGTCTAAATTGTAAGATGTTTTATTGACCCTAAATAGGTAGGACACTTTTTAGGACACTTTTCCCCTCGGTTCCCAGGAGGATTTATGTTTATTTTTTATTTTATTTTTTGCATTTGGGAGGTAGTCTAGTTCAGAGCAGCAGCGCTCAGCCTCCACTGAATGCATATACGGGAAAAAATGCACACACACACACACACACACACACACACACACACACACACACACACACACACACACACACACACACACACACACACACACACACGTACACGTACACGTACACACATACACACACAGAGGGGAGGAGCGTCATAATGTTTTGTAATATGATGGATGAGCAGTGTGTCAGGTTGCACATGTTCAGGACATCCCACACCACTGAGCCAGGATGTCAAGTCAAGTCAAGAGTTATTTGTCACGGCATACAAGTATACAATGAAATGCGGGGGGTCTTGCCCGCAACGATGTGCAATGACTTGACCTAATCGGAGTCAGTCAGTCAGCCAGCCAACCAGCCAGCCAGCCAGCCAGCCAGTCAATCAATCAGCCAGTCAGCCAGTCAACCAGTCAGTCAGTAAACCAGTCAGTCAGTCAGTCAGTCAGTCAGTCAGTCAGTCAGTCAGTCAGTCAGTCAGTCAGTCAGTCAGTCAGTCAGTCAGTCAGTCAGTCAGTCAGTCAGTCAGTCAGTCAGTCAGTCAGTCAGTCAGTCAGTCAGTCAGTCAGTCAGTCAGTCAGTCAGTCAGTCAGTCAGTCAGTCAGTCAGTCAGTCAGTCAGTCAGTCAGTCAGTCAGTCAGTCAGTCAGTCAGTCAGTCAGTCAGTCAGTCAGTCAGTCAGTCAGGCAATCCATAAAGACTGGGATGTCTTGCTCTATGGTTCAACACATTGAACACTAAATATTAAAAGGTAAATTATTCTTAGCGGTTAGCCTAGCTTAAAACTCTGGGAGAGGTGCTTTTGGCCAATGCATATGCTAGCACCTACGCATCTGCTTAATTTGTGCTAAGTTAGGCTAGCTTGCAGATTTCTACTGAACACACAGAGAATAAATTGTTATCTATCTTCTTATCTTTGCTTCTTTGGTGGCCAATATTCCTTGTGTCACCCATTCTCTATATCGCTAGCTATTAGACTATAGTTCTAAGATTGTTTGGTCAGGATCTGTCTCTGCTTTGGATCAGTGGAGATACTGTTCATTTGTATTTGTGGTTTAGGGCCAGATAACAATTTGATTTGTTTTGTATTCAGGCTTTATTTATTTATGTACAGTATGTATTTGTTTGTTTAAGATTGTGGTGTGCTATCATTAGCGGTTGTAAAGCAGTGCTTGTCTATGTGCTGTGAGTATTAGGAATGAGTGAGTTAGTAAGTCTTATGACCAGAGGCTATTTGCATTTCTAGCATTCACAGTGGCTGCAATTTCAGGATGTTTTGCAAACAAAATTTGCGACACATAGAGAATGTGTTCTTTGTATATGTATTACCAGTGTATAGCAACCTAATTCTGCCCTGCATGCATTGGTTGTTATATTTTAATATTTCATATGGTTTTTGCCTCCATGGGATGCTTGGCCCATCTAGCATAGTCCTGCTGACTCTGTGGACCCTCTCTCTCTCTCTCACCCCCCCTCTCCCTAGAGCTGGATCTCACGAGGTACGCCCAAATCCTTCTGGATCGCAGGCTTATTTTTCCCCCAAGGCTTCCTGACAGGTACGGTAGCATAACTTTATTTCAAAGTGTGATAGAGTATACTAAGATAGATATAGATAATGCTTCATGATTTACCTAAACTCTGGCTAATAACACATTCATAAGCAGAGTAAAAAAACATCATAGTGACTACATGGTGCGTTCATTGTCATGCTGTTCATGGAGCTGTTATGAAGTTCATGTTTCTGTGATATGAACATGTTAATACGAAAGTAAAAGGTTCCAAGTAAACTGTTTAAAACAGGGTTATGTGTTGTCCATGCTTTTCCTCCTCCTGGCCTCTAGGGGCACTGCAGAACCACGCCAGACGCTACAACCTGCCCATAGACGAACTCTCCTTCCGCTTCAACATGGTGCCGATGTACAGGGACCAGGCAATGGTCTGTGAGGCTCTCCTCACCCTTCCCTCCAATGCCGAACTGGAGATGGACAAGGAGGTGCTGGGCGAAGGAGGGATGGAGGGAACATTTGATATAGATAGAAAGAGAGAGAAAGAAGGAGAAAAAGAGGATTAAAGTACTGACATTTTAGAATTCATTGTAGGAATTGAAAAAGTAAGGTATATCTGCATCTGAGAGTGTTACCATTACCCCCCTTTCATTTGTGGTTCCCATAGTTACCGGAGCCAGAGAACGGCGTGCTGGTGCACGGCATGTTCATGGACGCCAGCCGCTGGGATGACATCAATATGGTGATAGAGGACGCGTTGCCGCGGGTGATGAACCCCATGCTGCCCATGGTGCACTTTGAACCCCAGCAGAACTACGTGCCTGAGCCTGAGCTCTACGAGGCCCCACTGTACAAGACCTCCGCTAGAGCCGGGACCCTCTCCACCACAGGTTCACACACACACACACACACACACACACACACACACACACACACACACACACACACACACACACACACACACACACACACACACACAAGCACACGCACACGCATATAGACAAGCAGACACACACACGCACACACATATACACAAACACACGCACGCACACGCACACATATATAGACAAACTGTAACGATTGGGGTGCTAATGAAGGTGAGAACACAGTTTGCAGACAAGGGAGAAGGAACGAGGCAGAGACGAGGGGTGAAGCTTAAAGAAGGGATATTTACTACAATCAAAACTACAAAACAAAGGAGGCACAGCCGGGCTGGTTCTGGAACAAACACGGACTGATCACAAAAACAAAGAGCACCCAAACAAAGCTAACAAAACAAACAGAAGAACAAGCTCACTGACTGGACAACAACTCACATGATAGGACCTCGGCGGCACGATACGGGAACAACACAGGCAGGGCCGCCTCAGGGGGTGTGCGAGCAGTGCAATCGCTCAGGGCCTCGCGGGAAGGGGGGCCTCGCAAAAAAATTAAAATAAAAAATAAAAAATAAATATTGTTTATTTATTATTTTATTTATTTTTTTTTTTTTTTTTTTTTTTTTTTTTTGCGAGGCCCCCCTTCCCGCGAGGCCCTTTTTCATCACAGACCTAAAATCTAGTTTTGCTTATATGCTTATATATTTCACATTAGACACGTTTGTAGAATGTGTCTGACTTGTTCCTGCGTCTGCAGTGACATACTATTGGTTTCAACGAAGGGAGCTCTGGTGCTCTGCAGCAGACATACTATTGGTTTCAACGAAGGGAGCGGAGTGGTTACTTACTTGTGTAGTACGCCGGCGTGAGTCAGCTGCGTTTGACTATTTCGCGCGTGCAGCTTTTGACTATTATGCTTAGTTATGCCAGCCAACTCGAAGAGGTCGGTCATTATCAGTCGGTCGGTCACCAAGGAACGTTGACGAAAGGCGGGACAAATGGCCGGAGCCTTGTCATGATGCAGTCGGGATATAGCCATGATGATGTCGGCTAGTAGCTAGCTTAGCTAAAGGCTATCTAGCGTTAGCTAACCTAGAGACATGCAGCCAAGATGAAGAGGATGGTCGTTTGGCAGATGAACTTCGTCAACTCCACGCGGTTGTCTCCATCCTCTTGGACGTTTGGTGAGTTTTTAACCTATTCTATTAACTCTATTCTATTCCCGCCGTGGACATCGCTCTCTCTCTCTCTCTCTCTCTCTCTCTCTGGAGCTAAACTGGCCGACTAGCTGGTGTAGTACTACTAGTAGCTAACGGTGTGTGCCTGGTGTCAGCTCCTGTATGTAGCCGCATAGCTTGCTTCTGCGTTAGCTAATGGTTAGCGATAGCCTGGTTGAGCTAACTGTTAGCCAGTTAGCTGTTTAGCTTCGACGTTCGTTTGGGAACGTTCATTTGATGCTATCAGTTAGCCTTGAGTTAGCTGTTAGCTTGTGCTACGACCATTGACATTAGCCGTGAGAATAGCAGGGGGTTCTGGCACTCTGACTACAACATCATCTTTGACAGAAGATGTAGTCGGGCCTGCACCATGACAAGGCTCTGGCCATAGCTTATTTTTGTCCCGACAGCGAGAGGCCTTTCATCAACGTGGAGACCTGTGTTGCGGCCTTTCGCCCTGCGTTCCTTGGTGCAGGTAAGATTAATGAAAATGTCATGACATTACCCCACTCTTCCTTTCCCCTCCCGAATGTTTTGTTAATAACGATGTTTTTTTCCAGGCAAAACTAGCTAGCCTATTTAGCTGATGTCGGCCATTGGCTCCTTGCTGCTTTGGTTTCTCTGGTATAGACCCTCTTCTCTTTGGATTTAAGTGTTGATCTTTGTCCTTTTGGATCTCTCATACATGCTCTCTCTCTAACACACACACACATGACAAACACACATGCTCTCTCTCTCTCTCTTTCTAACACACACAGTCTGCCTATGGCGGCCTTTCTCGATGGCTAGGCTGTGCTCGCTGAGTCTGTACATAGTCAAGGATCTTCAGTCACAGTGCTCAGGTATTCTGCCACTGTGTACTCTCTGTTTAGGGCCAAATAGCATTTCAATTTCTTTCCAATGTGTCTCTCTCTCTCTCTCTGTACACTGTATATTGACTGTAGAACGGGAGCTCTCTCTCGCTCTCTCTCTTGCTATATGTTGACTGTATCATGCCCCGCCTCGGGCAGCGCTATTATTTAAGAATATGTTGACTGTATAAAAAAAAAAATATATATATATATATATATATATATAATTATTATTTTTTTTTAACCTTTTGGGGGGGGGGGGGGGGGGGGCTCGCGTTTAAATCTCGCACAGGGCCTCGCATTTCTCCCAGGCGGCCCTGAACACAGGGTACTGGAGGAAATGACACCACAAGGAAGTGAGGACAAACAGACACCTAAATACCAACACTAATTAACAACGATCAACACCTGGCAGGGCCAGGCCAAAACACAGAATCACAAACACAACCTAAACACAAACTAGACACAAATGCAATGACACACAACAACCAGACAGGGGGATGACATCAAACACAGACAGGGATGGCCCAGGATAACAGATAATCAGAAATCCAGTCAATTAGATGAAACCAACATAAAATGGCAGACCGCACCATCGGGCTTAGGTCACCAGAGGGAGGTAGGGAGCCAATGTCAGGAGGAGAACACTGTCCAATGTTATTCTCATGGAACGTAACAGTACCTCCCCCTCAACGGGGGGCTTCCAGACCCCCGAGAACAACGTCTGGACACAGGCGAGGGAGGAAGCCGGGACCCCGGAAGGGACCCAGGGAGAGGACCTGGAGACCTGGGGCTGAGCGAAAAACCCAGGAGGGGTACAGCAGCCAGGAGGGTTGAAAATGGGGGCACAGGCCCGGAGAGGGGAGGCAGGGAGAGAAACAGGGAGCTGGAGAGGGAAGCAGGAGCTGGGAGCAGAGGCCCGACGAGGGGGGGTGGGGACAGGCGCCGAGACCCGAGGAGGGGGGCTGGACCTGGGAACAGAGGCCCGACGAGGGGGGGTGGGGATGGGCACCGAGACCCGGGGAGGGGGGCTGGACCTGGGAACAGAGGCCCAACGAGGGGGGGTGGGGACAGGTGCAGAAGCCCGGGAAGGGGAGCTGGACCCCGGAGCAGGATCCCGGACGAGAGACCCCCCAGCCGCCGGACTAGGGACCGGCTCAGGAGAGCCGGAACGGAGGTGCGGCGGCGACGACCCCCGGAGCAGGACCCAACGCAGCCCACGACGAAGACCACGGCGAAGACCACGGCGAGGACCAGGCCGCCGATCACGGCATAGAGCTGGACCAGACGGGGAGCCAGGATCAGTCGAGGAGCCGGGAGCCGGCGCAGCAGCCGGACCAGGTGTAGAGGACGGGCAGGGCGTGGAGACCGGACCGGTCTCGGCTGCAAGGCGTGGCGTAGGATCCGGGGATGAGGAGCCTGGACCCAGTGTAGCAGCCGCACCAGGCGTAGAGGCTGGGCAGGGCGTGGAAGCCGGAGGAGGAGCGGTGACAGCTGGGACTACGCCGACCGGAACCAGGCTGGCAGCGACGACCGGATCAGCTGTGGAGGCCTTGTCAGCGGCACTAGCCCCGCTTGTCCTCCGGGCCTTGCCAGGACTCGGAGGCCTGTGAACTGCGGGGGCTAGGCCAACCGTGGGCTCTGAGATAGCTGTAGGGGCTAGGCTAGCTGTCGGGGCAATGCTAGCTGGGGAAATCTGGCTAGCTGCAGGGACAATGCTAGCTAGGGACATCTGGTCCGTCTCACGTACTAGGCTGATCGTGAACCTGGAGATTAGGCTAGTAGTGGGGATTGAGCTAGCTGGGGACGCCTGGTTAGCTACAGGAGAAATGCTAACGGGCGGAGCTGTGCTAGCTGGGGACGCACGGTTAGCTTCAGGAGCTAGGCTGACCGTGAGTTGTATGCTAGTCGGCTGACTAGCTGCGGGGCGAAAGCAAGCTAGCGGGGCCAGGCTTGTGGGTAGGGTACTAGAGAGCGACCTAAACCCCTCCATGAGGGCAGTGACGTGGTCAGCCATAACCCGCATTGCAGGCTCCTGTGTCGGACTCTCCTTTGCAACCTTGTCGATCGTCTGGAGCCAGAAGACCCACTTGGCAGGCGAGTACTGTTCCAGATCACCGTTCATCAAGCTCTGAAGGATGAAAAAAGTGTCTGCCACCTTGTCTGCTGTGCTCTTGATTGGTGGTGTCATTCTGTAACGATTGGGGTGCTAATGAAGGTGAGAACACAGTTTGCAGACAAGGGAGAAGGAACGAGGCAGAGACGAGGGGTGAAGCTTAAAGAAGGGATGTTTACTACAACCAAAACTACAAAACAAAGGAGGCACAGCCGGGCTGGTTCTGGAACAAACACGGATTGACAAAAACAAAGAGCACCCAAACAAAGCTAACAAAACAAACAGAAGAACAAGCTCACTGACTGGACAACAACTCACATGATAGGACATAGGCACGATACGGGAACAACACAGGGTACTGGAGGAAATGACACCACAAGGAAGTGAGGACAAACAGACACCTAAATACCAACACTAATTAACAACTATCAACACCTGGCAGGGCCAGGCCAAAACACAGAATCACAAACACAACCTAGACACAAAAGCAATGACACACAACAACCAGACAGGGGGATGACATCAAACACAGACAGGGATGGCCCAGGATAACAGATAATTAGAAATCCAATCAATTATATGAAACCAACATAAAATGGCAGACTGCACCATCGGGCTTAGGTCACCAGAGGGAGGTAGGGAGCCTGTTATGTACTAGAGGCCTGGTCACTCCTGTTTCACCAGGGCAGGCAGGTGAGGGCTGCCAATTAGCCAATTAGTGCTGATTGGTTACCTGCTGGGGAGCTTCAAAGGCAGACCC
Organism: Notolepis coatsorum; assembly: GCF_963971535.1. Lineage (NCBI taxonomy): Eukaryota > Metazoa > Chordata > Actinopteri > Aulopiformes > Paralepididae > Notolepis > Notolepis coatsorum. Next base: position 52,123,511 of record NC_140171.1, on the reverse strand, counting down.
AGAAACACACATGCACGGTCTGTGCCTAGTGAAAGAGCTGTCAGGTTCTTACAGTCCTTGTCCGTTGGGTTACCAGTACATTAGTTTATAGTTATATTAGTAGTTCCTTGGTTTAGTAGCATTTTTGAGTTAGAGCACAGGGTTTTGGTGTTGATTACACATAGGTTGCGTACCCATGAGCCAGGGTCGTAACAATTGGGCGCTCATCCGGGATCTTTTACCCCTAGAACTTTGTTTGGTGATTTTTTTTTGTGTTGCACGGGGTGTCATCATATTATGGTTTGGGTGGTGTTCGTTACACATGGTGTAACGTGGGGGCTGAGCCATTTTCATCAAACAGGTGAGTATGCCGTATTTGTTTGTAATTTGATGTGACTACTTATGCTGTTAAAATATATAGTTTAGTAGGCACCACATGTAGATAGGGACATTATTTTCTGGTTGTGGGTTAGCGTCCGGTGCACCACGTACTCCTGGGGCGGTCAATGAAATGATTGTATATGATCTTTGACTGGTAGCAGGTGTGGTTGAAGAAAGTTAGGTCTACAGGGCATTAGTTTAAGGGTAGGTAGGTTAGGGCGGCCAGGAAACACAGGTAGTGTGGTAGGGCTTGATTTAGTGTTTCTTAGGGTAGACATGTGGTAGGCCGGGGTTTTCTGCAGTTTAGACGTAGAAGCATATGTGGTCACATCAGGTTAGAAGGCGCACCTGTTTGGAAAATTTTGTTGGATTTATTTTGTTTGTTTAAGTGTTTGGTGAGCATACCTGGTAGCACCTAACACCCTGCGTGTATGACACGTCTATTTAGGGTGGGTGTGTTTTTTTTTTATTTTTTTTTGTTGTTTGTGCAACCTGGAAAGGTGCGCTCCGTAGAGCTCACATTTCCACCGTGTTCCATTCTGGTTGTTATTGTTGGCAATTAGCATTATTCATGGTTCTTCAGTGGTTCTTCGTTGTTCTTCAGTGGTTCGTTAGTGGTTCTTCGTGTCTGTGAGGTTGGGTGTGTAGCTTGGGGTGTCTAGTTCAGTGACAATGGCTTCCATCAGGGACTTTGTTGATCGCCCGTCTCATGACTTATTAGACAAATTTTCCAAAGAACAACTGCTCGAGCTTGCTGTGCACTACAAGGTCGAGCTTACTCCCAGTGAGAAACGTTTGAAACCATCTGCCTTGGGTGCTTTGCGGGTTTTGCTCATTAGGGAACAGGTGCTTGAGGAGAGGGTGGAGGAGCCTCCATCGTCTGGCGCGTCTCCGCTATTACCTGGTGTAGAGGGTGAGTGGAGGATTAGGGAGTTGGAGTTTAAGGAAAGGCAGCTAGAGCGAGAGCGTGAGGAGAGGAGAGAGGAGCGTGAGCTTAAGGAGAGAGAGAGTAAAGAGGAGCGTGAGCTTAAGGAGAGAGAGAGGAAAGAGGAGCGTGAGCATGAGCGTGAGTTTAAGGAGAAACAACTGTTGCTGGAGCACGAGCGTGCACAGAAGGAGCTTGAATATAAGTATGCTGCCTTGCAGGCGGGTGCTCTGCATCCAGAGTCACGTTCCGGGTTTGATGTAGGCAGGAATATTAGGATGGTGCCACCATTTTTTGAGAAAGACGTGGAAAGATATTTTCCCCTTTTCGAAAGGGTGGCAACCACATTGAAGTGGCCTGATACCGCCTGGACACTGCTGCTACAATGTGTTTTGGTTGGTAGGGCACAAGAAGCCTACACTGCTCTGTCCCTTGAACAAAGCGCTGATTATGAACTTGTTAAAGCTTCCATATTGAGGGCTTATGAGTTGGTCCCAGAGGCCTATCGTCAGCGTTTTAGAGGTTATCGTAGGCAGGAGGGGCAGTCTTATGTTGAATTTGGAAAAGAGAAGGAGAACCTGTTTGACCGGTGGTGCACCTCGCAAAAAGCAGAGTCAAGGGAGCAGCTCAGACAGTTGGTTCTCCTAGAGGAATTTAAGAGGTGTGTTCCTGATAACGTTTCTAAATGAGCATAAGGTATCGAAGATAGCCGACGCTGCTGTCTTGGCTGATGAGTTTGTGTTAACACACAAGTCTGTCTTTGTAGAGGAGGGCCGTGTGGAGTCCAGGGGTAGTAGGCGTCCTTCTCAGGGGAGCCGGTTCCCGGCACCCGTGTCTGCTGGTCGGTTTACTTCGACTCCTAGGCAAGGTGGCTCTGCTAGTGCATTCCCAGAGGGGGTTATCTGTTTTTACTGTAAGGAGCCTGGTCATATCGTTGCTGGATGCCCTGTGCTTAAGCAGAAAAATGTAAAAACTGTGGCTCTGGTAGAAATCATAGACAGGACACCTATGCCGACATTAGAGGGTGGGGTGCGAAGTATCAAAGGTGCAGACAGGGAGCTAGAGGGCTCCTCAACATTTAGGATGGAGGGATTTGTTTCACTGGTTGGTGAATTAGGATCAAGGCAGGCTATTACAATATGGAGAGATACAGGAGCTTTCCAGTCTCATTCTGGATGGGATTTTGCCATTTTCGGAAAATTCTTCATTGCATTCCGGTGCCATTGTTCAGGGCTTTGGAGGAGGCTTTGTGAATACTCCTTTGCATGAGGTCTCGCTAAACTCTCCCTTAGTATCAGGCAATGTTGTCGTAGGAGTGTGTTCTCACATTCCCATAAAGGGGGTGTCCTTCATTCTAGGGAACGATTTGGCCGGTGGCAAAGTGCTGGCTACTCCAGTTGTAATTCCCGTCCCTGTAGTTTCTGAGGTTCCTGATGAGCTCGCACAGAAGCATCCAGGAGTGTTTCCTGTGTGTGCGGTAACACGTGCAATGTCAAAGGTCAAATGTGACACCCATGGGGTTGTTAACTTAGATGGTGATATGACACTTAGTGACACGTTCTTTGTTGAGTTGAAAAGTGGCCCTGATGAGGGTTTTGGTAAGGTGATACCGTCTCATGAGCAGTTGGTACTAGAGCAAAACAAGGATGTCTCCTTGTCGTCCCTCTTTGAAGAGGCGGTTTTAGAGGATGAAATGGTAGATACGTCTCAAGGATACTTTGTTAGCAATGACGTGCTCATGAGAAAGTGGACACCACCTAACCTGTCCAGTCTGGATGACTGGGGCAGTGTGTTTCAGATTGTTGTTCCAGCCGTGTATCGTCCTGATATACTGCATCTAGCACATGATCATGATCTTGCTGGTCACATGGGGGTCAGGAAGACTTATGACCGTGTGCTGAGAAATTTTTGTTGGCCTGGTTTGAAGTCAGATGTGGCACAATATTGTCGCTCGTGCCATGTGTGTCAGGTGGTTGGTAAACCAAACCAGAAGATCCCTCAGGCTCCTCTGCAGCCTATCCCTGCCGTTGGGGAACCTTTTGAGCGGATCCTCATTGACTGTGTTGGTCCCCTCCCTCGAACTAAGACAGGGAACCAGTACCTTTTGACTATTATGTGTGCAGCGACCCGTTTTCCTGAAGCCATTCCTTTACGCAAGATCACAGCCCCAGCTATATCCAAAGCTCTGGTTAGGTTTTTTTCGACTTTTGGCCTACCAAAGGTCATTCAATCAGATCAAGGGTCTAACTTCATGTCCCGTCTCTTTGCTCAGGTCCTCCAGCAGTTGTCTATCCAACATTGCCCTTCCTCTGCCTATCATCCAGAGTCCCAGGGGGCGCTGGAGAGATTTCACCAGACTATCAAAACAATGCTGCGGGCATATTGTACGGAGTTCGACAAAGACTGGGATGATGGAATCCCTTTGCTTCTGTTTGCTGCTAGGGAGGTAACCCAGGAGTCTCTTGGATTCAGCCCGGCTGAGCTGGTGTTCGGCCACACAGTGAGGGGTCCTTTGAAACTGCTGAAGGAAAAGTGGTTGGCTGACCAGACTCCTTCCTCTACTAATTTGTTGGACTATGTGTGTGACTTCAGGCTTAAGCTTAGTAGAGCATGTGAACTAGCGAAAGAGAACCTAAAGGTAGCCCAAGGAAAAATGAAGGTGTGGTATGATAGGCGGGCCCGACATAGGGTGTTCTCACCGGGAGACAAGGTGTTGGTTCTCTCGCCTATTCTTGGGTCTGCATTACAGGCTAAGTACAGTGGGCCATACTCCATTGAGCGCAAAGTTGGTGAGGTCGACTACTTGATTAAAACTCCCGACCGCAGGCGCAAGAGTAGATTATGTCACGTCAATATGTTGAAGGCGTACAATGATAGGGCTCAGATTGACCAGTCAGGGGTCAAGCCTGTGGCTGTTCTAACAGTTTCTGCATCTCCTATTGTAGCCGACTGTTCTGTGTCGAAGGAGATTTCTCAGGGCCGGTTGCCAAACACCCAGATACTAGGTGACTTGGACTCACACCTGTCGTACTTACCACTTCCTGAGCGTACGGATGTGGTGCGCCTACTTAGACAGCATACACGTTTGTTTTCTGATGTCCCTAGTCGTACTAATGTACTCGAGCATGACATTGATGTTGGTAGTGCAGGACCAATTAAGCAACATGCCTATAGGGTGAATCCGGAAAAACGAAGGATCTTGAGTAAGGAAGTAGACTATATGCTGAGACATGGCATTGCGGAGCCCAGTTCTAGTGCGTGGAGCTCCCCCTGCCTGCTTGTTGATAAGCCAGACTGCACTCATCGGTTCTGTACTGATTTCCGTAAAGTTAATACAGTAACCAAGCCGGACTCGTACCCTCTGCCTCGGATGGACGACTGTATCGATCGGGTGGGTTCAGCAGCCTTTGTAAGTAAATTGGATTTGCTAAAGGGATACTGGCAGGTTCCGCTTACTCCGCGAGCACGTGAGATATCCGCTTTTGTCACACCAGAGAGTTTCTGCCAGTATACAGTGATGGCCTTTGGCATGCGAAATGCCCCAGCGACGTTTCAGCGGCTAGTGAACAAGGTCCTGGGTGGGGTAGCGTTCTGTGAGGCATATCTGGATGACCTGGTTATCCACAGTTCCTCTTGGTCACAACATGTGGAGCATCTGGCCGAAGTGTTCAAGCGGTTGGGTGATGCTAACTTGACAGTTAACCTTGCGAAATGTGAATTTGGACAGGCCACGGTTACCTACCTGGGTAAGGTGGTTGGACGTGGGCATGTGTGCCCCGTTACAGCTAAGGTGGAGGCTATAGTGGGCTTCCCTGCTCCCATCACCAGGCGGGAGTTAAAGCGCTTCCTAGGTATGGCAGGGTACTATAGGAGTTTCTGTAGGAACTTTGCTTCTGTTGTTGCCCCTTTGACCAATCTGCTCAGTCCTAAGGTACCTTTCGTGTGGACTGAGACTTGTCAACAGTCTTTTGAGAGCATCAAGGGTATTCTGATTAGCGCTCCCGTTCTGTCAGCTCCCGATTTTCAACTGCCATTCAAGTTGGCAGTGGATGCTAGTGACCTCGGTGCTGGAGCCGTCCTCCTGCAAGAGGATGCATTAGAGGTGGAGCACCCAGTGTGCTACTTTTCTAAAAAGTTTTACAGGCATCAACTGCACTACTCTACTATAGAGAAGGAGGCGCTCGCTTTGGTTCTTGCCTTGAACCATTTTGATGTTTACGTGGGATCCTCCAGTTTACCCCTTGTTGTGTATACAGACCATAACCCTTTGGTTTTTCTTCGCAGCATGGTGAATTCGAATCATCGTTTGATGCGATGGAGTTTGTTCCTCCAGGCGTATAACTTGGATATTCGCCACATTCGTGGGAGGGACAACGTGCTAGCAGACGCCCTCTCACGATCGTAGTACCGGTGTTTGTGGTACCTGTTATCGCTGTGGTGGTAGAGGCCCTGACAACTAAGGGGTCACAGTTGTTTTTTGTTTTGTTTATGGGTTGTTGTGTAGTGGTTGCCTCTTGGGCAACCAGTTTGGTGGGGGAGGTGTTATGTACTAGAGGCCTGGTCACTCCTGTTTCACCAGGGCAGGCAGGTGAGGGCTGCCAATTAGCCAATTAGTGCTGATTGGTTACCTGCTGGGGAGCTTCAAAGGCAGACCCAGAAACACACATGCACGGTCTGTGCCTAGTGAAAGAGCTGTCAGGTTCTTACAGTCCTTGTCCGTTGGGTTACCAGTACATTAGTTTATAGTTATATTAGTAGTTCCTTGGTTTAGTAGCATTTTTGAGTTAGAGCACAGGGTTTTGGTGTTGATTACACATAGGTTGCGTACCCATGAGCCAGGGTCGTAACAGAGCCAATGTCAGGAGGAGAGCACTGTCCAATGTTACTCTCATGCCCGGTCCAGCCAGGGCCTTGGAACGTAACGCAAACACGCACACCCACACACACACATATACACACACACACATACACACATGCACACACACCCACACACACACACACACACACACACACACACACACACACACACACACACACACACACACACACACACACACACACACACACACACACACACACACACACATACACACACACATACACATACATTACACACACACACATGCACACACACATATACACACACACACACACACAGTTTTGTCATTTGTATTTTTACCCAGATATTCCATCTCTTTCTCCCTCTTTTCTCTCTCTCCCTTTCGATGTCCTCTCTGTCTCTCCCTTTTCTTCCCAGGTCACTCTACTAACTTTGTTGTGACAGTGATGTTGCCGTCCAGGCAGACCAATGACTACTGGATCTCCAAAGCCTCTGCTCTGCTGTGCCAGCTCGACGAGTGACCTCTGCCCTTTCACCCCACTGACCCCTGAACCTAGGTGTTCCATAGCCTCAGGACCAGCTTTACACTGTGAACTTGACTGTAGCACACACACACACACACACACACACACACACACACACACACACACACACACACACACACACACACACACACACACACACTCACTATGTATTAGATCACGAGACAGAGTGGGTTATAGAAATTAGATCACGCCTATGGGTGGTTGTTAGGCCCGAGGCGCAGCCGAGGGTCGTGAGACCCCCATAGGCGTGATCTAATTTCTATAACCCACTCTGTCGTGTGATCGAATGCTTTTATACAATGGCCGATGTCATCCAACCTTATTGCTATACAATAAACACACATTAATTGAAGATTTATTGACAAAACCATCTGCAGAAAAAGTTGTTCCCAAATAAAAAAAGAGAAGATGCCTCCATGTGGAAGCAGCTCGGAAGTGCATCCAACTGTTCTCAGTAACACATCCAACAAACTAACACATCCAACTAAGGATGTAGGTCTACGGTTTCTCTCCTCCACACTGCCTGTGGTGCATTTTTCCCTATTGTTAGAGTTTTTCCTTACCTTCGCGTGGGGTATGTCTGGGAGTGTTTGCATTCATTCATTTATTTTGCATTTATTTTAAATTTGTTGGACCTTATGGTGTTCTTGTTTTGTTCTTGACTTATTGTTATGTTTCTTCTTGACTTGTTTAAAGAAGACGTGTCCGGTCCATGGGGACATTAACGTGTGTTGTCGGGCCTTACAAATAAATTTGATTTGATTTGATTTAACTGTCTCTCAACTAACACATCCAACAAACTAACACATCCAACTGTTTCTCAACTAACACATCCAACAAACTAACACATCCAACTGTCTCTCAACTAACACATCCAACAAACTAACACATTTTTTTTCTACTTTCTATAGAACTTCATTCTTAGATGCTTCTATAGAAAGTAGGTAATAAAAAAAAATCTTTGCCCTATAGGAGGGATTTTTCTTTACCTACTTTCTATAGAAGCAGCTGGGAGGTGCGCTGTTTTAAGTAAGTGTGGATTATTGAATTGATTGATTGATTGATTGCTAATTTTATTACTGTCAGCCTTGTTTCCAACTGGTTAAACTTGGCGACTCTTTCGAAGTCGCTTTCTTTCGAAGTTGGTTATTGCCCTGCTCTAAAGATAAACTCTAAGCATAACCAACTTCGAAAGAGAGCGACTTCGAAAGAGTCGCCAAGCTTAACCAGTTGGAAACAAGGCGGACAGTAATAACATTTGCAATTAATCAATCAATCAATCAATTCGCGCAATATTTATTTTGTTCCACAATGAGTCATGACCCACCAATTACATAATCCAACATTGTAAACTATCACATTCGCCATGACAATCGTTTTTGATTTAGTCGTTATGACGCTGTCAACATATTCATTCGTAAGGTTATTGTCTGCCATCCTGCTTTCACTTCTAAATCCACGACTGGCGGATTGATCGTAATTCGGTTGTGGGCGGGTTCTAGGACCACGAGCGTAGAGTTATGACAAATAACCACATCTAACTTGACTGTTTTAGCCAATCAGAATTGAGAAATGTGCATGCCATTGTATAACGCCCTGCTCTAAAGACAAACTCTAAGCATAACCAACTTCGAAAGAGTCGCCAAGCTTAACCAGTTGCAATCAATCAATCAATCAATTCAATAATCCACGCTCACTTAAAACAGCGCACCTCCCAGCTGCTTCTATAGAAAGTAGGTAAAACAAATGTATAATAATTTGCAATTAATCAATCAATCAATTCGCGCAATTTTTATTTTGTTCCACAATGAGTCATGACCCACTAATTACATAATCCAACATTGTGTAAGAAACTAACACATTCGCCGTGACAGAATCGTTTTTCATTTAGTCGTTATGACGCTGTCAACATATACATTCGTAATGTTTATTGCCCGCCATGATCTTGGTTTCACTTCTAAAAACGTGCACGGCGGAGTGATAGTAATTCGGTTGTGGGCGGGTCCTGGGACCAAGAGCGTGGGGTTATGACAAATAACCATGTGTAACTTGACTGTTTCAGCCAATCAGAATCCAGAAATGTGCATGCCATTGTATAAACACACACAAGCACTCTCTCACAGACAGACAGACACACACACACACACGCACACACGCACACACACACACACACTAGCACCCACTGTGTCTACCAATTATTTAGACCAAGGGCTATGTTCAATTATTTATAAAGAAGTTCAATATCAAGTTCTTTAATAGTTGTCATACAGAAGTACAGAATACTTTCATACAAAATGCTTCTTACTGTTACGCTCCAGAGACTGTGCTAGACAAGATAGTATCAAATAACATAATATAGCATGTAATTTAGAAGAAGAAAAATGAGGTCACAGTGTTCGGTATAGACATATGTACAATGTTCTGAGTTACCATATAATATACAATACTATGCAGTGTACTAATGTACAGTACTATCTAGTGCAAAGCAGAAATGGGATGAGGTACAATTTTAGGTACAATTTACAGTAAGGTGTACGAGTTGTAGTGCAATCCTTCATCAATAAATATAAAGTGTGGGGAGTGGGTGCTACAGTGTGTTTGTTTAAAGTGGGTGTGTGCTATAAAGTGTGTGGAGTGGGTGCTACAGTGTGTTTGTTTAAAGTGAGTGTGTGCGTGTGGATGTGTGTGCTATGTGCGTTTGGTGGTTGTTGTTGTGTAGTGTTCGTTCATTGTTCGTTTAGCAGCCTGATGGCCTGGGGATAGAAGCTTCTTCTGAGTCTTTCTGTGCTCGCCTTGAGACTCCGGTATCGCTTGCCTGACCGCAGCAGTTCAAAGAGGCAGTTGTTCGGGTGACTGGAGTCTTTAATGATTCTCTTAGCCTTGCCCGTGCAACGCTTGTTGTAAATGTTCTGGAGGGTGGGGAGCCCCCCTCCAATTGTGCGTTCGGCTGAACGTGTCACTCTTTGTAGTCTGCTTCGGTCTTGTGCAGTGCTATTCCTAAACCAGGAGGTGATGTTGCCGGTCAAGATGCTCTCAATTGTACATGAGTAGAAGTTCTTAAGGATCTTCTGACTGACTTGGAACTTCCTTAGGCGCCTGAGGAAGTAGAGGCGTTGTCGTGCCTTCTTCACAACACTGTCAATGTGTGTGGTCCATGTCAAGTCCTCGGATATGTAGGCTCCGAGGTACTTAAAGCTGTTGACTCTCTCAACCGGTGCCCCGTCGATGCTGAGGGGGCTAATTGTGTTCCTTTTTTCCAGTTTGCCTTGATGTTGAGGTTTGAAACAGTGATTCATACTTGTGAGCTGCAGTAGCTATAATTGTAGTCCTTTATAGTCTTTTCCAGAAAGATTAATATCAGATCTGTCCAGCAGCACAGCCCCCTCCTCCTCTCGGCGCTCCGTGAAAGCAGCGCAGCACATCCACGTCTTCCAAACGAACCATGGAGATGATGCGTTCCATCTCCCTGCCGTGTACAACTTCATACATTAAGCCTCCCTTGTCGGAAAGTTCCATTCACACTGTGCTGTCACTCAGCGCCACGTTGAGATGTGTTTCCTGAATCCTACAGTAGGAGTATGTGTCTACCCTCAGGGAGGGGGTGGGTGGATGGATGGATGGGTGGATAGATAGAGATGTTAATGGTCTGCTGTTACAAAGGGATATTCAAGAAGGATGTGATGAGACAGAGGAAGCAGTGATGATCAATGGGACGATGAAATCTATCCACTACTACCTCCCCTTCACACACACACACACACACACACACACACACACACACACACACACACACACACACACACACACACACACACACACACACACACACACACACACACACACACACACACACACACACACACACACACACACACACACACACACACACACACGCACACAGTAGTCTGCCACACATGACGCATGCAGTGGAGACTCATATGGATTTTTAAACACTCACACTCTGTCTCTGTCAAGTGCACAGTATGTTTCCTCCACCGTACATACTGGTGTTGACGGGAAGAGACATGAATACATAAAACACACAAGAGACGCATCTTTCACGTGTGGCCGGGACTCAGGGCCACGCGGGGAACACAAGCGAGACACGTTACACTAGCTTCCTTTGCACAGGTACAAGGAGGTGAAGAAATAGATTAGATGACAGACATTCACAATTGAGCACATAAAGAGTAGATGGGGAATACACGCACAGCTGTCAATAACACAAGCACACCCTTCGCGGATGAATGCTTTTCCCACATCACACTGAAATTGAATTTTGTCTTGGTGAGGACCTTATCCAAACAAGAATGTTATTCTCAGCTATTCCAGGTAAATGCATTATCTTTGTCATCCCAGACAACAGTTATCATTAGTTAGACACATCATCATTAGCATTTGTTGTTTTTGACCATTTACAATGCCTCCCTCCCTCTTCTCTCTCACTCGCTCACACAAGCACACATGTCTCAGAGACAACACTTGTGTGCATTTTAGAGCAGTCCCAGGAACAGGTATGGTAGTGATGTGCTGTTTGTTGAAACTCCTTTGTTTAGGTTTTAGACCAGAACAGATTTGGTAGCGTTGTAGGGGATTATTTTGGTAGAGCAGTCCAGTCTGCTCCAGCAGGGTGAAGCACTTTTACTCCAATCTCATCTAAATAAGCATTTTATGAATGAGAAGACCCCCATCCCTTAACCATCTGTAGTGTGATAGTAAAGGGTTAAATCTTTACGAGGCTAACTTCTACGCTACACTCACTAGAAAATTGTTAGACCTTCCTGAATACTCATTTATAATAGACGCGGATTTTAATGCCATTTGGGATCCCGGGGTGGATAAATCTTATCCCACTATTTCCAATGAGCAGAAAAAAGCATCTAATGCACTAAAGGATTGGTCTAAGAATACAGGTGTAAATGACCTATGACGATCACTAAACCCAATGACCCGAAAGTACTCCTGTCAATCTTTAAGACACAAGACATTCTCCAGGATAGATTATGTTTTTGCATCCCCTAGACTATTTGATAAATATGAGGTGGAAATGGTTCCCAATGCATTATCAGATCACTGCTATTTACTACTAAAAGGATCATTTGGTATACTGTCATCCCGGGCCCCAAGATGGCGATTTAACTCGAAATTGCTGAAAAACAATGAATTCACTACACAATTCAAAGAAGCACTTGTTGAATTCCTGCGGGAGAATGCGGAATCGACACAGGACCCCAGAATATTATGGATGTCGGTAAAGGGATTTATCAAGACTTTCACAGATACCTTTTCTTCCAAACTATGCAAGAATCGTTGCTCAAAACTGGCAGAGCTGGAAACGCTTTACTCTTCGTTATTTTCCTCTTTACAATACAACTACTCGGATCGATTGGAATCTCAAATTGATGTGTTAAAAAAAGAGATTAACGCCATTTTAAGACAACAATCTGAATTTCTAATACGTAACAAGACAACATTACTTTCATGGTTCTAAACCAAGTCACCTACTAGCTATGCAGATACGAGCCAACGCAAAATTTGCAGATATCCCTACTATTAAGGCCCAGCAAGGACTTGTTACAGACCCCAAAAAAATCAATGAGACATTCAAAAAGTTTTACTCCAACTTGTACAAATCAGAAATGGCCTTCGATCAAAACAAAATGGATATATATCGTAATAAAATTAACCTACCTAAACTATCAGAGGAAGACGCTAAACAATTAGAAACACCCATCACACTAGAGGAACTTAGGGAGGCTATATCAGAAATGAAAATTGGTAAGGCTCCTGGAAGGGACGGTATCCCACCAGAATTGTACCTCTCATGCTGGGATGTAATTGGACCCCTATTACTTAACATGATTTTATACTCAATCAAGGAGGGGAATTTCAATAAGATTGACAATATTGCACTTATAACTGTCCTAAAAAAAGACAAAGACCCCACCGATTGCGGTAGTTATAGACCCTTGAGTCTCCTCGGAACCGATATCAAGCTTTATTCCAAGGTATTAGCCGTCAGACTTCAAAAGCATATGACAACTTTAGTTCATCCGGATCAGACTGGCTTCATAAGAGGCCACTTGATCACGGATAATATAAGACGGTTACTACATGTGCTAGATGCCAGCAAGTATGTCAACCCACCTATAGCAATGCTGTCCCTGGATGCGATGAAAGCCTTTGATAGGCTGGAATGGTCTTATTTATGGGCAGTACTAGAAAGGATGGGGTTAGGAAACGGATTCATTGATATTATAAAAGTATTATACAAAGACCCATCGGCCATGATCACAACAGGTATAATTACCTCCGGAATTTTTCTGGTATCGCGCTCCTCCAGACAGGGTTGCCCTCTTAGTCCCGGACTATTCGCTTTATCATTAGAGCCTTTAGCACAGTATATAAGACAATCCCAATCCATAGAACCAATCTCAATCAAGGGCACACAACATCATATTAGTTTATATGCGGACGACGTAATATTGTTCATGAAAAACCCTACCACCTCAATGCCTCATCTTCTCAAGTTGATTGATGACTTTGGCAATCTATCGGGATTTAGGATAAATTGGCCAAAGTCGGCCTTCCTACCACTTAACGCCCTTGCAAAGAATATACTCCTTCCAGGAAAAATACCAATGGTAAAACACTTCAGATGTTTAGGAGTTGAGGTATTCCCTACTATAAACCAAACGGTGAAGTACAATTACACAAAAGTCCAAGATAAGATCAATTACGACTTTGACAGGTGGTCCAAACTTAAAAATTCAGTACAGGCCCGAGTATCAATAGTTAAGATGGATGTCTTACCTAGAATCAACTTCATTAGCTCAATGTTACCGCTACCCCCTCCTGATGGTTACTGGAAAAAATTACACTCCACCGCATATAAATTTGTTTGGAATAATAAACCTCCAAGAATAAAAAGATTCACCGCACAGAGAAACAAAGCCGACGGTGGATTAGCATTCCCAGACTTTTACCACTATTTTAAAGCGTACTCTTTAAGACCACTGACAACCTGGTTTGACCCCCAAGCATTAGTATCCTGGAGAAACTTAGAAGAAAAGATACTAGCACCACATAGACTGCAGGACATAGTATACACCAAACTATCAATTAAGCAATGCGAAGTGAAATTTGGCCCTATTATTACACATGTGATTCGGTTATGGCGAGAAACACAAAAAAAATATACTAACCAACATAATTGGCATAGCCATACTCCTCTATTCAATAACAATGCACTCCTTATTGGGAAACAACCTATTAGATACCCCAAATGGGAAAAGCAGGGCATACATACATTGGGAGATGTTTTCAACAAACGGGGTTTTTGTAGCTATCATGATATACATAAAAGATTTAACCTCACCAGTTCCACATATTATTTCTACGCACAGTTATTAAATAGTTTGAAGGCTCATGGAGTCCCATTAAAAATACCAATTGAGCATCACAGATATCACAAATTCTTCTATGAAAGAGACATTGAGAGGATTCGTATCTGATTTTTATCATCACTTACTAACGTCTTCGTATGAAATCCTTCCCCTAGACTCAGTATGGAGGAGGGATATACCAGATTTGGAAGTAGATTTTGATTGGCAAGAAGTCTGGGCAAACGTTTGAATTGCATCACGCAACCCGGATCATCAACAAATTAATCTTAATTATATTCACAGGACATACCTGACTCCTATAAGATTGAATAGAATGGGACTTAGACAAGATTCTATATGTTCTTTATGTACAAATGGTGATGAGGGTACATTTATGCATATGTATTGGGATTGCCCACCTCTTAAGAAATTCTGGGAAGAAGTGACCCTGCAATTATCAGAATGCTTACTTCTGAATATACCTGTACATCCCTCTGTATTGCTGTTGAATGATGTCTTTCAGTATGCAACCCCTATACAGCTAAAGAGACTAGTTTTATCCGGTTTTACAGCTGCTAAAAAGCTGATAGCTTCACGATGGATTCAACCGGAAAAAATGTGCCGGAAGGTATGGATTCTTACCTATCTCGATGTGATTTATCTAGAGATATCTACAGCAAGAATTTCAGGTATCAGTGAAACTAACATTGCAATTTGGTTAGAAGTGGTGGAGAGAATAAAAGCTAGCATATGAATTGTAGTTCCTGGTTAGAAACTAATGAAAATGGATGGATTATCCAAGTGGGGGTCCGGGGGGGAGAGCGAGCAAGAGCATATGTATGTATGTATTGTATTGGATTGCAAGTATTAGGTATATATATCCCGTAAACTACATTTATATTGATTTGAAATGTATAATCCTGTGATTTACTTAGGATATTTACTGTTAATGCTTGTGTGTCTAAATGTATGTTATGTTTAAAAAAATTATAAAAAAAAGAAAAAAGTAAAGGGTTAACCTTCTGTAAGTTTCAAGTTTCTTTAATAGTTGTCATACAGAAGTACAGAATACTTTTATACAAAATGCTTCTTACTGTTACGCTCCAGAGACTGTGCTAGACAAGATAAGTATCAAATAACATAGTATAGCATGTAAATTAGAAGTAGAAAATGAGGTCACAGTGTTCAGTATAGACATATGTACAATGTTCGATGCAGAATAGATCTATGTAGTAATATTGTAATAAAATTAGTAGTAAAATTAATTAATAATAATTAATAATTAATTAATAGTAGTAAAATTGTAATTGTAATAGATGTAGTGTGGTAGTGAAAGGGTTAACCCTTTGTGGTGTGGCAGTGAAACGGTTAACCTTCTGTGTTGTCGCAGTGAAAGGGTTAACCATTTGGTAGTGCGGCAGTAAAAGGGTTAAAGCTATATTTTGGGGGTATTTATAGAACCTATAATATCAACATCAAACCTATGTACTGTTGCACATTGTTTTTAAAAGATGACCATACTAGGTCAATGTGAATGTGCTGTCGATTCACTGGACCAGGAGTTGTAATAAAGAGAGTCCAGATGGAAGATTAACCTCATCATCCCATCAAGCACACCTTCATCCCTACAGGTGACAGGAGGAGGATGAGAGAAGGGTTTGAAGGTTTTATATGAATGCCATGAAGGAAAATAGAAATTGATTTGTAATACTGGAGAAAGAGAGGAGAGGGGATTGTTAAAAGAATGCAACACTCACCCCGGTTTATGGCAAAACATCCTGTTTATTGGTAAACTAGGCTTTAAATAAAGGAGATGGAAAGGGAAGATAGTATGAAACACAATGCATGTAGTGTTATGGCTATTGGCCGGGCAATGATGCAAAGACAATCAGAATCTGGTTTATTGACAAGTAGCCTACGTTTGCACAATACAAGGGATTTGTTTTGGTACGTTGGCACATTCAGTAAACATGGAGAAAAAGTAGAATTCGAAAACAAGCACTGCAGGTCAGACAAGTACTACAGTCAATATACAGTACTGTATGGGTGAAAAGTGCAAGACATTGACCAGTGAATGTACCAGTGGCGGCTCGCCACTGGTGGCGCTAGGGCGCCGACCCACCTGTTAAATGAGAGAAGAAGAAAAAAAAACTTTTTTGTTTTTTGTTTTATAGCCCTATAAATAATATAAACATGTTTAAAATGAATAATATTTACTCATTTTAAGTATGTTTGTATTTCCAATGCACAATATAACGTTATTATCTAAATAAAAAAAACAGCGTTTTCCAGAGCAGGAAGTGACATCACGTTTTTTTTTTTTTTTTTTTTTTGTATTTCTCGCCCGGGCAAGAAGCGATAGCGCTCTGACTGCGCGTCACAGTTTGATCGCTGTCTCCGTCACAGCCAATCAGTGCATACGGCGTTGTGCGTTGAAATATGACTATTATGTTGGAATCCGAGCGCGATTTGAAGCGGTCTAGAAAGCAGCGTGAACTTCCGTGAGAATTTCCATAGCCGCATTTCGCGGAGACGCTCTCTGATTGGCCGAATCCAATTTCTAATGTTCGAATTCTAACTTCTAGCTTGGTTCCTGGTACTAGGACTGTTGTTTGTCTTAGAGCGTGCCGTGCCGTGACTGCAAGTTCTTTCTTTAGACTGTTAAGCTTAGGCACTCTTTCAAAGTTGGTTAAGGTTAGAGTTTGTCTTAGAGCATGGCGATAGAACACCAGGTAGTTTGCAGTCTGTTCGAGCGGAAATGGACAAAGGAATGTACTTGTTGAGTGTTGTGCTAACGTCGACGAGCTCAGCTGAGCTAACACTTGGCTAACAAGCTATATGGCGGATATCAAGCTCTCCTGCCCTGGACGTTTCAACTAAACAGTGAGTCTCTCTCTCTCTCTCTCTCTAACGTTAGTACTAGTACTAGGCTGGTGCGGGCTAACTGGCTATCGTTCTGGGAGCTAACGTTAGTACTAGTACTAGGCTGGTGCGGGCTAACTGGCTATCGTTCTGGCAGCTAACGTTAGTACTAGTACTAGGCTGGTGCGGGCTAACTGGCTATCGTTCTGGGAGCTAACGTTAGTACTAGTACTAGGCTGGTGCGGGCTAACTGGCTATCGTTCTGGCAGCTAACGTTAGTACTAGTACTAGGCTGGTGCGGGCTAACTGGCTATCGTTCTGGGAGCTAACGTTAGTAGTACTACTAGGCTGGTGCGGGCTAACTGGCTATCGTTCTGTGATTTGTTTACTTGGTAACACGGGTTGCTAAGGAATTTAGGTTCGAGGTTGAAGAAATCTCTCTCTCTCTCTCTCTCTCTCTCTCTCTCTCTCTCTCTCTCTCTCTCTCTCTCTCTTCTTAACGTTAACGGTTGTAAATAGTTTTTTTAGGACCAGTACTACTGCTGGCCATTCATGAAGCGAGACATTGCTGATTGTTTATTTATCGATGGCTCATTGATTTAACTACTGCAGCTCTCTCGGATTGAAAATACGTGGATTATGGCTTGTTCAATATCGTCTATGTTTGAATGAATGAATGAATGAGAACTTTATTAACAGATTGCAGAATGGGTACAATACAGTACGGCTCAATACACACAATTGTTAAGGGGATGCAGACCAGAGAAAGACGTTTGTCTTGTTTACATCAGGGTCCCAGATTTTCGATTCATATCGATAGTTTAATAGCTAGCCTTGGCTCGTTTAACAATATGCAAAATATGTGTACAGCCCTGTACTCATACTGAAGTTATTCTTGGTATATAATAGGTCTGATTGTGTAACGAATCGATTCCACGTCGCGCTGTGTGTGAGAGAGAGAAGGAGAGAGGGAGAGATCTGCCTGTGTTTGGAGACGGGCGAGTTTTGTTTCTAACTTTTCTATTTATATTGTGTTTCAAGTTGTGAATTAGAGTCTAGACTATACTTTATTTGACTGGTTGTGTGTTGTTGTAGTAACAGCTGAGCGACTCGTTCATAAGAGCCGATTCATTGCCGTGAGCGTGAGTCGAATCGCTCACGTCTTGCCATGAGTCTTGCGTGGTACAGTACTGTACTGTACATGTTCGCAAAATATTTGGTATAGCGCCCCTAGTGGCGAAGTACCCAGCGGCCGCCACTGGAATGTACAAGGGTTTAACAGACAGTTAAACCCTGCAATTTGCATACCGCCCCAACAGGTCCACGGAGGACGCCATAGCCCATGTGCTGCACACCGCAGCATCACACCTGGACAAGAGGCAGGGGAACTATGTGAGAATGCTGTTCATCGACTACAGCTCAGCATTCAATACCATAGTCCCCTCCAAACTCATAGCCAAGCTCAGGGACCTGGGCTTGAACTATGACCTCTGCCAGTGGGTCTTGGACTTCCTGATGGGCAGACCCCAGGTGGTGAGAGCAGGCAACTGCACCTCCTCATCCATCACTCTCAACATAGGGGCCCCCCAGGGCTGTGTTCTGAGTCCCCTCCTCTACTCCCTGTACACACATGACTGTGGCACAGCGGAACAACAACACAATCATCAAATTTGCTGACGACACAGTAGTGGTGGGCCTGATCTCTGCAAACGACGAGAGGGCCTACCTGGAAGAGGTCAAGGTCCTAGCGGGATGGTGTCAAGAGAACAGCCTCTCCCTGAACGTCAGCAAAACAAAGGAGATGATTGTGGACTTTAGGAGGTCGGGGGTCAGGGACTACAGCCCCCTCAGCATCGACGGGGCACCGGTTGAGAGAGTGAACTGTGAGGATTCGCCTGTCCCTGGACCTTTTTCCCTGTCTACTCTCCTCAACAGCCCCCACCCTTGCGAGGACTTTTCCCTGTCTCCTACTCTTCACCAGCCCCCACCCTTGCGAGGACTTTTCCCTGTCTCCTACTTTTTTTTTTTTTTTAGGTTGCAGACTCCCCGCCAGTCCTTGTCGGGTCGTTCTGTGTTCTGTACGCTGGTTCTGTACGCTGGTTCTGTACGTTACCATCTACTGCCGTTTCCTGGAGTGGGACATCGTCTTCGCTCTCTAGACTTCCACGGGAGGATCCCTTTGTTCTCACTCCAGACGTCGTGCCATCTTGTTGCTACCATCACCTGCCGCGTCTCCGGTCTCGGACCCCGGTTCGCCATCGCTCCCTATTCCACGGGGGGATGGCGTGTTCTCGCCCCGGTCCCCTGGGACCCCCTTTGTTCTGCGCTGCCCGTCTGCAGCATCCGAGGAGGAGGAGGAGGATTCCTTTCTGAGCAGCAGAGCCCTACTCGGTGTAGGGACGGAAGAGGATCCCCGTGCCCGGCCTCCGCCGTCGGGCCCCCGGTCCCCGTGCCAGGCCTCCGCCGTTGGATTCCTGTCCCCATCCCCAGCCCCTCTCTCCGGGCCTCTGTCCCTGTCCCCCTCTCCTGTGCCCCTAGTCCCTTAGCCTGTTCGCCTGTTAAAGGCACAGTGCCGCAGTTTCATATTTCATGGACTCTAGTG
The DNA here is from genome assembly GCF_963971535.1 of Notolepis coatsorum. Classification (NCBI taxonomy): domain Eukaryota; kingdom Metazoa; phylum Chordata; class Actinopteri; order Aulopiformes; family Paralepididae; genus Notolepis; species Notolepis coatsorum. The sequence goes on along the minus strand of NC_140171.1, from coordinate 52,103,992 downwards.
TTTTTTGTGTTCTCCCTTAAAGGGACTGTGCCGCTTTTTGTTATATAATAAATATTGCCCTGTTTTTGCTTACTCTCATACCTGTCTTGTGTTGTGCTATTGGGGTCGGTTTCAAACCATAACAGTACGACCGACCAGTCGACGACCCCAGCCAGCACAGACAGTGTATTAGAGAGCCCCTCTTTAGCTCCCCTGTTAGCTCCCCTGTTAGCTCCCCTGTTAGCTCCCCTGTTAGCTCCCCTGTTAGCTCCCCTGTTAACTCCCCTGTTAGCTCCCCTGTTAGCCTCATTAGCTCCCCTGATAGCTACCCTGTTCCCCACAGCTAGGACTGTCCTTTCAGCTAGCTTGTTCTCCTCTGCTAGTCCAGCCATCTGCTAGCTTAGCCCCTGCAGCTAACCGGCTTCCTCAGCTTTTCCAGCCTGTCTGCTAGCTTAGCCCCTGCAGCTAACCGGCTTCCTCAGCTAGTCCAGCCGTCTGCTAGCTTAGCCCCTGCAGCTAACCGGCTTCCTCAGCTAGTCCAGCCGTCTGCTAGCTTAGCCCCTGCAGCTAACCCCATGTGTTCTCATGCTAGTCCAGCCCTGTCTGCTAGCCTAGCTCCGGCAGCTAGCGCAGCCTCTATGCTAATGTAGCATTACAGCTAGCATAGGCCCTGTAGCTAGCAATGCCCTGGCAGCTACCCTGTCCCTCTGCTAGCCCCACTTTAGGTGGCGCTTCCCCTGCTAGCATGGCCCATTTTTTTTTGTTGTTTGGTTGCTCTGTCATGTCCCCTGCCCCGCTGTCTGATTTTTGGGTCGCCCGGTGGCTCCCGTGGAGGGGGAGGTACTGTGAGGATTCGCTTGTCCCTGGACCTTTTTCCCTGTCTATTCTCCTCAACAGCCCCCACCCTTGCGAGGACTTTTCCCTGTCTCCTACTCTTCACCAGCCCCCACCCTTGCGAGGACTTTTCCCTGTCTCCTACTCTTCACCAGCCCCCACCTTTGGACATTCTTGTTCCCCTACCTTCACGCACCTGTTGGGAGTTTGCGATCAGCTCGGGAGAGTACTTAGGTTGCAGACTACCCGCCAGTCCTTGTCGGGTCGTTCTGTGTTCTGTACGCTGGTTCTGTACGCTGGTTCTGTACGTTACCATCTACTGCCGTTTCCTGGAGTGGGACATCGTCTTCGCTCTCTAGACTTCCACGGGAGGATCCCTTTGTTCTCACTCCAGACGTCGTGCCATCTTGTTGCTACCATCACCTGCCGCGTCTCCAGTCTCGGACCCCGGCTCGCCATCGCTCCCTATTCCACGGGGGGATGGCGTGTTCTCCCTCGGACCCCGGCTCGCCATCGCTCCCTATTCCACGGGGGGATGGCGTGTTCTCGCCCCGGTCCCCTGGGACCCCCCTTGTTCTGCGCTGCCCGTCTGCAGCATCCGAGGAGGAGGAGGAGGATTCCTTTCTGAGCAGCAGAGCCCTACTCGGTGTAGGGACGGAAGAGGATCCCCGTGCCCGGCCTCCGCCGTCGGGCCCCCGGTCCCCGTGCCAGGCCTCCGCCGTTGGATTCCTGTCCCCGTCCCCAGCCCCTCTCTTTGGGCCTCTGTCCCTGTCCCCCTCTCCTGTGCCCCTAGTCCCTTAGCCTGTTCGCCTGTTAAAGGCACAGTGCCGCAGTTTCATATTTCATGGACTCTAGTGTTTTTCGTGTTCTCCCTTAAAGGGACTGTGCCGCTTTTTGTTATATAATAAATATTGCCCTGTTTTGGCTTACTCTCATACCTGTCTTGTGTTGTGCTATTGGGGTCGGTTTCAAACCATAACAGTGAACAGTTTTAAGTACCTCGGAGTCCACATATCCGAGGACTTGACATGGACCACACACATTGACAGTGTTGTGACAACGCCTCTACTTCCTCAGGCACCTAAGGAAGTTCAAGTCAGTCAGAAGATCCTTAAGAACTTCTACTCATGTACAATAGAGAGCATCCTGACTGGCAATATCACCTCCTGGTTTGGGAATAGCACCGCACAAGACCGTAGCAGACTACAGAGAGTGGCCCGTTCAGCCGAATGCACAATTGGAGGGGGGCTTCCCACTCTCCAGAACATTTACAACAAGCGGTGCATGGGTAAGGCTAAGTGTTGTGAAGGATCAGATTAAACCGAATATATATATTTATTTATGGATATATATTTAATAGTATTTGTATATCGTTTGATATCCCCTGTATATTCCTTGTACAATATGCACTGAATATCCCTTTAGTCTACTAAACAGCCCATAATAGTTTCATTCTACCATTGGACGAGAACCTGGCGCCAGAAGCCATACCCCTAGGTTCAAGTTCAATCGTGCCGACCAACATGTCGTGGCAAGCCCGGTTCCGCGTAGGAATACGTCTGGCGAAATACGAATGGTACTATTTGTTCACAGCGCATATATATATGGCGCAAGTAAAGTAGAACTTTCTTTTAGTCCATTAGTTCTTTACCCTCCAACCTAGTAACAGACGCGAAGCCTCACCCACGACGCACGTGTGGTGCAGTAAGGCCTACTTGGCCTCAGAATAGGCATTGAGATATCGTGTGGATTAATAGTTGAATTGTCATAGTTTGGCACTATACCGTCGAGTTGGACGTATTTCTATTAAGCTAATAATAGTCTATTATGTATGGTGCATCGTTCGGTTAGAGTTATAAAGTGAGCAGCACCCCCATCGTTCCTGACGTTATCTGGAGTCTTAACCAGGCTGGACAGACCACTAGTGGTGCTTGCATCCGAGGAGCTCCGGGCCAGTACGAGTGGACCTGTACATTGGATTACTTTACCCGGACGACGGCGAGCCTTCCACGGCTTGGATTATCTACACGCTTTGGGTGCTTTGATTATTCCATGGATAACGGCCAACACTGCTGAGTGTTGGAACTACCCCCCGGAGAGGAGTCCAGGTGAGACGGCGCTCTACACCAGTGAGGTCGCCTCACGTCTCTCCGTTGTGGACCGGCAGCTACCGTCCACCAGAGGGTCCAGCTGTATTCATCTGCGGACCGAGGTTCTGTGGGCATCGTGTTCAGGACTCTGAATTCTCCCAAGAAATCGTCGGCCAGATGGGATACCGCCAGCGGCTCTTCTAACCCCCCCTCCTACTGTCTTACAACCAGCGGGACCCCCCCCCCCCTTGGTGTATCCAGCTATAATCATTTAAGTACCATCGCTATAGTTCCCTAAAGAACCGGGTTGTATACTTACTCCCTGCGTAACCAGAGATTGGACATTCAATGTTGATTTACCTACGAATACTCATTTGCCATACAAGTGCATTTCAAATCATAAATGTCATCAAGTGAACGTTGTATATACCCTTTGCTATATAAAATATTCGATTTGTACATTTGTGTGGACTTCGTTTCATCAGGTGGGAAAGTGTTCATCATATCTATATCATGTACTGGATGGCCAGAAGTTAAAGTACAAGAGGTAGTGGTGTAATAATACCATACTTATCAATACAGTCAGGGAATTGTACCCCTCAGTTACAATTGGTCCTTCGAGCTGGAGGGTAACTAGTGTAATATTAATATAGTGTTATTAATATTAAAATGGCCTATGATGAACACTCCACGAAACGGTCCTCCTAACGTAGAACGCCCGCGGCGCAGACGACAGCCACCTCAGTACTTAGAGGATTACGCTGTCAGTCAACTACCTAGCCTTCGACAAACGGTAAACGCGGTAAAAGTAGAAAGTAAAATTATGTCTGACCTTAACGACCAGGTTTCCCCGACCACAGAGGCCCTAGTAGGTTCTAATGTAACTGACCAAGCTCACGGTGGGGACCAGGAGGGAGCTGACATGCCTTTACCCCCCGCCAATACCGAAGAAGTAGTCCCCGACCAGCCCCGGGAGGAAGACAACCCTACAGAGAGAGAACTCTGCACGGAAGAAGAGGAGGAGAGCGCCGAGGAAATAGAGCTCCAGGACTCCCCAACGAGCACACCCAGGAGCGGCTCACCCAGGAGCGGCTCACCTCCACAACCGCCTTCCCCCAGCGAAGCGGAGAGGATGCTACAACAGGCGTTCCTCGTCAGCCTGACAGCCTCTACCGAACGCGATCGACTTCAGGGTGAACGCGATCGACTTCAGGGCGAACGCGATCGACTCCAAGCACAGCAACGGAGCGAAGAAGAGCGCATACGCCTGGAGATGAGACGCCTTCAGACGGAAGAGAATATGGCAAGAGACCGGGCCGACGCCCAGCGCGCCGCTGCCGGTGCCCAAAGAGAAGCAGATCTCACCAAGCGCGAAGTCGAGCGCGACAAGTTACAAGCGCAGCTAATGGAGCAGCTGATCCTCAAGGCAACACCCTCTCCCTCCGCCAGGGGTTCAAGGAACTCGTCGAGACAACAGTCAAGGGCAGCGTCTCCTAACCGAGCAAGCGACCCTGAACTTGACCAACAGACCAAGCCTATACCCCCCGCAGACCCCCTTCCCAGACCGGTCCAAGCGAGACCCAGCTACAAGGAAGGAGCGGCATACACTGCGGAGAAGCTAAATAAACGACTACAGGATCTGGAAGACCTGATAGAGGAAGAAGAGGGAGAGGAGGAGAACCAAGCCCGACGACAGCACAGTACTCCACCGGACCAGGAGGTCCAGTACAGCCCAGGCTATACCCCCGCGGCGCTGCGCTACAGACCCCCGACTCTATTCACGGGTGAGCACGACGCACGACCAGCCCCGAGGAATAGCACCTGGACCAGCGGGCCATGGTACCCTGTCGGTACCAGCCCACAGAGAGGCGCAAGAGGGGACTCGCCTAGGAGGTCTCTCCCCCAACGCTCGCCGATGTATCAGCCATCCACGGCGTCATACATTGCCACGCCGTCGTTTCCAGACTTCACCTATGAGAATCGAGCACATGATGGTGGATGTCGCTGATGAACGCCACAAGTATGCAATATTACTGAAGCACCTGAAAGTACCGCGAGCGCACAATATAGCGCTAGCCTATGCCACCTCTACGACCCCATACACCGCGGCCCTAGCAGCGCTGGACCAGAGATATGGACGTATATGGGATTACGTAATCCAAGAGATAAGGCATATTGATCGCCTACCCCCAGCAACAGACAATCGCTCATTAGACGACCTGTCAATCAAAGTGCAGTCCCTGGTAGGGATGCTGGGAGCGCAACGGGAAAAGGGCATGCATGAGCTATACGCCAACTCTAACGTCGAGAGGATTTTGGAGAAGCTGCCATCCGCAAGACAAGAGCGTTTTAGGCGGCAGAGGGACTACCGGGATCCTAACGGCCCCGAACCATCCCTCCTTGATCTAGCCGACTTCCTGGCGAGAGAAGTCAGCAGCTTACGACTGGATACGTTCGGGCGGAGCACGCCAAGCTCCAGAGAGGGACCCAGGAGAATAAATGATGGAAGAAGATCGGTGACTGTCATGCACCAATCAGAGTCAGTACCGAGCAGTAAGAGCCACAGTATCCCCTCGAGAAAAGAGAAGTGGAAGATGGTGTGCCCCTACTGTGAGAAAGAACACTGGCTGTCACAATGTGACCTGTTCACAAAGATGAATGCAGAAGAAGTGAGTCAATGGATAAAGTCCAACAGGCGCTGTTACCGATGTGCGCGCAGTCACATGGCAGCCGAATGCCGCCTAAAGAAAAGGTGCAGTCGGTGCGACGGAGCCCATCTAGATATACTACACGACAGTAACAGAAGACGGCCTTCACCTGCACCATCGAGCGGCACCAAGGCAAGTGTCATGTACATTGACCCCGCCAGCAGCAGCGGCGCCAAAGTGCTCTTAAAGGTAGTCCGTGTGACATTGAGCTACCAAGATAAAGTCATGGACACTTACGCCGTCCTTGATGACGGGTCAGAGAAGACCCTTCTGCTCGCGTCCGCTGCGGCCCAGCTGGGACTGCGGGGGAGCGAGAACCAAATGACGATTCGGACAATAAGAAGAGATTTAAAGACGATAAAGGGCGAGAATGTCTCCTTCACTATCGCAGCAAGCGGGCAGCCAGAGCGACGGTATAGGATTACAAATGCTTTCACCAGCCAAGAAATAGGACTATCGCAGTACACCTACCCCATCGCCAAGTTGATGGATAAATATGTGCACCTGCGTCAACTACCTATCCCGCTCATAGACGGCGCTACCCCGACACTGCTGATAGGCTCCGACCATGCAGAACTCATAGTCCCGATTGACCGGGTCCATACAGGACCCCGAGGCTGTCCTGCAGCAGTCGAGACCCGCCTAGGGTGGACACTACAAGGCCCCCTCGCTAAATCTCTCAACCGAACAGCAGCCACTAGCTGCCTCCACTCCAGAATGACAGAAGAAGACACCACTCTCCTGCAGCATGTCGAGAGGCTATGGACACTAGAGACAATGCCCTTTAAGAACGAAAAGAAAGATATTCGTTCAAAAGAAGACATTTACGCCATCAACCTACTCGAGCAAGGGACAAAGAGAGTCACAGTCGGCGGAGTGATGAGATACGCAACTCCACTCCTGAGGCGAGAGGGAATGCCCACCTTTCACGCAAAGAAAGACGCCACGGAGCGCTATCTATTGAACACGGAGCGGCGCCTAGCCAAAGACCCCGCTCAAGAGGGTGTGTACCGCGCTGAGATTGAGAAGCTAATCACAGCGGGACACGTGACAAAGATTGACATTAAAGAGGCCGATCAGACGACCGAATCATGGTACGTGCCGCATCACAAGGTCCACCACAACGGCAAGGATCGCATTGTGTTTAACTGCAGCTACCAGATCGGATCCCAAAATCTGAATAAAGAGCTCTTACCCGGCCCCACACTCGGCCCCTCCCTACTAGGCGTGCTACTGCGCTTCCGCCAGGACAAGGTGGCTATCAGCGGGGATATCAAAGGGATGTTTCTGCAGGTGAGACTAGTGGAGGAGGACAAGCCCCTGCTGCGGTTCCTATGGAGAGAGAGGATCGGAGATGAGAACCCAGCCATCTACCAGTGGGAAGTACTCCCCTTCGGAACCACATGCAGCCCGTGCTGTGCTACATTTGCACTACAGAAACACGTCGCAGAGGACCCAGCAGCAGATGAAGAGGTCCGACACAGTGTGAAGAACAGTTTCTACGTGGACAACTGTTTACAAAGCGTTTCGACTCAAGAAGAAGCCGAGGCTCTCCTAATCAAGCTACGCGCCTCCCTGATCAAAGGCGGCTTTGATCTCAGGCAGTGGGCCAGCAGTGACCCGCACGTATTGCGCAGCCTCTCCCCCGCGGACAAGGCTGCCAGCAGCGAGACCTGGATGGCGACCATCCCAGGAGAAGCCCAAGAAATGACACTAGGACTAGTCTGGCGCTTCAAAACAGACTCGCTCCACTATAGACACAAACCCCTGACTCCAGAGCAGGGAAGGTCGACGGCGACACCGACCACCAGACGGAGTGTGTACAGAACACTCGCCAGACAATATGACCCGTTGGGATGTATTCTACCTTACACCACCAGGGCAAAGATGATTGTACGAGCACTATGGGACAAGGACCAGGGCTGGGACGACCCCATACCCGCACACCTTGCCTCAACATGGAGAGAGTGGGAGACGGAACTCCGCTCACTCCCAGGCGTCAATATACGCCGCAGCTACTTCCCATCCACAGTGAGGCCAGAGACATGCAAGATTGATCTACACGTCTTCAGCGACGCCTCCGAAGTAGCCTATGGATCGGTGGCCTACTTGCGTGCCCAAGAGAAGGGAGGAAAGATACACACTGCTTTCATCCTGGCTCGCTCAAGAATAGCCCCACGAAAGCAACAATCTATCCCGCGTCTAGAGCTCTGCGCAGCCCTAGCAGGAGCGCATCTAGCCACGTTAATCCAACGTGAACTCACCATTCCGGTGCACAGAACAATCTTGTGGTCAGATTCCACGACAGTACTCACATGGATCAAGTCTGACTCATGCAGATACAAAGTCTTCGTGGGAGTCAGAGTCACCGAGATTCAAGAGTTAACAGAAGCAGCGAGCTGGCGGTATGTGGACACCAAACACAACCCAGCTGACGTCATCACCCGGGGAATGTCTCTGGATGACCTCACCCGTCGCAACATCTACAGTGACGGACCAGAATTCCTCAAGCTCCCGGAAGAAGAGTGGCCTACGCCCACCCCACGGGAAGCAAGTAACGAGGAGGCTGAGAACAAGAAACCTATGTTCTGTGGACTGAGCACAGTCGCCTCCACAGACCCCAACATAGATGACTGCATTACCCTAGAGAGTGCGCAGCAAAAGACATTCCTGTGGCACCACCCAGAGATTCAGTCCACCACTGACATTTCAGCAGCTGACTACGAAGAAGCAGAACTTCTTCTACTACAACGAGCCCAGAGAGACTCGTTCCCCGATGAGCTAGACTGTCTACAGGGAGGAAAGCCCGTCCCATCAGACAGCAGACTGCTCCACCTGGCACCCGAGAGTGACGCCCATAATCTCATCAGAGTGGGTGGTCGCCTGCGGAGAGCCCCCGATCTACCGGATGACATTAAGTACCCGATAGTCTTGAACAGCCGACACAAGGTCACAGAGCTGATCATAAAGAAGAATCTTCGCAAACTGCATGCTACCATGTCCTCCCTCCTCACTCCCCCCCCACCCCCTCCTCCCTCATCTTTTTCTGCCGAAGACTTTGCGATCTTCTTTGAGGAAAAAGTGGAGAACATCCGCAGCTCCTTCTCCCAACCCCCACCCATTCCAAACGCTGAATCGAGAACCTCATCCTTCACTCTGTCATCTTTCTCTCCCATTACAGAAGCCGAGACCCTGACACTGGTAACGTCGAACCGTCCGACTACATGCCAGCTGGACCGGCTACCCTCCCCACTCCTCCAGACCATAGCACCGGACATCCTCCCATTCCTAACTGCAACCATCAACTCCTCACTCAACTCGGGGGTGGTCCCCACCTCCCTAAAACAAGCCAGAGTCACGCCCCTCATAAAAAAACCAACCCTGAACCCCACCGTCATAGCCAACTATCGTCCTGTCTCTCTTCTCTCCTTTCTTTCTAAAACACTTGAACGTGCTGTATCCAATCAACTTACTGCTTATCTCTTACAGAATGACCTCCTAGACCCCAATCAGTCTGGCTTCCGGACTGGCCACTCCACAGAAACGGCCCTCATCGCGGTCACAGAGGCACTTCACTTAGCAAAAGCGAAAGGCCTCTCCTCTGTCCTGATTCTCCTAGATCTATCTGCAGCCTTCGACACAGTCAACCATCAGATCCTCCTCGCGGCCCTCGCAGGAATGGGAGTGGCTGGATCTGCGCTGACATGGCTGACATCATACCTCAACGACCGCTCCTACCAAGTGTCATGGAGAGGGACTCTGTCGGCCACCCGCCCCCTCCGGACGGGTGTCCCCCAGGGCTCGGTCCTAGGACCCCTTCTCTTCTCCCTCTACACTAAATCACTGGGTAACATTATCACGTCTCATGGCTTCTCATATCATTGTTATGCCGATGATACTCAACTCTTCCTCTCCTTCCCTCCCTCAGATATCCACGTCTCTGAGCGGATCTCGGCCTGTCTGTCCGACATCTCCGCCTGGATGACGACCAACCACCTCAAACTGAACCTAAGCAAAACAGAATTGCTCCACCTGCCGGCCAAATCCTCCCCCCTGACCGACCTCTCCATCACAGTCGAGAATGCAGCTGTGACCGCGTCCCCGACCGCCAAGAACCTTGGTGTTGTCCTCGACGACCAGTTGAACTTCTCTGCTCACATCGCAGCGACAACCAGAACCTGCAGATTCCTCCTGAGCAACGTCAGAAGGATACGCCCCTTCCTGACAAAAGAAGCCACCCAACTCCTCATCCAATCAACAGTCATCTCCCGCCTCGACTACTGCAACGCACTGCTAGCTGGCCTCCCGGCCACTGCCACCAAGCCTCTTCAACTCATTCAAAACGCAGCGGCCCGCCTGATATCAAACCTACCGAAGTCGGCCCATGTCACCCCACTTCTTAGGGACCTGCACTGGCTCCCCATTGCTGCACGTATCCGCTTCAAGGCCCTCGACCTAGCATACCGTGCAGCAAAGGGAACCGCTCCCGCCTACCTCCGGTCAATGGTCTCTAACTACACACCCTCAAGACCCCTACGCTCTGCATCTTCTGGCCGCCTCAGACCTACTCCTATCCAAGCTCCCGGAGGGTCATCAAAGAGAAGCCGCCTATTCTCAGTCCTTGCCCCACAATGGTGGAATGAACTACCCATCCCAGTTAGGACAGCCGAATCCCGTCCAATCTTTCGCCGTCGACTAAAGACTCACTTCTTCAACCATTATCTGAAATGATTAAAAAAAAAAAAAAAAAAAAAAAAAAAAAAAAAATCTAACCCTGACTAACCTTACTGTCATGCACTTGTCCTAATAAACTAACCTACACTGTAACACGCAACACTTGATGAACATTGTTACTCAGCTGATAGAGTTGTACCCTTCTTGCTGTCTTGTCGTACAGAACTTGTAAGTCGCTTTGGATAAAAGCGTCAGCTAAATGACTAAATGTAAATGTAAATAAAGAAATACGACGAGGATGTACACCACGCAGGAGCAGAGAGAGTCTTCGCGGAGATCAGACGTCGCTATTGGATACTTCAAGGAAGAGAAGCGGTGCGACGCTTCCAGCGAACCTGTCTAGACTGCCGAAAGTGGCGCGCGCAGCCCAGCATACCACGGATGGCTGACTTACCCCCCTGTCGCCTCCGACTCGGCGACAAGCCATTCCACTCCACAGGCATGGACTGTTTTGGCCCGTTGTATATAAAGAAAGGAAGAGGAACCGAGAAGCGGTGGGGTATTGTATTCAAATGCATGACCACCAGAGCGATACATATCGAGCTCCTTCCGACCATGAGCACAGACTCATTCCTTATGGCCTTCCGAAGATTCACATCACGGAAAGGAAAACCGTCTACATTGTTGTCTGATCACGGGACAAACTTCAAAGGCGGAGAAAGAGAGCTGAGAGAGAGCTTCCAAGCTATGGGCCCAGAACTTAAGACCCACCTCGCTCCATCCCAGATTGACTTCCAGTTTAATCCCCCGAACGCACCCCACTTCGGTGGAACCTGGGAACGAGAAGTACGTTCTATAAAGACAGCCCTGTACGCCGTGCTTGGGGCCCAGACTGTGGCGGAAGAAGTCCTAATGACAGTCCTCACGGAGATCGAGGGAGTATTGAACTCAAAGCCCCTCGGTTACGTCTCAAGTGATGTAGCAGATGTCGGCCCAGTCACCCCCAACACACTCTTGATGGGGCGGCTGGACCCCGCGCTACCCCAGACAATGTACAGGCCTGAAGAAGCGAACGGCCGAAGAATGTGGAGGTACAGTCAAGTACTAGCTGACAAGTTTTGGAGCAGCTTCCTACTCCACTACCTACCGTCTCTACAGACCCGCCAGAAGTGGGTAAAGGAGAGAGACAATTTGACAGAAGGAACAGTCGTCATGATTATCGACCAGTCACTACCCAGAGCTATGTGGCCGGCTGGCCGCGTAAGCAAAGTGATCACCGGTGCCGATGGCAAGGTCCGAGCAGCTGAAGTACTCGTCCAAGGGCGAACTTACACACGTCCCGTGGCGAGGCTAATAGAACTGCCCCGACTCCCAGACACTATCGATGATGACCATGACCCCATGACTTTGTGAGTTGACTGACCCTTACAGCGGACCTTGAGTGGTAGACAGTGCGGTTAATCTGTCTCTGCTTAGCTAATTAGGTGGGACTAATTAGGGGGCGGCTGTTGTGAAGGATCAGATTAAACCGAATATATATATTTATTTATGGATATATATTTAATAGTATTTGTATATCGTTTGATATCCCCTGTATATTCCTTGTACAATATGCACTTAATATCCCTTTAGTCTACTAAACAGCCCATAATAGTTTCATTCTACCATTGGACGAGAACCTGGCGCCAGAAGCCATACCCCTAGGTTCAAGTTCAATCGTGCCGACCAACATGTCGTGGCAAGCTCGGTTCCGCGTAGGAATACGTCTGGCGAAATACGAATGGTACTATTTGTTCACAGCGCATATATATATGGCGCAAGTAAAGTAGAACTTTCTTTTAGTCCATTAGTTCTTTACCCTCCAACCTAGTAACAGACGCGAAGCCTCACCCACGACGCACGTGTGGTGCAGTAAGGCCTACTTGGCCTCAGAATAGGCATTGAGATATCGTGTGGATTAATAGTTGAATTGTCATAGTTTGGCACTATACCGTCGAGTTGGACGTATTTCTATTAAGCTAATAATAGTCTATTATGTATGGTGCATCGTTCGGTTAGAGTTATAAAGTGAGCAGCACCCCCATCGTTCCTGACGTTATCTGGAGTCTTAACCAGGCTGGACAGACCACTAGTGGTGCTTGCATCCGAGGAGCTCCGGGCCAGTACGAGTGGACCTGTACATTGGATTACTTTACCCGGACGACGGCGAGCCTTCCACGGCTTGGATTATCTACACGCTTTGGGTGCTTTGATTATTCCATGGATAACGGCCAACACTGCTGAGTGTTGGAACTACCCCCCGGAGAGGAGTCCAGGTGAGACGGCGCTCTACATCAGTGAGGTCGCCTCACGTCTCTCCGTTGTGGACCGGCAGCTACCGTCCACCAGAGGGTCCAGCTGTATTCATCTGCGGACCGAGGTTCTGTGGGCATCGTGTTCAGGACTCTGAATTCTCCCAAGAAATCGTCGGCCAGATGGGATACCGCCAGCGGCTCTTCTAACCCCCCCTCCTACTGTCTTACAACCAGCGGGACCCCCCCCCCCCTTGGTGTATCCAGCTATAATCATTTAAGTACCATCGCTATAGTTCCCTAAAGAACCGGGTTGTATACTTACTCCCTGCGTAACCAGAGATTGGACATTCAATGTTGATTTACCTACGAATACTCATTTGCCATACAAGTGCATTTCAAATCATAAATGTCATCAAGTGAACGTTGTATATACCCTTTGCTATATAAAATATTCGATTTGTACATTTGTGTGGACTTCGTTTCATCAGGTGGGAAAGTGTTCATCATATCTATATCATGTACTGGATGGCCAGAAGTTAAAGTACAAGAGGTAGTGTTGTAATAATACCATACTTATCAATACAGTCAGGGAATTGTACCCCTCAGTTACACTAAGAGAATTATCAAAGACTCCAGCCACCCAAACAACTGCCTCTTTGAACTGCTGCGGTCAGGCAAGCGATACCGGAGTCTCATGGCAAGCACAGAAAGACCCAGAAGAAGCTTCTATCCCCAGGCCATCAGGATGCTCAACGAACAATAACACTGTAACAACCATCAAATGCACTCACAGCACACACATCCACACGCACACACTCACGTTAAACAAACAACTCACTGCAGCACCCACTTACACACTTTAGAACACCTAAACACACTTTATATTTATTGGTAAAGAATTTGCACTACAACCCATACCTCATTACATCTTACTGTAAATTGTACCTAAATTGTACCTCATCCCATTTCTGCTTTGCACTAATATTGTATATTAGTATATTGTATGGTAACTCAGTTACTTCTACTCTGCATTGAACATTGTACATATGTACATACTGAACACTTGTGCCTACGTACGTGACTTCTATTTCATACTTGCTATACTTATTTTATTTTATTTTATACTTATCTATCTTGTCTAGCACAGTCTCTGGAGCGTAACAGAAAGAAGCATTTTCTTTAAATTTTGTATCCACTTTTTCTCCCATTTTCAATTTTTCTCCCATCCCAATTTTGTATGGTCCAATTCAACCCTCCCCTGTCTCGAACGCTGTTTCTTGCCTCCCACAAGCCGGCTGCAATGTGGACGAAGCCATACATAGCACGAATCCCCTCCGATACTCGAGGTAGCAGCCGTCGCATCTTTTCACCTGCGCGGCGCGATCTTTCAGCGTCAGGGGTCTGCGCTTTGGAGGGGCGCCGCCCCCACCGCTTCCTAATTCTACTGCGCAGGCGCACCAACCGACCTGTAGGAGTCGCTGTCCACAACGTCCGATCCCCACCCCTCAGTTTTCCCTCCCCCTAATACTGCCAATTGTATTAGTACGGACGACCAGCCAAACTGAAAACAATGTGGAGAGCTGGGCTCGAACCCAGCGTCTCCAGCATTGGTGGTGAGTGCCTTGCCCACTGCACCACCTAGCCGCCCTTGAAAGAATCATTTTGTATAAAAGTATTCTGTACTTCTGTATGACAACTAATAAAGAAACTTGAACTTGAAACTTGAGTTAAACTGTGTTCTTGTGGTGGGAGATTTTGGTCCCGATGGACCGCAGCCTCCTGCCAGAGAGGAGAGTTTCAAAGAGTTTGTATTCAGGGTGGGAGCGGTCGGCCACAATCTTACCTGCACGTGTCAGAGCCCCGGAGGTGTACAGGTCCTGGAGATATGGCAGATTGCAGCCGATCACCATCTCAGCGGATGTGCTGCAGTCTGCCCTTGTCCTTGGCAGTGGCTGCAGCGTACCAGATGGCGATGGAAGAAGTCATGATGGACTCAATGAGAGGCAAAGTTAGATTTTATGTGTGATATTCCAGTGCTGACAAGAGTGTCCATGAGGACTGGAACTAGAACACAATGAAGAAATGAAAGACAATGGCAGATTCTTTGGCTTTGTGTTCTGGGGTGAAGTTTGATGTAGGTTAATGGTGTTGACTTAAGATGTGTCTTACACCCCTATAATGTTATATATGTTTTTCTACCAATTGATTGTTCAATAAACTACTGAAAATGGCTCAGCAACATCTATGAATATATCTATGAATATGCAAATTGGGGCGGCTGATTGGCGCAGTGGGCAAGATGCTCGCCACTAACGCAGGAGACGCTGGGTTCGAGCCCAGCTCTCGGCGTTGCTACCGGCTGGCCGGTCGTTCATACTAACACAATTGGCAAGTGTTAGAGGGTGGGAAAGCCGGTGGGTGGGGATTGGATGTTGTGGACAGCGACTCCTACAGGTCCGTTTGGTGACGCCGGTGCGGCGGAAGCAGGAAGTAGCGGGGGCAGCGTGAGCCTCCCACGCGTTACTCCTCGCCACTGAGAGTTCGAGCGGCTGCGGTGAAAAGATGCGACAGGCTGCCTCGTGTACCGGAGGGGACACGTGATGCAAGGCTTCTGTCCTCACTACAACCGACCAGTGGGAGGCATAGTCTAGCAACGTTCAAGACAGGGGAGGGAAGAATTGGATAATACGAAATTGGGATGGGAGAAAAATAGAAAATGGGGAGAAAAGGTGGATACAAAAAAAATAGAAAATATGCAAATTGACAACAAGTACCCATTGATATTTACCAAGAATGGCAAGCGTGCATCTTATATTATCTCAAAACATGTCATAAACTCATATTTCTGTGTCTGCTGAAGCTAAAGGTGTCAAGTTTAGGGGTAGGGCCCGACGAGCCTAGTGCTTCTCCCTAGCCCTTTTCGGACAATTGGACAATGCTGCAATAGTATGCTATACATACTTGACCATGATAGGTTTGACCTATTAGTGACATCACACATGCAACTCATGAGAGAGTTGCATGTGTACAGAGAAGCTGTCCCTCTCCAGGAAAAGAAAAAGGCACTTTAGTGACAAGTTCTACAAAAATCTGTATAGTCAAAGGCATGCGTCCTAGATGACTAAACCATGAAGTGGAGGGGATGTTTAAAGCTCCTGTTCAAACCAAGATCTTTTAATAGAAAATTAAATGAAGCACTATAGCTATAGCTCAAGGTCATCCTAGCATAGTCAAATGTTCAAAGAGGAAGTTAGTGCAAAGAGGGGTTAAGGAACCAGGTACAGTATGACCTAGTTAGATGTGATGTCATTAATGGATGCTGTGCTTGAAAGGAGGATGTTGTCAACTAATGGTAGTGAGCTGCCTCATTAATTCACCCTACATGGTTAATAATGAAATGAGATGACTGGCTATGAAGGTACTTTTCTCTGACGACCCCCGCTACATTATACAGTACATACATGTTCTGTAGGTCAGGATGGGGTCAGTGGCTAAACCAGTGCAGGGCCACAGCTGAAGACCAGACATGTCCCTGTGTGCGTGCAAGCAGCTACCCAGGGGAGCCATAGGTTCCCGACCCCTATAGAGGGATAGGTGTGTGTGTGTTTACAAGCATCCTGTGTGTGTGCTACAGAGGTGTCTATGTGTGCGTGCAAGCAGCTATCCTGTGTGGGTGTGTGGTACAGAGGTGTCTATGTGTGCATGCAAGCAGCTATGTGTGTATGGTACAGAGGTGTCTATGTGTGCATGCAAGCAGCTATCCTGTGTGTATGTGTGCTACAGAGGTGTCTATGTGTGCGTGCAAGCAGCTATCCTGTGTGTGTGTGTGTGGTACAGAGGTGTCTGTGTGCGTGCAAGCAGCTATCATGTGTGTGTGTGTGTGTGTGTGTGTGTGTGTGTGTGTGTGGTACAGAGGTGTCTGTTGAGAGCTCTTTTTTACATTACCAAAACTTCACTAAGCTCTGTTCCATCTGACCTGGTAACAATACAACGCCACGCAACAGAGCAACCAACCTTTAATGGGCCAGGTGGTGTCTGTGTTCCGTCACATAATGCGAAAGGGGAAACACCGATGGGACATCCTGTCAGCAGGCTGGGGGGTGGGGGCATCACCCGTGCTGGCACATGGAAGGTCTGTGTGTGTGTGTGTGTGTAGCGGTATGTCAAGCAATTCCAGACACCATCAGCTGTCTGTCTGGGTGTAGTGAAATGAAGCCTGAGATTAGATTTCACCAATTTGAACATGTCGCCACTCTGCTGAGCATCACTTTGTGAGTGTGTGCGAGAGAAAGAGAGAGATCTGTGTGTACTGACCTGAAGTTTCATCCTGTATATTTGGTAAGCTGCCACACATCTGTACCAATATTGCAAGCAATAAGGATGTCTCTCTCTCTCTCTCTCTCTCTCTCTCTCTCATCTCTCTCTCTCTCTCTCTCTCTCTCTCTCTCTCTCTCTCTCTCTCTCTCTCTCTCTCTCTCTCTCTCCCTCTCTCTCTCCCTCTCTCCCTCTCTCCCTCTCTCCCTCTCTCTCTCTCTACTCTGTCAGTCCATCTTATCTGACCTGAAGTTTCATCCTGTATATTTGGTAAGCTGCCACACATCTGTACCAATATTGCAAGCAATAAGGATGTCTCTCTCTCTCTCTCTCTCTCTCTCTCTCTCTCTCTCTCTCTCTCTCTCTCTCTCTCTCTCTCTCTCTCTCTCTCTCTCTCTCTCTCTCTCTCTCTCTCTCTCTCTCTCTCTCTCTCTCTCTCTCTCTCTCTCTCTCTCTCTCTCTCTCTCTCTCTCTCTCTCTCTACTCTGTCAGTCCATCTTATCATTCTTCAGTGCTTGGGGGATTGGGTTGTTTGGATTGGATGTGCCTGGTTGGATGCAGGCCTGCTTTTGCATGTCCTCACTCTCACTGGTCCGATTCTAATGGAGAGAAGTGCTGAAATGTAATCGTTTACAGCTTGAAACTTTCACCAAGCTATCTAGCAGACAAGAAACACACACACACACACACACACACACACACACACACACACACACACACACACACACACACACACACACACACACACACACACACACACACACACACACACACACACACACACACACACACGTACACACACACACACACACACACACACACACACACACACACACACACACACACACACACACACACACACATGTGCACACCTATGGACAACCACTATAGATACAGACTGCTGACAAATGAGTAGAGACACATAATGAATGCAGATGCTTCCATGCAGGTGTGCTGCATGATACAATTAAGCAATTGCCATCCTCTCATGCTCTGTGACATGTATAGAAATGCTGAGCAGGCCCAGTTGACCTTGATTTTGGATAAAGGTAGCAAGAGGAAAATATATAAATGGCTGTGAAAGAGGGTTCATTGTTGGGGCACGGATGGCAGGAGCTTCAGCCACAAAGAACATTTCTATCCTGATGGAAGTGGTCTCTTCCAGGATGAGAGTGCCCCATCCATAGGACCCTAACCCTAACCCATCCACAGGACATTAACCCATCCACAGGACACTAACCCTAACCCATCCACAGGACACTAACCCTAACCCATCCACAGGACACTAACCCTAACCCATCCACAGGACACTAACTCTAACCCACCCACAGGACACTAACCCATCCACAGGAGACTAACCCTAACCCACCCACAGGACACTAACCCATCCACAGGGCACAAGGGGTCACTGAATGGTTTGATGCATATGAAAATGATGTGAATTATATTCTATGGCCTTTGCAGTCACCAGATCTCAACCTACACTGATGAGAGATTTTTTGAACCGACATGTATGAAGAATTGTCGTGTGTGTTCCATCCCTCCAGTAGAGTTCCTGAGACTTGTAGAATCTATGCCAAGATGCATTGCAGCCTTTCTGGAAGTTTGTGGTGGCCGTGGCCTAACACCTTACTAAGACACTTCATGTTGCTTTTTCCTTTAACACTAGCACAGCCGACAAGGGGTCAAATGACCCCTAGGCATTTTCAATAAATGTATTCTCGTCACTCGGTCAAGCTCCAGCTCTGTCACTCAATGACTTTTCCTAAAAGTACCCGTTTTATCTGGCACGGTTTCTGAAATTTCAAAATGACTTCAGGAAAATGTAATTAGAACGTTATTCCACATTATGGGCTGTTAGAACAGACGAAAGTCACAGCACTTTGCGAGCATCTAGCGCAGGGGTGGCCAACCTGTGGCTCGCGAGCTGCATGTGGCTCTTTGCCCCTCAATGTGTGGCTCTTCCATCAAATTTTTTTTTTTAAATAATATTTATTTATTTTTTATTTTCTTTATTCATGTCACTCAAACCTACATTTCATTGTGGTAAACCTCATATTTTTATATTCAGAGGTAATTATATAGTTTACACTGTTTATTTTTCTCATATTTCTCATATAAGCTGTCGGGTCATCTGACCTGTTCCTGGCGGGAATTAGTGATGTTATAGCCATGAGTCTTGTGGAAATATGACTAACTCTCCTTGAGAAACTATCCTGGTTGTTATCATAATCAAACCATTTCAGATAGCCAATCTACGTCCTGTATAAACTTGCATCATCTACTCAGTGGCCTGTCATTATAATCAAACCATGTCAGATAGGCGTGATTTTTTCCCATAGCCTTTGTTTGCGAAGACGCTCTCTGATTGGCTAGCCCGCGTACAGCAAAGACCCTCTCTGATTGGTTTAGCTCTGTTTGGGAAGACGCTCTCTGATTGGCTAGCCCGCGTACAGCGAAGACCCTCTCTGATTGGTTTAGCTCCGAAGGGCTCTAGGATAGAAATGTCAGAATTGTACATATATATTCTCTGCTTCGAAGTGGTTATGCTTTGGCCCTCTTTCGAAGTGGGTTATGCTTAGAGTAACCCTAACTCTAAGTGTAACCCAGGTTTCAGATTCATAACTATTTAGTCATGGGAACATAAATAGTTAATGCCATTGAATAAGAACATAAATAGTTATTGCTATTATGAAAGAACATAAGTAGTTAATATTATTGGGTACCAAGTCCTTTGAATTACAGCACTGCCCTTTAATTTACTTCATGACGCGAGATAGATATCACGACAGCCACGCCTTGCTTTACAGCAGGTGAATCTGCACTATGCGCAGATGAGACACACAGCATCCACGGAGATGATGCAGCTGAACGTTGCTGCTGCCGAGATGAAATAGCATGATAAAAACAGTTATTAAATAGTTATAAAAGATTCCCCCGGTTTAGCTTTAGAATGGAGTAGGTCGCATGTGACACAGCTGCTCACCCGTTATTTTTTTTTCGTTTTAAAAACATATTTATATACCATTAATGCGTTTAAAACTTGACGCATATATCAACTGAGACTATCAACTAACTATATTGACCAAAAGAATCGAGATGTCACCAAAGAAAGACAAAACAAGACCAAATACAGTCGTAGAGGTCCCGCCGCAGGAATCAGGATTCGTACAGCGGACAGCAGGAAATATAGACTTGACAGCGGCCGCTTCAAGTTCAACCCCATCAAACACCTCCGCAGATACCGAACATATCATCCGGAAAATGGAGGAAATGAGGAAGACAATGGAGAAGAGAATGGAGGAAATGGGGAAGACAATAACTAGCATAATAACTCAAAAAGTAGATGATATTAAAGAATCTATTGAAGGCAAAATTGATGCGCTGAGAGCGGACGCCGACGCACAGATTAAACGCACCGAGGCTCTGGAAAAAGTAATGGAAGCCCACAAAAACAATTTCACTCGCATCAACAATGAAGTAGAGGATAACAAAGTTAACCTAACTGCTGAGATGAAGGGGAATTACAAAGAAATCAAGACGGAGCTCAGCGAAATAACGTTGGAGCTTAAGCGAATCAATGAAGAACAGAAAGCCAAAATATTCGAGATGGAATATCAAAAACGCAAGCTGAATATTCGTATTGTCGGTCTGGACGAATCAGTGGGATGTGCAAACCCTGAAGAGTTTGCCACAGAATTACAGAAAATCCTGGGAACAGAGATCCTTCCTAAAATACCGGAGGTGGATCAGTGCTTCAGATTGGGGCCCCGCTCCATTGGCAATAACGCTAAGCCCAGAGTGATATTGGTTATACTGCGCCAAGTCAGAATAAAAGAAATGATTATTCGTGAAACTCGCAGGATGAAAGGCAATCTGAAATACATGGAGGTACCAATACACTGCTTTGAAGATTATTGTCGTGATGTAGTGGAACTGCGTGCCAAGTTCAAGACGGTGATGTCTCAACTATACCTGAAGAAGTACAGACCCCTACTAATATACCCTGCAATACTTCGCATTGTCGACAAACAAGGAGCAAGGGTTCTCCTCAACTCGCCTGAAGATGCAGCCAAATTCCTGTCTGAACAACACGCAGAATAGTGTATAAATGGCCTTTTAATCTCAGTTATGCAAGGTCACCATATAGCACAATCTTTAATAACCGAGGATTTGGGACAGAGAGACCTACGTGCTCAGAGTTTTTTAATGCTTTCCCTGACGTGTGTATATTATTGCGGACATATTGGATTCAAGATTGGAACACTCCAGAACATACTGGAACATTCAAACAATGTAAAAATGACATATTGGAATAATCTAGAACATCGAAGCATTCTTTGATATATATATGGAACATTCTGGAATATCAGCAATACGTGGTCATTCACTCTACCAGAAGCCCCTCGGGGGAATAATCAACAGCTATCTAGATGCAGAACCACAGAGCCATCATAGCCGGCCGGCAGAAATATCACTCTACACAACGATCATCGCCCACCCCGGTCAGGGGAAATGCTGCATATACGTATTTAAAAACTGTTTTTATTAATGGGAAATAATTCCACTACTTCTCCAATTTATACTTTAGATGTTTAAGCATAGCAATGCTCTTTTAAGATCTAAGTTAATGTTCTCTTCCTTTTACTTTTTTTTTTTCTCTTTTTCATCCGCTCTCTCTGATTTATTGAGGCTCTCTCTTCAGTTCAATACCTTCATATTATTCATGGGTTACTATAAATTACACAAGTTCATATAAAATGTAAGATTAGGGCATGACAATTGAAGCTTATTTTTGGTCTTTATTTTTAGTTTATCTCATTTAAATTTTTATTTATTTATTTTTTATGGGAAAGTGGCCAAGCCACAGTCGACATTCTACTTATGGTAGAATTTAGAGTGTTAGATCCTATGGTATACATAGGAATGTTAAGGATAATTGGATCATTCTGGGATATCCGGTGGTGCAAGGGAGGGAGTCATACGCAAAGGTTGTGTTCATGGAACACAATCCTGTACGACTCTCGGTGGGAGGGAAGGGTAGGGGATTTTTATTTGTATATATGTATGTTTTTAAGCTCGGCTCTCAACGGGACCTCACTAGTGGGATGTATATCTATTATTGCCTCGCACTCTGGAAGCATTACCAAAAATTACAATGCAACATGTATAGACTATGGCTAGTTTGAATATAATGATATGGAACACCGGGGGAATAAATAACCAACTCAAACGCAAAAGCGTGCTCACACTGATGAAAAAAGAACATGTGGACATTGCTCTGCTAAGCGAAACGCACATTCTAGGGAAAGACATAGATAAATTAGCGGACAACATATACCATAATATCAGTCACTCCTCTATTGGTACGAGAACTCGGGGTGTAGCAATAGTCGTTAAACGTAAGTTGAATATTGTACTAAAGGGAGTATGGTCTGATGTAGAAGGTCGGATAACTATAGCTAAGATTGAACATAAGAACAGGAAAATAGCGTTGATAGCGGTATACGCCCCAAATTTGTATGAAGAAGATTTCTTCACTACATTAACCAATGCAATGTTAGACATTCCCGATTACTCATTTATAATAGGAGCGGATTTTAATGCCATCTGGAACCCAAGGATGGACAAATCTTACCTCGCCTTTTCCAGCGAACAAAAGAATTCATCGAAGGCATTAAAGGATTGGTCAAAGATTACAGGTGTAAATGACTTATGGCGGTTACTTAATCCCACGACCCGAAAGTACTCTTGTCGATCGGCGAGACATAATACACTATCCAGAATAGATTATGTCTTTGCATCACAGAGACTATTTGATAATTATGAAGTGGAAATGATACCCAACGCACTATCAGATCACTGTTATTTACTCCTTAAAGGTACATTTGGTATACTATCCTCCCGAGCCCCAAGATGGCGATTTAACTCGTTGCTGCTTAATAACAAGGAATTCATTACACAACTCAAAGAAGCTCTTATAGTATTCCAACGGGAGAATGCAAACTCGGTGCAAGACCCCAGAATAATATGGATGTCGGTAAAGGGAATGATCAAAGACTTCACGGATAGCTTTTCCTCCAAAATGCGCAAGAATCAAAGCACAAAACTGGATGAGCTGGAAACGCTTTACTCAACGTTATTTAATTCTCTGAAATACAACAACTCAACTCGACTAGAAAATCAAGTTAACGTACTAAAAATAGAGATCAATGCCATATACAGACAACAATCGGAAATACAAATACGCAGCACAAGACAACAGCAGTACTCCCATGGTTCCAAACCCAGCCACCTATTAGCCATGCGATTAAGAATTAATGCAACATTTGCAGATATAACTACCATTAGAGCACAACAAGTACTTGTAACAGATCCTGTAAAAATAAACGATACATTCAAAGTATTCTACTCCGACTTATATAAATCAGAAATGACCTTCGATCAAAACAAAATGGACACATTTCTTAATCAAATTATTCTCCCTAAACTTTCAGAGGATGACGCTAAACAGTTAGAAACACCGATCACACTAGAGGAACTCAAGAAGGCCATAACCGCAATGAAAAGTGGTAAGGCTCCTGGAAGAGACGGTTTCCCATCAGAAATGTACCTTTCTTGTTGGGACATAGTTGGCCCCTTATTACTAAATGTGATCTTATACTCAGTCAAGGAGGGGAACTTCCATAAAAATGACAATATTGCACTCATAACAGTCCTCCTTAAAAAAGACAAAGACCCCAACGAGTGCGGTAGCTATAGACCTTTAAGCCTCCTCGGAACAGATATCAAACTGTACTCTAAGGTATTAGCCATCAGATTACAAAAGCATATGACGTCTTTAGTTCACCCGGACCAAACTGGCTTCATAGGAGGCCGCCTGATCACTGAGAACATAAGACGTATACTGCACGTACTTGATGCCGACAAGGAGGACACCATACCTAAGGCGATGCTGTCCCTGGATGCTATGAAGGCCTTTGACAGGCTGGAATGGTCGTATCTGTAGGCAGTGCTAGAAAGGATGGGGTTAGGAAAAGGATTCATAGATATGATTAAAGTATTATACAAAGACCCATCGGCCATGATTACAACAGGCACAATCATCTCCCAAATATTTCCGGTATCACGCTCTGCCAGACAGGGTTGTCCTCTTAGTCCCGGACTGTTCAATCTATCATTAGAGCCTTTAGCACAATATATAAGACAATCCCAATCCATAGAACCAATCGTAATCAAGGGCACACCAAAAAATTTGTTTATATGCGGACGATGTAATATTGTTCATGAAAAACCCCAACACCACATTGCCTCATCTGCTCAAGTTGATTGAGGACTTTGGTGATTTATCGGGATTTAAGATAAATTGGCCGAAGTCGGCTTTCCTTCCACTTAACACCCCTGCAAAAAAAGATACAACCCTCCCAGGACAGATACCGATGGTAAAACATTTCAGATGCTTGGGAGTGGAAATATTCCCTACCATAAGACAAACGGTGAAGCACAACTACACAAAAATCCAAAACAAAATCAAAGACGACCTTGATAGATGGGCAAAACTTAAAAACACAGTACAAGCACGGATATCAATAGTTAAGATGGATGTACTACCTAAAATCAACTTCTTCAGTTCAATGCTACCGTTACCCCCTCCAGAGGGTTTCTGGAAAAGATTACACTCCTCCACATACAAATTTATTTGGAATAACAAACCACCACGTATAAAAAGATCCACCGCGCAGAGAAATAAAGCAGATGGTGGCATGGCATTTCCAGATTTTTTCCTATATTTTAAGGCATACACATTAAGTCCATTGACAACATGGTTTGACTCCCAAGCATTAGCATCCTGGAGAAAAATAGAAGAAAACATAGTAGCCCCACATAGACTGAAGGACATAGCATACACTAAACTACCAATCAAGCACTGTGAACGTAAATTTGGCCCCTTAATTACTCATGCGATCCGGATATGGCGTGAATCACAAAAAAAAAATCCTAACCCACAAAATTGGCACAATCATACTCCCTTATTCAATAACAATGCACTCTTAATTGGAAAACGACCTATAAGATTCCCTATATGGGAAGAGCAAGGCATACACTCATTAGGGGATGTTTTTAACAAACAGGGTTTTTGTAGTGATAAAGAAATACGCAATTTTTTTTATCTCACCAAGTCCACATGGCTTTTTCACAAACAGTTAGAGCTATGTTTGAGGTCTCACGGTGTTCCATTAGACAGACCAATTGAACACCACAGATACCACAAATTCTTCTACGCAAGAGAGACATCGAGAGGTTTTGTTTCAGAATTTTATCATCAATTACTAACGTCCTCGTATGAAACCCTCCAACTTGACTCTGTCTGGAGGAGGGATATACCAGACCTGGAAAATGACTTTGATTGGCAAGGAGCCTGGGCAAATGTCCGACTTACATCAAGGAACCCGGATCATCAACAAATCAATCTTAACTATATTCACAGGACATACTTGACTCCTATAAGACTGTGCCGAATGGGGCTTAAACAAGATTCCAAATGCACCCAATGTGCAAATGGGGACGAAGGGACATTTATGCACATGTATTGGGACTGCTCACCAGTTAAGGCATTCTGGAAAGATGTGACCCAACAAATATCAAAACTTGTATCTTGGAATATACCTGTACACCCCTCGGTATTATTATTGAATGATGTTTTTGAGTTTGCAGTGAATCCACAGCTAAAGAGATTGGTTTTATCGGGTATCACAGTAGCCAAAAAGCTGATCGCATCACGCTGGTTTCAACCGGAAAAAATGTGCCGTAAAGTTTGGTTTCTTACATATCTCGATGTAATTTACCATGAAATATCTACAGCAAGAATTCTGGGTCTCAATGAATCCAAAATGTCAATGTGGTTAGAAGTGGTGGAGAGAATAAAAGCTAGCTTAAAAAAAAAGTAAAAAGCTTAAAGTAGTGTCTGGTTAGGTGCGAGGGATAGTGGAGGTACTTCTCAAGGTGGGGTCCGGGAGGGGGGGGTTCGAGCTGAGCATATGTGTGTAGGTTTCTTTTTAGATGACAGGTATTAGGGGTATATCTTATATAAGACAACTAACTATAATGTGATCTCATTGGATGTGCCCTGACAATTAATGCTTGTATATCTTATCGTGTGTTGTCATGTTTGTTTATATGTTTGTTTAAAAAATAATAAAAAAATAAAATACAAAAAAAAAGATTCCCCCAGTTGCAAAACCGAAGAAGCGTTGCAGTTAAAGTAACCTGCGGTTTTGGTGAGTTTCATCAACATTGTGCTGTTCATTGTCGAATACGCAAAATGGTTAGCTCCATGCTACAAGCTAATAATGCTACAAGCTAAATAACGTAGCTCATTCTTAAATGAAAACTAGGAAGGAACCATTTCAGAAGTACTTATAATTGTATTGATATGCTGTATGATAAGAACATGGTCTATATACATTTTGACTGTTTTGAGAGTTTAATAATGGAACGTGAGGAATGTCCCATATGCTAGCGCACTTTAGCCTAACTTAGCATGGGACAGATGGACATTCCCACGTGCTGTGATAAGATAGCCTACTTTAGCTTAGCATAGCTAAAAGTAGCCTGATTGATTATTCATTCTGAAAGCAATGAAAGGATGATGAAGTGATAAAAGATGGTAAATAGCTTTTATTTTCTGAATGCCTGCTTGCAAGCAGGCCAGGTTTTTAGTTTTCCCCAGCACCCCGTTCCACCCTGGGAGCAGTTCCAGACCACCCATCACCACGTGTGCCTACGTGGGACGAGGCGGTGTGCCGGACCGATACAAGATGGCGAGCCAACCCACTGAACCTCTGATATAGCTCAAGGCTAATGCCAGCCTGATTCGAATACCCCTGTTGCTCAACTCCTGTTACCTCAACAGTCCGGTAGGATTGAACTGATTGAACTTGAATCATAAGAACTTCCACGGATTGAACTGACCTATATCCTTTTCTGATACACAAACTGATTGAACGAGAATACAAGGACATTCCAAGGGCTTCGACCCCGTTCACCTTTTGTTATTTTGATATTGTATTTTGTATTTGATTTGATTTAATTTGATATATGGGTACTGATATTTCTCCTATAAGAAGGGAGACTTAAAGGGTAATTACACCCAGTAAGATACTTGAACCACTGATAAGATACTTGAACTACTGATAAGATACTTGAACCACTGATAAGATACTTGAACCATTGATATTCTCCTATAAGAAGGGAGACTTAAAGGGTAAATACGCCCAGTAAGATACCTGAACTACTGATGTTCTCTTGTAAAGAGGACGAGTTAAAGGGTCAATGTACCCAATAAGATACTTGAATCCCATTGATGACATTGATTATAGTTGAATCACTGATGGTTCTCCTGTAAAGAAAGAAGGTTTAAAGGGTAATTTCACCTAATAAGGTATTTGCATTCCCATAACCTAGAATATTCCATTTGGTACTTTTGTTGTGTTACACCTTCAAAGGAAGAGTTTAAAGGAGCATTTCACCTAATAAGGTATTTGCGTTCCCTGCACATTTAAAGGTTTAAATTAATATGTTTAAACATTTACCTATTGAAATGATAAACTGATATAGTGTTTACTAATGATAAACTGATATAGAGTTTACTGACGATAAAAGGATACATCCAATATCCAACCTTGAACCTAGCTTTTAGCTAGAGATAACCTCAGAGACGTCTGAACCAAACCTAATGTGTTGATCCAATCAATCTAGGACTTGATATCGAACTAACCCTCCTTAGAGGGGAGGTTACTGAAATAACCTAAAAGGGATACTTCAAACAACTACTACTTTGTACTATATGTCTATATGTCTGTATGTCTAGCTAGCGCGCTTATTAATAAACCGGTCATTATTATAATTCTGTCTCTGGTCCACTATTCTTTTAATTGTGCATATTACTCCTCTCCTCATTCGAACCTAGAACTGTGCCCGTGGCGAACAGCTGTTACAGTAAGTGACACAAGTGCTACATAAGCATAACCCACAACCCACTTCGAAAGAGGGCCAAAGCATAACCACTTCGAAGCAGAAAATATTATGTACAAGGCGGAAGAGACCCTTCGGAGCTTAACCAATCAGAGAGGGTCTTCGCTGTACGCGGGCTAGCCAATCAGAGAGCGTCTGTAGTATAATTTGACTGTTAAATTATACATATTCTTAAATAACTATTACCTCCCATTTGGAATTCAGGAGGAAGTCATTTAGAGAAAATCTTCCTGTGACCTTAAACAGCTAAATCAATATAGGGACCAGTTGTCCCAGGTCATGCGAGCCAGGATGTCGCCACAGAAACCAATTTTGTATACAGACACCTCAGCGAGCTTCAAAGCAACACACAACAGAAGGAAAAGGGAAATGATTCACCCCCGAAGACTCAAAACAATGGTTCGGCCAATAACGGTGATAATATTCAAATCACATGAATATGTGATAAACAGTTGTATCAACAGTGTTGTGTGAGCAGCTAGGCTGCTCTTTGAAAATCACTTAAGATATAATCATGAAATAATGCTTCTGGTTGAATCAAGCCTTTTAAAAAAGTATTTTAAAGTATTACATCTTCAAAGTATTATGTGGGGTAAAGTATATATCTTTTAAGAATAACTCATTCTGTAATTAATGCAGGTAATCAGAAAATGCTGTGAGGAACTGAAGAAGGGAGACAAATGCATTTGCATGCAAGCAGGCTCAATCAGCTGTTTTTCTCAGAGGTGTGAAAAGCTCTAACTTATGCTGGGAACCTGACCACAGGAGGAGATAATGTTTAGTGATTAGGACACATTAGAAATGTATTTTTCTATATTCAATTTAAACCAGATTAAAGTACAATTATCACTGAAATGATGTGTTTACCCTGTTAAGCCTTAAGGTCCCCCTATAGGGGACTTTTTTCCCTTTATCAATAGAGACCGTATTAGATCCCCAATTATCATATCATGGGGTATCATTGGAAAGCCACACTCATTGGCTACAACCCTGTGCAAAGATCTTCGAGATCGCCAAATGATTGACGGAGCTAGAGCCCCGGGAGTCGGGGGTGGTAATGTGTACTTTTGCGTACTTTGGGGCACGCCTCACATATTGGCATGTAACTCGAGAACCGCTAAACGGATTTTGTCACCTGAAAAGGCAATCGACAGGCAACAAATAGGGCTTTAATTCCACCTATATATTGTATTAAAATAAATGCACACCCGAGCCACTAGAGGTCGGCAAAGAATCGTCCACATGTGGGCCCTTGGATGTTAAGAGGTTAATATTTAAAAAAAAATGTAGCCAAGAGTAAATACCATAACCCTATCAAAAACAGTAGTCAAAGTGTATATTTTCATTTTTACCGATGTTTTATATGTTTTATCAGAAATAAAAATTTATCGGAAAATGCTAATTATCGTAAAAAGAAGTGACTAAATCCAGATTCAACCCTGCCATTGGAAAGAGGAGCATTTTCCCTATCCATAGATGTATGACTTGGCCATAATAAGGTCACGGTCAAGTTCAAGGTCAAATATGAATTTATAATTAAAGTCGATTATCATTAATTACTGTATCTACAAATCCTTCTGTTTAATCATCTTTCCGCGGTTCATTTGCTTAGATTTTTTGTACACATGATCTCAATAAGGTGGTGAATAAGCTCAGTTAGCATTTTTCAGAATTTTTTTAAATGTTTGATCATCATCATCAAAATCATAAATCATAATTAATCATAATTAATTTATTCATTACAATTTACTCAGCCTAGTAACAGACACCATATTTCTGACACTGTAAATACATACCCCCAGGTCCCTAGATGTTCCTAGATACCAAGAACATGCTAATTGACCTTGCAGAAGTGGAGCAATCTTCCATTTACCTTTAGGCGAAAACAGTCTACAGATTAACAGGTTAACCTGGGAAACATTTTGATATTAAATTTGGAGTGGTTTATAGCCAAATGTACAGGAGTAAGGGAGGTCAAGTGATTTTTACTAAAGTGCAAAACTATTGTGTAAACTAATTAAGTTTGAGTATCAAGGGTAACTGGTTGAATTAGTATCATTTAATTAACGATAATTATTTAGAAAAGCTCTGTTTTAAAGAAATCTAGCTAAATAAGTTTAATGAATAAGGTAATATAGATCTTGATACTCTGAACTGAAAATAACTCCTGTGAATGTCAGCTTTGTGGTTTACTCTGGGACAAAACAGTTAATGTGTTATGTTGAAATATGTGTCTTTGGGAGAATTACCTTAATATTCATAATATATCATGTGTTGTAAATGTAATAGTAACAATGTTTTAGTCTTAAAATGAGTTGGAAAGAAATACTGTCTTCAGCAGGGCAGGTAGCGATAAGCCACACCTACATTTTCAAACTGAAAACTAACTGTTTGTGGATTGGAGGAAAACCTGTTATGATGTCACTAGCTGTGATGTCATCAGCTGGACCCCGGCCCAGTGGCGGCTGGTCAATGGGGGCGCTAGAGCGCCGCCCTCCCTGGTTAAAAGAGAGAAGAAGAAGAAATATATATTTCTCTCGGGCTAGACGCAATAGTGCTTACAGTGGGCGTGCACGCCGTGCACTGGTTTCATCGCTGTATCCGTCGCAGCCAATCAGTGCGTAACGCGCTGTGCGTTGAAATATGATGTATTATGATTAGGGATGCTCGATATTGGCTTTTTTACCGATACCGATATTCCGATATTGTCCAACTCTTAATTTCCGATACCGATATCAACCGATATCAACCGATACCGATATATGCAGGGTTTCCCCGTCCAAAAAACTCAATAATTTCAGGTAACTAATAATTTCACTGGATATATATATATAACAAATATTGTTGTGAAGGGCCAGATTAAACCGAATATATATATTTATTTATATATATATATTTAATTGTATTTGTATATTCTCTAATATTCCCTGATATCCCTTGTATATTCCTTGTACAATATGCATTGAATATCCATTCTAGCCTACTGAACATCCCATAATAGTCTCCATTCTACTATTGGTCGAGACCTTGGTGCCAGGCTGCCATACCCCTCAGACCCAGTTCAAACGTACCGCTCGACATGTACGAACAAGTCCTAGTTCCGCGTAGGAATTTGGCTACCGCACCACTAATGGGACTATTTGTTCATAGTGCGTATATATACTGCGCTACTAAAGTAGGACTTTCTTTTTCAGTCCAGTTTCTTACCCTCCAATAGAGTCACAGACGTAAAGCCTCCCCGCGATGCCACGTGTGGGAGTAAGGCCAAGTTCGCCTACCATCGGTATTGAGACATCGTGTATATTAATATTTGAATAGTCATATTTGGCACTATATCGTCGAGTTGGACGTAGTCTATTAAGCTAATAATAGTCTGTTAATATATAGTGCTTCGTGCGGTGAGAATACTACCGTAGTCAGTACCCCATCGTTTCGGGCAGAGAACTGGCTGCTTACCCAGGGTGGTTGACCCTATGTGAAGCTGCACCCGAGGAGCCCCAGAGCCGACGAGCGAGTGGACCTGTATACCGGATTATTCTACCGACGACAGCCCGCCTTCCCAGGCACGGATTATGCTTTGGATACTTTGATTATTCTATGGATAAAGACCCCCGACACTACCGTGTGTTGGAACCCCCCCCCTGGAGAGGACACAAAGTGAGGAGACGCTCTGCAAGACGAGGTCTCTCCACATCTCTCCCCGTGGACCGGAGAGAGCCGGCCCACAAAGAGTCCACCTGCTTTCATCTGTGGTCCAAGGATCGCCGGCGCATTGAACGGCACTACAGTGGGTTCTCCTGGGATACCCTTGGCCGGACGAGGCAGCTGGATTCTACCCCCCCCCCCCCTCCTACTCCTGTCGGCTTACAAGCGACCGGATTAACCCCCTCTAGTGTATCCAGCCTATAATCATTAAAGTATCATTGCTGTTATTCCTTAACTATTCCAGGTCGTATATTTACCACCTGCGCCTTCAGAGATTGGACACTATCTATTGATATACCGACGAATACTCCTTGCCATAAAAGTGCATACTATTTCAATTCATAAATGTAATTAAGTGATTAAGTGTTTAGTCTACACACCATCGCTGTGTAGGCAATAAAGACCTGTTTCTAATTCGTACATTTGTGTTGGATCCGTTTCATCTACGTGAGAGTGTTCATGATAATATATTTATGCCGTGTACTGGGTGGCCGAATATTAAGTACAAAGGTAGTGGTAGTAAGTATCATATCTAGTAATACAGTCAGGGAATTGTACCCCTCAGTTACAATTGGTCCTTCGAGCCGGAGGGTAATCAGTGTAATATTAATATAGTGTTATTAATATTGAAATGGCCTATGATGAACACTCCACGAAACGATCCTCCTAACCAACGCCCGCAGCGCGAACGACGGCTCCCTCAGTACTTAGAGGCTTACGCTGTCAGTCAACAACCTAGTCTTCTACTAACAGTAAACGCGGTAAAACTAGAAAGTAAAAGTATGTCTAACCCCAACGCCCAGACTACCCTGACCATAGAGGCCCCTACGGGCTCTAATGTAACTGACCAAGTTCACGGTGGGGACCAGTGGGAACCAGACATGACTTCACACCCCGCCAGTACCGAAGAAGTAGTCCCCGATGAGTCCCGGGAGGAATACAACGCTACCGAGAGAGAACTCGGCACGGAAGAAGACGGGGAGAGCACCGTGGAGATAGAACTCCAAGGCTCCGCAAGGAGTACCCCGAGGGAAGGCTCCCCTATACAACCGCCTTCTCCCAGCGAGGCAGAGAGGACCCTACAGCAGGCATTCCTCGTCAGCCTGAAAGCCTCTACTGAACGCGATAGACTCCAGGGTGAACGCGATCGATTGCAGATACAGCAACGGAGCGAAGAAGAGCACATACGCCTGGAAATAAGACGCATTCAGATGGAAGAGAATGTGGCCCGAGAACGAGCCGGTGCTCAACGGGACGCAGCGCGCGACAGACAGCAGTCGCAACTAATAGAACAGCTGATCAGACGGACAACACCCTCTCCCTCCGCCAGAGGCTCCAGGAACTCGTCTAGACACACCTCCAGGGCGGCATCCCCTAGCCGAGTAAACAACCCTGAACTTGACCAACAGACGAGGTCTATACCCCCCACAGACCACCTCCCCCCACCGGTCCAAGCGAGACCTAGCAACCGGGAAGGAGCAGCATATCCTGTGGAGAGGCTAAACCAGAGACTACAAGCACTGGATGACTTAACTGAAGACGAAGAGGAAGAGGAGGAGAACCGCGCCCGAAGACAGCACAGTACTCTACCGGACCAGGAGGTCCGGTACAGCCCAGGCTATACTCCCGCGGAGCTGCGCTACAGACCCCCGACTCTATACACGGGTGAGCAAGACGCACGACCCGCACCGAGGAACAGCACCTGGACAAGCGGGCCATGGTACACTGCCGGTACCAGCCCATACCAAGGAGCGGGAGGAGACTCGCCTAGGAGGCCTCTCCCCCAACGCTCGCCGATGTATCCACAGTCAGCGTCATACATTGGCACGCCTATGGTACCCGACTTCACCCAAGAGAACCGGGCCCAGTATACAGAACTCCGCATGTGTCTGGAGACCATGTTGGTGGATGTATTGGATGAACGCCACAAATACGCCATCCTACTGCAGCACTTAAAGGTGCCCCGCGCACATAATATAGCGCTCGCCTACGCGACTTCCACCACCCCATACACAGCAGCGCTGGTAGCATTGGACCAGAGGTATGGGCGCATATGGGATTACGTGATCCAGGAGATCCGACACATCGACCGCTTACCCCCAGCAATAGACAATCGAGCACTGGACGACCTGTCCATCAGAGTGCAGTCCCTGGTAGGGATGTTGGGAGCGCAAAGAGAGAAGGGGAAGTATGAACTTTACGCCAACTCAAATGTGGAAAGGATCCTGGAGAAGCTGCCGCCCGCTCGTCAGGAGCGCTTTAGGCGGCAGAGGGACCACAGAGACCCGAATGGCCCCGAACCGAACCTCCTCGATCTAGCAGACTTCCTGGCGAGAGAAGTCAGCAGCCTACGGCTAGATACATTCGGACGGAGCACCCCTGGCTCCAGAGAAGGAACCAGACGACTAAATGATGGAAGAAGATCGGTGACTGTGATGCACCAATCGGAGTCAGTACCGAGCAGCAAGAGCCACAGTACCCCCTCCAGAACGGAGAAGTGGAAGATAGTGTGCCCCTACTGTGAGAAAGAACACTGGCTAGCGCAATGTGACTCCTTCCCCAAGCTGAACGCGGAGGAAGCAGGTCAATGGATAAAGTCCAACAAGCGCTGTTTTCGCTGTGCGCGCTCACACATGGCAGCCGAATGCCGCTTAAAGAAAAGGTGCACCAAGTGCGATGGAGCCCATCTGGACATACTTCACGACAGTAACAGACGGCGCCCTTCACCTGCACCATCCAGCCGCAAAGCGAGCGTCATGTACATCGATCCCGCCAGCAGCAGTGGAGCCCGAGTACTCCTAAAAGTAGTGCGTGTGACACTAAGCTACCAGAATAAAGTCCTGGACACTTACGCCGTCCTCGATGACGGGTCAGAGAAGACCCTGCTGCTCGCCTCCGCTGCGGCCCAGCTAGGGCTGCGGGGAAGCGAAACCCAAATGACAATTCGGACAATAAGACGAGATTTGAAGACGATAAAGGGCGAGAATGTCTCATTCTCTATCGCAGCAAGCGGCCAGCCTGAGCGACGGTACCAGATTGCAGACGCTTTCACCAGCCAAGAAATAGGACTGTCGCGGTACACATACCCCGTCGCCAAGCTGATGGAGAAATATGCACATCTGCGCAAGTTACCGATCCCGCTCATAGACAATGCTATGCCGACCCTGTTGATAGGCTCCGACCATGCAGACCTCATTGTCCCGATAGACCGGGTTCATACCGGACCCCGAGGCTGTCCTGCAGCAGTCGAGACCCATTTGGGATGGACTCTCCAAGGCCCGCTCGCCAAATCTCTCAACCGAAGTACAGCCACTAGATGTCTCCACTCCCGAGTCACAGAGGGAGAAACCGCACTCCTGCAACACGTAGAGCGGCTATGGAGCTTGGAACAAATGCCCTTTAAGAATGGAAAGAAAGACATTCGCTCTAAAGATGACATTTACGCCATTCACCTCCTCGAGACAGGGACCAAGAGAGTCCCGGTCAACGGCGTGTTGAGATACGCCACGCCACTCCTGCGGCGAGAAGGAATGCCTACTTTCCACGCCAAGACAGACGCCATAGAACGGTACCTGCTGAACACGGAGCGGCGCTTAGCCAAGAACCCCGCCCAAGAGAGTGTATACCGCGCTGAGATTGAGAAGCTCATCACAGCGGGACACGTCACAAAGATGGACATTAAAGAGGCTGACCAGACCACTGAATCGTGGTACGTGCCCCACCACAAGGTCCATCACAACGGTAAAGACCGCATAGTATTTAACTGCAGCTACCAGATCGGATCCCAAAATCTGAATAAAGAGTTACTGCCCGGTCCCACACTCGGCCCCTCCCTACTCTGCGTTCTACTCCGCTTCCGCCAGGAAAAGGTGGCCATCAGCGGGGACATTAAAGGAATGTTCCTGCAGGTGAGATTAGTAGAGGCGGACAAGCCCCTGTTACGGTTCCTATGGAGAGAGAAGCCAGGAGATGAGCACCCAGCCATCTACCAATGGGAAGTC
This sequence comes from Notolepis coatsorum, assembly GCF_963971535.1. NCBI lineage: Eukaryota > Metazoa > Chordata > Actinopteri > Aulopiformes > Paralepididae > Notolepis > Notolepis coatsorum. The sequence continues at coordinate 52,068,359 of NC_140171.1, read as the reverse complement.
CTCCCCTTCGGAACGACGTGCAGCCCCTGCTGTGCGACATTTGCACTACAGAAACATGTAGCAGAGGACCCAGCAGCGGACGAAGAGGTCCGACACAGCGTAAAGAACAGCTTCTACGTAGACAACTGTCTACAAAGCCTTTCAACCCAGGAAGAAGCCGAGGCTCTCCTGATTAAACTCCGCGCCTCATTGATCAAAGGCGGCTTTGATCTCAGGCAGTGGGCCAGCAGCGATCCGCAAGTACTGCGCAGCCTCTCCTCCGAGGACAAGGCAGCCAGCAGCGAGACCTGGATGGCTACAATCCCGGGAGAAGCCCAGGAGATGACCCTGGGATTGGTGTGGCGATTCAAAACAGATTCGCTTCACTACAGACACAAGCCCCTGACTACGGAGCAGGGAAGGCCGGCGGCGGCGCCGACCACCAGACGGAGTGTGTACACAACACTCGCCCGACAATATGACCCGCTAGGGTGTATTCTACCGTACACCACCAGGGCAAAAATTATTGTACGAGCATTGTGGGACAAGGACCAGGGCTGGGACGACCCCATTCCCGCACACCTTGCATCCACCTGGAGAGAGTGGGAGATGGAGCTCCACTCACTCCCAGGCGTTAATATGCGCCGAAGCTACTTCCCACCCACGGTGAGGCCAGAGACATGTAAAATGGAATTACACGTCTTCAGTGACGCCTCAGAGGTCGCATACGGATCAGTAGCCTACTTGCGGGCCCAAGACCAAGGGGGAGAGATCTACACAGCATTTGTCCTCGCCCGCTCGAGAGTAGCCCCACGCAAGCAACAATCTATCCCACGTCTAGAGCTCTGCGCAGCCCTAGCCGGAGCGCACCTAGCCACGCTCATCCAACATGAGCTCACCATACCGGTGTCTAGAACAATCCTGTGGTCAGATTCCACGACGGTACTCGCCTGGATCAAATCGGACTCATGCAAGTACAAAGTCTTCGTGGGAGTCAGAGTCACCGAGATTCAAGACTTAACCGAAGAGTTAACCGGAGAAACAGAGTGGCGCTACGTTGATACAAAACAGAACCCAGCTGACGTCATCACCCGGGGGATGCCCCTGGATGACCTCACCCGTCGCAATGTCTACAGTGACGGCCCCGCATTCCTAAGACTCCCGGAAGGACAGTGGCCCATGCCTATCCCGAGGGCAGCAAGTCCAGAGGAGGTGGAAATTAAGAAGTCTGTGTTCTGTGGATTGAGCACCGTAGCCTCCACCGACCCTAACATAAACGATTGCACGTCCATAGAGAGTGCACAACAAAGAACATTCCTGCGGTACCACCCGGAGTGCAAGTCCCCCGCTGATATGTCAGCGGCTAACTACGAGGAAGCAGAATTGCTTCTACTGCAGCGAGCCCAGAGAGACTCGTTCCCCGATGAATTGGCCTGTCTACAGGGAGGAAAGCCCGTCCCATCCGACAGCAGATTAATTCACCTGGCCCCCGAGAGCGACGCTCACACCCTCATCAGAGTGGGTGGTCGCCTACGCAGAGCCCCCAATCTACCAGATGACATTAAATACCCGATCGTATTGAACAGCCGACACAAGGTCACAGAGCTGATTATAAAGAAATACGATGAGGATGTACATCACGCAGGAGCAGAAAGAGTCTTCGCGGAAATCAGACGTCGTTACTGGATCCTACAAGGAAGAGAGGCGGTACGACGCTTCCAACGAACATGTCTAGACTGCCGCAAGTGGCGCGCGCAGCCCAGCATACCAAGGATGGCTGACCTTCCTCCATGTCGCCTCCGAATCGGTGACAAGCCATTCCACTCAACGGGTATGGACTGCTTTGGCCCGCTGCACATAAAGAAAGGAAGAGGAACCGAGAAGCGGTGGGGTATTGTATTCAAATGCATGACCACCAGAGCGATACACATCGAGCTTCTCCCGACCATGAGCACAGACTCATTCCTTATGGCCTTCCGTAGATTCACATCACGGAAAGGAAGACCGTCTACCCTATTGTCCGATCATGGGACAAACTTCAAAGGCGGCGAAAGAGAGCTGAGAGAGAGCTTCCAAGCTATGGGCCCAGAACTTAAGACCCACCTCGCTCCAGCACAGGTTGATTTCCAATTCAACCCCCCAAACGCACCCCACTTCGGTGGCACTTGGGAACGAGAAGTGCGCTCCATAAAGACAGCCCTGTACGCAGTACTTGGGGCCCAGACTGTGGCGGAAGAAGTCCTAATGACAGTCCTCACGGAGATTGAGGGAGTACTTAACTCGAAGCCCCTCGGATATGTCTCCAGTGATGTGGCGGATATCGACCCAGTTACCCCCAACACACTCCTGATGGGGCGGCTAGATCCTGCATTACCCCAGACAATGTACCGGCCTGAAGAAGCGAACGGCCGACGAATGTGGAGGTACAGCCAAGTATTAGCCGACAAGTTTTGGAACAGTTTCCTACTGCACTACCTACCGTCTCTACAGACCCGCCAGAAGTGGGTAAAGGAGAGAGACAATTTGACAGAAGGAACAGTCGTCATGATTATTGATCAATCACTGCCCAGAGCTATGTGGCCGGCCGGCCGCGTAAGCAAAGTGATCACCGGTGCCGACGGCAAGGTCCGAGCAGCTGAAGTGCTCGTCCAGGGTCGCACTTACACCCGTCCCGTGGCAAGGCTCATAGAACTGCCTCGACTCCCAGACACAATCGATGATGACCATGACCCTACAACCCTATGACTTTGTGAAGTTGACTGACCCCTACAGCAAACCCTTATGTGTAAATAGACAACGCGATTAATCTGTCTCCGTTTAACTGATTAGGTCTGGGACCTATTCAGGGGGTGGCTGTTGTGAAGGGCCAGATTAAACCGAATATATATATTTATTTATATATATATATTTAATTGTATTTGTATATTCTCTAATATTCCCTGATATCCCTTGTATATTCCTTGTACAATATGCATTGAATATCCATTCTAGCCTACTGAACATCCCATAATAGTCTCCATTCTACTATTGGTCGAGACCTTGGTGCCAGGCTGCCATACCCCTCAGACCCAGTTCAAACGTACCGCTCGACATGTACGAACAAGTCCTAGTTCCGCGTAGGAATTTGGCTACCGCACCACTAATGGGACTATTTGTTCATAGTGCGTATATATACTGCGCTACTAAAGTAGGACTTTCTTTTTCAGTCCAGTTTCTTACCCTCCAATAGAGTCACAGACGTAAAGCCTCCCCGCGATGCCACGTGTGGGAGTAAGGCCAAGTTCGCCTACCATCGGTATTGAGACATCGTGTATATTAATATTTGAATAGTCATATTTGGCACTATATCGTCGAGTTGGACGTAGTCTATTAAGCTAATAATAGTCTGTTAATATATAGTGCTTCGTGCGGTGAGAATACTACCGTAGTCAGTACCCCATCGTTTCGGGCAGAGAACTGGCTGCTTACCCAGGGTGGTTGACCCTATGTGAAGCTGCACCCGAGGAGCCCCAGAGCCGACGAGCGAGTGGACCTGTATACCGGATTATTCTACCGACGACAGCCCGCCTTCCCAGGCACGGATTATGCTTTGGATACTTTGATTATTCTATGGATAAAGACCCCCGACACTACCGTGTGTTGGAACCCCCCCCCTGGAGAGGACACAAAGTGAGGAGACGCTCTGCAAGACGAGGTCTCTCCACATCTCTCCCCGTGGACCGGAGAGAGCCGGCCCACAAAGAGTCCACCTGCTTTCATCTGTGGTCCAAGGATCGCCGGCGCATTGAACGGCACTACAGTGGGTTCTCCTGGGATACCCTTGGCCGGACGAGGCAGCTGGATTCTACCCCCCCCCCCCCTCCTACTCCTGTCGGCTTACAAGCGACCGGATTAACCCCCTCTAGTGTATCCAGCCTATAATCATTAAAGTATCATTGCTGTTATTCCTTAACTATTCCAGGTCGTATATTTACCACCTGCGCCTTCAGAGATTGGACATTATCTATTGATATACCGACGAATACTCCTTGCCATAAAAGTGCATACTATTTCAATTCATAAATGTAATTAAGTGATTAAGTGTTTAGTCTACACACCATCGCTGTGTAGGCAATAAAGACCTGTTTCTAATTCGTACATTTGTGTTGGATCCGTTTCATCTACGTGAGAGTGTTCATGATAATATATTTATGCCGTGTACTGGGTGGCCGAATATTAAGTACAAAGGTAGTGGTAGTAAGTATCATATCTAGTAATACAGTCAGGGAATTGTACCCCTCAGTTACAAATATTGTTATTGTTTTTTTTAGTTTTTAAACCGATACCGATATTTTCCGATATCACATTTTACTGCCGATATCGGCCGATAATATCGGTCGGCCGATAATATCGGACATCCCTAATTATGATGGAAGCCGGGCGCTTTTCCAAGCGATCTATTATCATTCTATGCAAGCAGGGCCAGTATTTTCCGTAGCCGCATTTCTCGGAGACGCTCTCTGATTGGCCGACGCGGCGACGCCAGTACTTTTCCGTAGCCGCATTTCTCGGTTTGGCTTAGAAGTGGGCGATAGAACGCCAGGTAGTTTGCAGGATGTTCAATGCTGTTGTGTTGTGATGCAGTCTGGAGTCTGGACAGTGGGCAGTGGATATACATCGACAATAGTCTGGGACTGTGGGACAGTCAGTGGACATACACTTTATCAAGCCCTCCGTCTGGACCACGTTTCAATTAAACAAAGTGAGTTAATTATCTCTCTCTCTCTCTCTCTCTCTCTCTCTCTCTCTCTCTCTCTCTCTCTCTCTCTCTCTCTTAGCCACTCAGCTAACGTTAGCCGCTGTTAGCCACTCAGCTAATGCTAAACTAACTAACTAACGTGATTCCGCGATACCAGTTCCATTAGTGAGGAAAGGGGGGGGGGGTATATTGAGGAGGCTTGACAACAGAGGTTGATAACTTCACATTTATTGGCAATTCGTTTCTTTATATCGCTTCCAGGTTCCAACTATGTTGACAAAATCGTCTGGTAAACTATGGGCTATGGCTCTCTCTCTCTCTCTCTCTCTCTCTCTCTCTCTCTCTCTCTCTCTCTCTCTCTCTCTCTCTCTCTCAACACAGCGTGTTAATTTCGCAGCGCGTGATGCATAATGGCTGAATGAAGTTTCAAGTTTCAAGTTTCTTTAATAGTTGTCATACAGAAGTACAGAATACTTTTGTACAAAATGCTTCTTACTGTTGCGCTGTTGCGAATGAATGGTAACTTGTTTAAAATGACAAGATATATATGTGTTCATTATTGGATTGATGATGATACGTGTACTAGTGTAGTATGAATGAACTCGCGACCACCCAAATGTAGTTCACAGCGGCCGCCACTGCCCCGGCCTGCTACAAATACAGGGCCATCAAGACACTAGATGAGAGTTGAAAGAGAAGATGATGATAAAGAATAAAAAGGAGATTAATTCGGATGGACTGCCCCATCGGTAAAGGATAAGCTATATCCACGTTGCCAATGACGGGATATGATCAGCGGACATTCTTGTTAGATTAGTTTGGAGAACGCAGATTCAAACCTTGAATTAGTGTATACATCCAGTGTTTTTGAGAAGCAGTCATTGTGTGCTTTTGTTAATAAACTTGCAAGAAAGTCAGGAGCGCATGTCTGGACATCCCATTCTTCACAAGAGTATATTGCTGATCTTTTTATTTTTTTATTAATAGTTTGAAACACAAAACGATAGGTTATGAATATAACCGTAGTTCTATGAGTGTTAGTGACGCTCAGCGTCATTCACCACATATCTCGCTCCAGTGTATATGCACTGAATAAAAACTTCACAATGTACCTTTACATACCAACATCCGTCTGACCACACGCCCATCTGCTACCTACATAAGCAGGGGTGGGGCCACACACTCATCTCCTTCTCAAATCATTTCACCACAAGGAAAGATCAAGGGCTGCAGTGGCGTCTAGACGCTGAGCGTCACTAACACTCATAGAACTATGGTTATATTCATAACCTATCGTTCTATATCGTGTTAGCTTCCGCTCAGCGTCATTCTGCACAACAGGAGCTGAGCGGGAGCTTGAAGCACGACAAATGTACCCCGCTGAGGCCCCCCACAACCATCAGAACCGGGGAGGACCGAGCCCCCCGACCCTCCCTAATGGAGGATACCCTCCCTATTGGAGGACGGGAGGGAGACGGATCCGACCGTGCGAAGAGGAACTCGAGCAACTCAACGCACAGGGTGAGCAGACCGTGGCTTGACCCCACGACTACGCACACGCACAACCCGCATGCCACCAGGGAACGAACGGAAGGAACAAACCTTGTTACCGCCCCCAAAATCACGGGGTCAAGAGCAAACTCAACCCTGTGGCAAGGCCGTAGCAGCGGAGCGCGAAGGAAGACCCAGACCCAGAAGGGACTGGAGCCCCCCGGAAAAACCTAACCAGGCGGTCACTAGTGACACCGCCCCCCACATCGCCAGCGTATTCGGACAGGGCCCATCCAAGAGCGGGCCCTTCCCCCCACTAGCACGCCGCCTGGCACACTGACTCTGGCATACTCAGGCAGTCAGCACGGCTGTAACTCGAAGCACTCAAGAGGCTACACTACAGCGGGAGCAGGCAGCGCACCGGGGAGACGACCTCCAGAAGAGGTCGATCCCTCAATCCAGGCAGCAGGCACTCGACCCGAGCCTGGAGCACTGCGGACGAGACAGGCGCCAAAGGGGTCAACCGAAAACAGCACCCCGGCGGAAGGGGCGTATGCTGGCATTGTTGCGCACCATGACAAAGCCTCCACCAAAAAACCCCGACTCTCCAGAGGGGCCGAGGCATACACTGGCTATACCGCAGTACAAGTGTTTCAGTTTTCAAAAAGGGGTTATCCCAGGCCTACGGGTCGACGAAAACGACTTCGGACCGGGACGTACACAGGGATGCCAGAGGAGTACTATAAAAACCACCTCAACAGCCCCCTCTCAGCCATGTGTAAGCGGGAGAAGAGAGGGGCAAAGAGAATGGAGAACCAAGCCCCTTTATGACAGCTGTCTCCATAACGCCCAACCCTGTGACACCCGGGCCGACCCGGCATTTTTCCCCCTGAAAAAAGCACAAGTCCCTCAGGGTACCAGAACAGAAGATCTGCATCCCCGGCGGACAACGGGTTAACTGACCTGGACCAGCGTGACCAGATTCAGTCCCGTGCCCTAATCACACCGACATCCCCACTCCAGGAGAGGGGGTAGGTACGCGTGTCGATCTAAATATTATAGAGGGCGCCACCCAGACGGTCCCATTTGTACCGCGCTCAGTGGCCCACCCCAAGGGCGTGAGACCCCTCTACATATGTTTTGATCTATTCCGTTAACATCCCCCAGATATGAAAGAGAATTCGTCGAGACAAACCTAGTAAACTGGCGCTCGGAAGAGACAAACTCCATCCCAGTTGCCCTATAAAAACGCTGTTTTAATAACGAGCAACCAAGGCGCACCAGCCTCATGCGTGATTCCTATCAGAAACACCCAGAGCCAGCACTATGTACGCGTCGAGACCCAAAACACATCAATGGATAGTCTAACAAGACACCAGATACCGTTCTTCCAAGCCGCCTGGGGAACGACAAGAAGCCGCTTTTTTAATTTTACATTTTTCAAAAAAAGAAAAAAGAATACGGACATGGGTCCCATGCGACGCGGCTGAGGGAAACACCACCCCGTCAACCACACTTCATAAGAGGGGACGGTGAGCGACGTACCCCTATGACGGGGGGAAACCCATGATTCAACAGACCTATAAGGCGAGGAGTCAGGGAAACCCTGAACAATACCCCGTCCACCTACTCCAAAAAGGAGAGGACGGGGAACCCCCAGAGAGACTTCCTACGCGAGCTGTATAGATTGAAAAGAAATATTGCAACATTGAGCTATGTAACACTTGGGTTAGGACTCTCCGAGGAGGAGGCTCTGAACCAATACACACTCAATAATCGAATTGAATCGAATACACATACAATAGAGCAGAACTCCTTTTTGAAGTTCTACTCACCTTGACAATCTGATGAGGAGGCTCTGAAACTCTGAGGAGGCTCCCTCACTGGGAAGGAGGGTCCGAACTCACAGAAGGCACTTCTCCCTGAGGAGGAGCTTCGTGAGGAGGAGCTCTGACAACTCCCTGAAACAGATCCATAACATGGAACCTGAACAACTCACGGAAGTCTTACCAATAGAAACGCGCTCAGTGACGTACTCTATGGCGGGGGAATTTCCGCGGTGCACACGCCCAATCTTTCAGGGCGTGGGACCAGGAAACTCCCTCCCACGTTACAAACGTTACATGAACACACATGTTCTCATCACAACTAACCAGTTAATTTTTACACATGTAAAAAACAACGCCGATTTTCTATGGAGAGAGAAGCTATACCAGTGACAAGACAATTCACACACAACAACTCGTATCCTCAATGTATTGCAGCAACACACGTTTTGGAAACATCGTTATTACAAAACATTTAGAAGGGAAGAAAAGAAGAAGTGTTTAAAGTCTGGTCAGGACTCCTACCTCCACCCTGAGCGCAGGCCGAGAGGACTGCAACACTGGTTAACGGGACACCGAAGTCGAACCCGGCATCTCCTGCGTTGGTGACAAGGGTAATGTCCGCTACGCCACCCAGCCGCCGTTCTCCATGTTGACGAAGTCCTCGCTGGCATGGCACCCGGGTGTAGGGTCGACTAACATCCTCTGTCAAAGATGACGTCGTAGTCAGAGTGTTTAAGGCATGTTATAGTCACAGTAACGTTCAACAGTGTAGCATTAAGCTAACAGCCGCCCGACTGATAGCAACAAGCTAACGTTGCCTAGCCTAGTGAACGCAACGAGCTAGTGCCGCAGCTAACAGCTGACTGGCTAACAGTAGGCCACAAACTAGCACGCCAGCTAAGCAGCTATCACCTGAACTGTACACAACGACATAACAAGCCACACTTCAGACAGGCCGCCGCCTGAGTCCCTCCTCATCCTAAGAGGGAAGAGAAAAAGAAATGTCAAACACAGTTTTCAACAGTGATTTACCAGACATACAGCGGAGTCGGCTCAATTCCCATACGGGCTGCAGCCGACTTGAGCATGGAACTACCGATAAAGAAGATCCATGCCCACATTTCCTCGTGCTTTAGGGTGTACTTCCACATTCATGTGAAAGATGGGGCCTGCACGGGACAGAGAAGCATCCGCTTGTCCAGAGAATCCCGGGTTCAACCAGGTCTCGGTCGCGGCCCACTAGTTTGACCATCATGGGCGTCAGACCAAGATCCTCCGTCCGCCGCCTAAGAAGCCGAGCAGAGGACCCCAATCTGGGGCCGGCCTTCGTAAAATTGTCAGCTAACCTCCATAGCACTAGCAGACAACTAGTGCTCGCAAGCAAAACATTACTCACCCAGCTCGGAAGCAACCAGTTTCTCACAACAGCCGGTGCCTCCCACAGTCCAGCTGTATGACCGGAGGTTCAATACCTAACCAGCCGCAGCAAGGAGGACTGCAGGTGGGGAGTATATCAGCGACGCGAGCCCCTAATACGAAAAAGCCGGTGGAGGTCAGAATGATCATCATCTTCCAGACACTCCAGTGACGAAGACATTATCGCCGTATTTTCTCGAAATAGTGAGAGAGAAAATAAAGATATAACATCAACGTATCTCCTTGTTCTTCCTTTCTTCAGATAAATACTTTCTCCATTTCAAGTGATTGGTATACAGGCACTCTCTTGGGGTGAAATTTGAGAAGGAGATGAGTGTGTGGCCCCACCCCTGCTTATGTAGGTAGCAGATGGGGGTGTGGTCAGACGGATGTTGGTATGTAAAGGTACATTGTGAAGTTTTTATTCAGTGCATATACACTGGAGCGAGATATGTGCAGAATGACGCTGAGCGGAAGCTAACACGATATAGAACAGCTCAACATAAATACAGTACAATACAGACAAAACTAAACTCACAAACAGTACAATACAAATAAAACTAAACTCACAAACAATAAACAATACAGTACAATACAGACAAAACAAAACTCACAAACAGTACAATACAGACAAAACACACTAACAAAATGGGGGGGGGGGGTGCAGATCAAACACTCCTGCTTTCAGTCATAACTATTCTCCAAGTATGTCCTTATATAGATCCAGGGACCATCCTCTCCATGGTCATGTTCAGCGAGCGTTGAGGCTGCTCGTTCCATTGTCAATAGGTCCATGAAATCCCTCATCCAGGTGTCCATGCAGAAACAATTTGGCTTTTGGATCTTCCAGTTCATCATGATTGTACGCTTAACTGACATATGTGCTAGTGTAATGATGCGTTGCGTAAGTGCTGATTGTATACCAACTACCCCTATGCCCAAGAGGCATACTTTTGGGGTATTTTAATATAGAGGATAGTCTTAAAATGACCTTGTGCCAAAAACTCTTCACTGTGGGGCAATGCCACAACATGTGGATGAGTGTTCCTACCTCCCCACATCCATGCCAGCACAAATCTGAGATGGCTTGATCAATTTTTTTTATTTTACATGGTGTAATATAGGCTCGATGAACTACCTTTAATTGTATCATTTTATATCTTACACATTTGGATGATGTTGTTGTATTTTTTTAAACCGTCTCCCATTGTGGAGCAGTCAAGGAAACCTTTAAATCCCTCTCCCACTGCTGTTTAATGGAGGCCAGGCCATCTGATGAGCTAAGTGACAGTAACCTGTAGATCTTAGATACTGACCTCCTTTCTGAAGCGATCCTTCTTAGTCTGTCATCCATATCCTTGTTTATCCCCATATCTCTATTTTGGATAGAAATTCGGCCTGACCAATATTGGGTGCATAGACATTTACTAACGTGCATTTATAATTTTGTAAAAAACCTGATAGAATGATAAACCTGCCATCCTTGTCAATTATTTTTTTAGATAGTCTAAACGTCAGTCGTTTTGCTATTAAAATACTGACGCCCCTAGATGCCCCGGTACCTGGTGCTGAGTAGGCCTGGCCTACCCATCTCTGTCTCAAGCAACTTAATAGAATCCTCATCCTTCAAATGTGTCTCCTGTAACATCGCAACATCACAGTCCAGGGATTTCAAATGACTAATGACTTTATATCTCTTTGTTTTATTTGAAACCCTGTTTACATTCCAACTAATCATGTTAATTGTGGCCATCAAAAATTATACTGCGCTTTAGCTCGTTGAAAAGGTTGGATAAAAAGGAAAATACTGAATATATGTTGAAGTTATCAATGGTCTGCACCAACAAGGGAAAATACACACAAAACACATAACAAACCATACAAGAAGTGCCAATAAAAGGGCACACACATAATATAAGGGAGATAGAACCCGTGTCCATCCCCTGTCCGTGAACAAACTGATAAACACAGTTATCCGCACGCAGTGATCAGACCATGTCCTTAATTTAATGCATGATCCATGCATCCGAAATTATGATGATAAGGGCAGTGCAATACTTAACAGCAGAAAACAAATGATATATATATATATATATATATATATATATATATATATATATATATATATATATATATATATATATATACATACATACATACATACATACATACATACATACATACATACACATACACTACATAAAAAATTTATTATAATAATAAACAGTATAACGAAAGAGGCTGCCCTTAATGTTCATTGCATACCTTGCACAGGATCTTGCTCATCACCCACACTAAATAACTCAGTTGTCATGTCAACTGTCAACTGTCAACTGTCAGTGAGTGGTGGGCGTGTCATACCTCTATGCTCTGTCCATTAGCCAAAAATATGCTTGATCTTCAAACCTTTCGCTGCATCCGTGGGGTTATTATAGATGCATGTTTCACCGTCGATGGTGACTATCAGCCTTGTGGGATACAGTATGCCTTTTCGGACATCCGCGTCCCACAATTTCTTCTTGATGTCGGTATAACCGGCGCACTGCTTTTTAATTTCCACGGGTAAATCCTGGAATGCGTGAAGCGGCCTTCCTCCCCATGTCAGCTTATTTTTCTTCCCCGCGGCTCTCAAGATGTCCTGCCTATCGATCCATCTCAGCAGCCGTATAATGTATGGGCGAGGAGGTGCCAATGGGTCCGGTCTGGGTCGGAGAGTCCGATGGTGCCTTTCTACCTCTGGTACCTGGTCAGTGTCCTTTAAATCCAGAATGTATCTCAGGATGCCATTAATCATATTGTTCAGGTCACCGGCTTCCTCTCCCTCTTTCAGGCCGACCAATACGATGTTATTTCTCTTGCTCTGCGCTTCCATGTAGGTTAATTTGGTTTTCAAATAGTCCACGTCTGCAGTCAGATCTTTCAAAAGTTTTGCCGTCTACGGCCATCTGGTCTTCTACCGCTCCGATACGGTTCTCCGCGTTGGATATTCTTTGCAGAATAGCCTGTGTGTCCTTCTTTACTCCGTTGATCGATTCACTGAGCTCATCAAACCTTAGCTGGAATGAATCTTTGATGATCGAAACCTCCACAATTAGGTGCGACGCCCAAGCAGGGTTGTCTTTTAGTATATTGCTGATCTGACAACAACGCGGGTACCTAGTATCATTATCAGATACAACACGTCTTCGCAAACAAAGGCTATGGAAAGATATCACGCGTCAGATAGCCAATCTACTTCCTGGAAAAGATTATATCATCTACTCAGTGACCCTGATTTCTGATTTGTCCATCAGTCAGTCTGTCAGTAGTTGTAAATTATATCAGCTAGCTAGTCCACAAACAAATACTGAAACTAGTGTGCTACAATTTAGTTAATTTTAGTGGTTAAAAAACATCCACAGCAGCATATGACCTGCTAGCACAGGTTAGCCTATGTCAATCCCCCATAGCAACCAATCAAACCAGTCCCATTCATTTGTTTACATTTGAAAGTTTTATGTATAGAGTGTTTGCACCAACGTCACGATTTGGTCAGTAACCCGATGCGCAGCCATTTTGGCGATAAACATTGAAGTAAACAACGGGTGATTGCACGCTGAATTTAAGATTAAAGACCATTTGAACATGTCTAAACCCAAAAAAAGTTCAGGAAACCGCGTGGAAGCTGCGAGAACATACAGAGAAGGACTTAGTCAGCAGGAAAGGGCGCGATATTCTCATAAACTCAGACTAATAGGTGGTGAAGATCCGTACGAGCTGGCTCCTTCATCTTCGAGTTACGACCCGACAATTCTGCCTTCTATTGCCTATCCCGACATAGTGAACGACCTAGTTTTTTCACCAAGCCCATACACAGATGAAGACCTTAAATCTTACAAATGTTTGGATGCCTATTCCTACTATTGCCTATTGCCTGGTGTGTGGATGGGTGAGCGAGGCACAGTATCAGCTCATGATGACATGTCATGTGTATAGTGAAAGCCAAGGTATATTCAATAACGTTATACATTTGAATTTGTTTTCTAATAGTCTACTAGTACAAATGTTTGGATCGAAATGCTGATCGTTACTTTGGTAGTTCGTTCAGACGGGAGAGGAGAGGGGTGTTCGCCTCTTTTTTTGCACTCTTCTCGCTGATTTGTAATAGCTTTTGGCAATCTGAAGTACTCAGTAGAAGAAAGCAGGAAGCCGGACCAGCACTCTCAGGTTAATCGCAGCCGAATACAAACATGTTTCGGAACAGGTGTTCCTTCGTCAGTGTTAATGGCTAGCCTAATCTGAAGTACTCCAAATGCTTTTCCTGGTCCGACCGATTAGTACAGCCAAAAACACGGCAATAATTTACCATTTTGAGCAACAATGACCAGGAATAGTTGCTAGTTCGCTTGCGTTGGATACGCTCAGTATCGCCCAAAAGGGGCGAACTCCGGTTTGATGACACGCCATGAAAACACTCTATTATGATACTTACATCTAAGAGTTGGCTGTGCTCAGTGAGGGTGCACTAAAACAGTTATAACAAATCAACGGATAGCTACGGAAGCGTATTGCTGCTACACCAGAAACAGAAAAAGCGTGATAACTTCTTGTTTTAACATAAACGTTTCACGTTATAATGTGATAACTTCTTGTTTTAACATAAAATGTTTCACATTATAACGTGAAAATCATGTTTGAATAAGGAAACGATGTGCGCCGTTTGCGAGACCGGACCATTTAGGAATTATGGCTCGTGTACATGATTTGATTAAAGGGGAACTATTTTACTATTTCTTTCACTATTTGGGCACTTTTACACAATTCCTGTGAGTCTATGGAACACCTCTGTATGTTTTATTTTTTTTAAATGCATTGTTTTGTATTTCTAATCAAGTACTCAAAAACTGCATTTTTCTGTCTCAAGATCTTAAGCCGTTTTGAGGCTGGGATCCAACCACTGTGTGGCCTGGTGCCAACTGCCACATCAACTGCCACATTATTATGCAGCTGAGAAATCTCTGACATCACAGAATGCACCAATATGAGAATTAGAGACATAGATCCTATTAATATAAGTCCACATAGCTAGGAAACAATGCTAAACACTGAACAAGGCCATTTATAAGATAGTTCCCCTTTAAATTCTACTTAATGCTTGGGTTGAGACATGGCGAGATTATGCTATTATTGAGCACGGTGGATGATATTGTGATGAGTATGTGTAAGGGCCATTGAGTGTTTTTGTTATAGATTATTATTATTAGTATTATTATTATCATTATTATTATTATTATTTCCAATAGAAGGATATGATTTATGGGAATGTTATGATTATCTGTGTAACCAATTGAATGGACTCTGTTGTACTGTGGGTGGATCACCTGTCAGGCGGATCAGCCACAGCGCGGCGGAGATCATAAATGGGTGATAGGAATCAGCTGAGGGGTGTAGCCACGGGGAAAGCATATAATTTTCTGACCGATTCGGAAATGCTTCGGAAATGCTTCTGATCGCTTTAGGACGCTTCTGATCGCTTTAGAACGTTTTAGATAGTCTTTGAACCATTATAGGATAAATAGGATCGCTTTGATCACCTCTCCCATGTAACCCATACATATTCTAAATAAATCGGATATCTGTGGTATCTGATAACGGAACTCAAGGTGTGGAGACTATTCTTTGGATGGAGCGCGTACGGAAGCACTCCCCGACTACCACTAGAAGCGGACCCAGGCAGAGGCCGCTACATTAAGTCAGAAAATACGCTGTTGTTGAAGCCACCCATGGAGAGGCGCGCTTCAATAAAGTGACAAGAGGACTCGTCAGGTTGAAGCCACCCAGGCTAGAGGCGCGCTTCAATAAATGACAAGATCCAGGAAGGAAGGAAAGCATTTAGTCGGAAAACTATATGCGTTATTGAAGTGAGTCCAGGTAGAGGCGCACTTCAATAAGCATTTAGTCGGAAAACTATATGCGTTATTGAAGTGAGTCCAGGTAGAGGCGCACTTCAATAAGCATTTAGTCGGAAAACTATATACGTTGTTGAAGTGAGTCCAGGTAGAGGCGCACTTCAATAAGCATTTAGTCTGAAAACTATATGCGTTATTGAAGTGAGTCCAGGTAGAGGCGCACTTCAATAAGCATTTAGTCGGAAAACTCTGCGTTATTGAAGTGAGTCCAGGTAGAGGCGCACTTCAATAAGCATTTAATCGGAAAACTTGCTGTTGTTGAAGCGACCCAGGTCGGAGGCGCTTCAAGGACAAGAGGACTCGCAGGTTATTGATAGCGACCCAGGCGGAGGCGCGCGTCAATAAGTGACAAGAGGACTCGCAGGTTGAATGTTGAGGCAGAGGAACGCTTCAACAGTGACAAGAGAACCAGGAGAAGGAAACTGGTTGTGTTTGGAGAACGCTGTGATCAAAAGGAAGGAATCGATCAACCACAGTGTTGGAAGGAAGGATCCCCGAGGACATCAATGGAACGTTCGTGAGTAAAAGTTATCAATGAACTACGGACTACTACTTACGTTGCGCGCGCACACGGCGCCTGGGATATAGAATAATAACAGTTGTTACGAATTCATCATATACAGTAGTCATTTATGTACATATACCGCAACGGAGAAGGAATTATACTGAATAGAGAGGCACAGACCACAAAGCAAAAGACACTTAAAAGTGAACCAATAGGATTACAACACTGGTGATAGAAAAGCAGTCTGACACTGTGCTAGGCGTGGCCACAACAAAGTGCAGTCTGACACTGTGCTAGGCGTGGCCACAACAAAGTGCAGTATGACACCCAGGGGCGTTTTTATGGTTAGAAAACTATTTTTTTTTATTATTTTTTTAAACACAGAAATACGCAATTTTAGAGTAATTAGAGATGAATACTGAATAACTAGAATCATTAGAGGTTCTCAAAGTGAGGTCCAGGTCCATGAGAGGGATCTGGGCAGTCCCCATAGAAAATTCAAAGTTAACAGGACCAAATCATCAGTTTCTTATTTATTTATTTAACCTTTATTTAGCCAGATAAAACATTGATCTGGTCCAAGAAGCCCCAACAGGAGTACAAATATACATATATACACATATATATACATATATATATATATAATATATATACATATACTGTACATACATACACACATATACACCAATAACAAAATAAAAACACAGTTAAGAATCATACACATAAGCAAATAAACAAACAAACAAACATATGCACAGCCTATGTACAAAAGAAATAAACAGTTCATCTCTAGTCTTTACAGTTTTCTTCAATTGCATAAACTCAAATCAAAAGTATTACACAATTATCAAAACCTTACACTCAAGGAGCAAAATATAGGCCCAGATTTGCACCCCTACAATGTCAGCCTCACACTTTTTGCAAAACAATACACACAGTGATTTGCAAAACACTAAACACACTTGCATTACATTAGACACAGAATGTCAAATTACCACACATATGAGCCAATTGGTTAAAGACAGCCATCAGATGCACAAACACACCATTGCTTAATTGTAGATACACCAATCAGGTTTAAGCACTATAAAAATGCAGCAGGTGAGTTCACCTGTCTTCAACCAAAATGGAAGGAGAGTGAAGTACTGTACACAGAGAACGTGAAAATATACAATACATTCACCAAACACTACACAAGACAACCAATGATGCAGACTGATGAAAATATACATCTTCTCCCATTTTCCCAAATCAGTCAACATGGAGAATCACAACAAAACATTATCTTGCCAGATCCAGCTAGGCAAAGAGATAATGTCTAGTATTTTCTGTTTACATTTTTTCAAACAAAATTTTGTTTTACTGTAATTCTTACCTGTACTGGATACAGTATTTTATGTTTGTCTGGTATTTGCTGAGCTTACAGTATTATGCACATCAGGGGCGTTTTTAGGGTTAGAAAACATTGGGGGCTTCAGCCCGGGGGGGTGGAGGGGGGCTCCCCCCCCCCCCCCCTTTTTTTTTTTTTTTTTTAACACAGAAATACGCAATTTTAGAGTAATTAGAGATGAATACTGAAGAACTCGAATCATTAGAGGTTCTCAAAGTGAGGTCCATGTCCATGAGAGGGATCTGGGCAGTTCCCATAGAAAATTCAAAGTTAACAGGACCAAATCATCAGTTTCTTATTTATTTATTTAACCTTTATTTTGCCAGATAAAACATTGATCTGGTCCAAGAGGCCCCAACAGGAGTACAAATATACATATATACACATATATATACATATATATATAATATATATACATATACTGTACATACATACACACATATACACCAATAACAAAATAAAAACAGTTAAGAATCATACACATAAGCAAATAAACAAACAAACAAACAAACAAACATTATGCACAGCCTATGTACAAAAGAAATAAACAGTTCATCTCTAGTCTTTACAGTTTTCTTCAATTGCATAAACACTCAAATCAAAAGTATTACACAATTATCAAAACCTTACACTCAAGGAGCAAAACGTAGGCCCAGATTTGCACCCCTATAAGCACAATGTCAGCCTCACACTTTTTGCAAAACAATACACACAGTGATTTGCAAAACACTAAACACACTTCCATTACATTAGACACAGAATGTCAAATTACCACACATATGAGCCAATTGGTTAAACACAGCCATCAGATGCACAAACACACCATTGCTTAATTGTAGATACACCAATCAGGTTTAAGCACTATAAAAATGCAGCAGGTGAGTTCACCTGTCTTCAACCAAAATGGAAAGAGAGTGAAGTACTGTACACAGAGAACGTGAAAATATACAATACATTCACCAAACACTACACAAGACAACCAATGATGCAGACTGATGAAAATATACATTTTCTCCCATTTTCCCAAATCCGTCAACATGTCAACATGGAGAATCACAACAAAAAATGATCTTGCCAGATCCATAGGCAAAGAGATAATGTCTAGTATTTTCTGTACTCTATTTACATTTTTTCAAAATTGTTTTTGTTTTACTGTAATTTTAACCTGTACTGGATACAGTATTTTATGTTTGTCTGATATTTGCTGAGCTTACAGTGTTATGCACATAGTAGCATGAAAACTGGGACATGTTTTGTTGTGATTCTCCATGTTGAAATGTTGACTGATTTGGTTATATGGAGAGAACATTTAAATTTTCATCAGTCTGCATCATTGATTTGGGTATATGGAGAGAAAATGTTTTTTTAGCAGTCTGCATCATTGATTTGGGTATTATGTAGATAAATAAATTATATTTTCATCAGTCTACTCTACAGCATTGGTCTTGTGTAGTGTTTGGTGAATTTATTGTATATTTGCACATTCTCTGCATACTTCACTTACAGTACTGTAATCACTGAGAAGTAGAATTGCTAAATGTGTTTTAGGTTAAGCACAGCAGTGTGTGTAACTGGTTCAAACAGAATTGAGTCATATGAAACGTGTGTTTCATATGGTAACAAAATGTAGTTTTTATAAATTAGTGTATGGTTTTGACAAGTGTTTAATTTAGCAAAAGATCTGAGGTGTTCTGATAATTGTGTGTGTGGTTGTGCTAATTGTGTGTTTTGAAACACCAGGCCCTGTTTTCAAAATCATGCTTAAGCAATCGAAAAAAAACTATTGTGTGTTTCATTATAATTATGTTTCAGTCTTCTCATAAAAGAAATATTCGATTTTTGGGTCTTTTCCTGCCTTTGGTCCGCTTTGCATTCACATCTCAAATGAACCGTAGCAGGGTTCACTTGCAAGAGTGAATGAGCTTTCACACCACCCCAAACCAACCGGACTATCCGAGGAAATGAACCAGGGTTTGATTAAAGCTTATTATAGTTTATCACAGTATCATGAGCATGTCTTTGTCAGTGGACACTGGACATGGGTATGGATGGCTCCAGGTGCTGCTGTGTTAAAGTGCACATCTTCAAGTCCACAAATCGGTGAATGAAAGAATGATAGGATCAAATGAAAACTACTTACTAAAAATGGATTAAAAGTACTAAAAACCAACAAAAAATACCAAACACTAACAAACATTCAGCACAGACAATGGGGATGCTGACATAAAAAAAAAAAAAAAAAGTAAAAAAAAAAAAAAAAAAAAAATGTAAACAATTTTTTTTTTTTTTTTTTTTTTTTAAAGGTCCGGGGCTAGGAGAAAAACATCCGGGGCTAAAGCCCCGGAAGCCCAGGGCTAACGACGCCACTGATGCACATAGTAGCATGAAAACTGGGACATGTATTGTTGTGATTCTCCATGTTGAAATGTTGACTGATTTGGTTATATGGAGAGAACATTTATATTTTCATCAGTCTGCATCATTGATTTGGGTATATGTAGATAAATAATTTATATTTTCATCAGTCTACAGCATTGGTCTTGTGTAGCGTTTGGTGCATTTATTGTATATTTGCACATTCTCTGCATACTTCACTTACAGTACTCTAATCACTGAGAAGTAGAATTGCTAAATGTGTTTTAGGTTAAGCACAGCAGTGTGTGTAACTGGTTCAAACAGAATTAAGTCATATGAAACGTGTGTTTCATATGGTAACAAAATGTAGTTTTTATAAATTAGTGTATGGTTTTGACAAGTGTTTAATTTAGCAAAGGATATGAGGTGTTCTGATAATTGTGTGTGGTTGTGCTAATTGTGTGTTTTGAAACACCGGGCCCCGTTTTCAAAATCATGCTTAGGCAATCAAAAAAAACGGTATTGTGTGTTTCATTATATACATATGTTTCAGTCTTCTCATAAAAAAAAGATTAGATTTTTGGGTCTTTTCCTGCCTTTGGTCCGCTTTGCATTCACATCTCAAATGAACCGCAGCAGGGTTCACTTGCAAGAGTGAATGAGCTTTCACACCACCCCAAACCAACCGGACTATCAGTGGAAATGAACCAGGGTTTGATTAATTAAGCATTACATCACGCGCAGGAGTGGTTTGTGAACAATAAACCATGCCTAGGGGTGGTCGTTAGGCCCGAGGCGCAGCCGAGGGTCGTTAGACCCCCCTAGGCATGGTTTATTGTTCACAAATCACGACTGCAAGTGGTGTAAAGCTTTTATACAACTGCCAGATTCATCCAACCTTATTTTTATACAATAAACACACATTAATCGAAGATTTATTGAAAAAACCATCCGCCAGAAAAAGTAGTTCCCACAACTACAAAAAAGACAAGTTGCCTCCATGTGGAAGCAGCTTGAAGTGCATCCAACCAAACTACCACATCCAACTGTGTATTATTGGAATGATTGAGAGAAGTTGCCTCATGTGGAAGCAGCTTGAAGTGCATCCAACCAACTAACACATCCAACTGTGTATTATTGGAATGATTGATTGAAAATTTTATTACCAGATGCAGAATGGGTACAATACAGTACGGCTCAATACACACAATTGTTAAGGGAATGCAGACCTACTTTCCATAGAACTTCATTCTTAGATGCTTCTATATAAAGTAGGTAAAACAAATTAAAACGTTTTCTTTGCCCTATAGGAAAAAAAACGTTTTCTTCGCCCTATTTTTTTATTTATTTCTTTTAGCCTAAACTTAACCAGTTGGAAACCAGGGGTACAGTAATAAAATTAGCAATCAACCAATCAATCAATTCAATAGACCATGCTCACTTAAAACAGCGCTGCTTCTTTCTCAGTCTGACTCCCCCGCTGTTGCAGACAGAAGTGTGTGTGTGTGTGTGTGTGTGCGCGTGTGTGTGTGTGTGTGTGTGTGTGTGTGTGTGTGTGTGTGTGTGTGTGTGTGTGTTTGTGGGTACGCCAGCGTCGGACAGTGTGAGAGTGAACGCTGCAGTCAGTGGGAAGGAAGTAGAAATTTAAATCAATCAATTAATCAATCAATCAATCCGCGATTTTTCTTTTGTTCTAGATTGACTCAAGACCCATCAATTACATCATCCAACATTGTTTAAAGGACTAACACATTCCCCTTGACACAATCGCTTCATATTTAGTCGTTATGGCGCTAACAACATTCTGGCGCTATCAACATTCTCCCGGAGTGAGCCGGCGGAGTGATTATGTGATTCGGTTGTGGGCGGGTCCTGAGCCCAGGACCGTGGATTGTTGCCAATAAAGACGTGTAAATGGACTGTTTCAGCCAATCAGAGTCGAGAAATTTGCATGCCGTTGTATAAAGCTTATTATAGGACACTGGACATGGGTATGGATGGCTCCAGGTGCTGCTGCGTTAAAGTGCACATCTTCAATATCTGTACTATTTAAAAGCACAGTGCAGGACACACTCAAAGGTTATCGCACCTCAGAGATGGCAGTGGACATGTATGACAGGACAAAGGCCATATGTAATGTCCTTTGGATTGAGGAACATACTACCAGCCAAAGGAGGAAGCAGAAAAGGATGGACGAGTATGTAGTTGAGTCATCTTGTGGCACAAGCTCAGACCTCAGCTCAGGAGATCAGCTGAGACAGAGACTGTTCTATCCAGTCGTCGACAGAATGCTGCAAGAGCTTGAGAGCAGGTTCTCATGAGTTGGATAACAACTTATGAGAGGCATACAGGCATGTTATCCAGCCTCAGACCAGTTTCTCTCAGTGGAATTGCTGCAACCCCTCGCCACACATTACAATATCCAACTATTGCCAGAGGAGATGACAGTTGCAAAGTGTTTCCTGGTCAGGACAGGCAGAGATGCAGTCCCTACTATCCAAAGTGTCTTTTCCCTCCTGGATGATAATAATAATAATAATAATAATAATAATAATAATAATAATAATAATAATAATAATAATAATAATAATAATAATAATAATAATAATAATAATAATAATAATAATAATAATAATAATAATAATGCATTTGATTTATAGGGCGCCTTTCAGGACACTAAAAAAAGTCCACAAATCGGTGAATGAAAAAATTATAGGACAAATGAAAACTACCCAGATAGCAAAAGGTGTTAATTCAATGTTGATTTATGGTCACAATGCTTGCTTTTTGGTTAAGGTCGACGATTGATGTTGAATCACCCATTAACCGCTAAAGCAATTGACTATTGTTGAAAACATATCATTGAATCAATATTGTTTTGTGGTTGCATTTTAATGATTGAAATGCCAATATCTAATAAATGTTGAATCAACGGATGCTGTTCAACGTATATGCTGTTTGTCGTCATTACGTTGGCCCGAATTCCCCCCCCCAATTTAAACAGACGTACGTCCCAGCATGCAGCTGAGCACTCGATCTCTCAATGTGAACTGCTGTTCAGAACAGCACGTCTGGTTCCCCCCGGATTTGATTCTACTGAGTGCTTTACAGTAAGTTTTGGCTATATTACTTTTATCTTAACTGTGTTCTGTGAAAAATAACGTTATTGTGAGTGTGCACCAGTGGATCTTGACGGCGTTGTGCATGTGATATGCTGCAGTTTGGTAGGTAAATATATATATACGTCAACTAAGATAAATATTCATGAATATTCGTAGCGTGTGCTTAATATAACTCTGGAGAGTGTGCAAGTGGAATCGTACGGTTGTTTAAGTTATTTCGATGTTAATATTACGGTTGTTTAAGTTATTTCGATGTTAATATTAAAGCGCCAACGATTATAAATTGCGTGGTCCAATTGCGTGCGTTGTTACTGAATGACGTTGTGCGACTCAGCCAATCAAAAGCATGCTTATTGGGTGAACAGGAAATAGTCAAGGAAGCACGCGCTAGCTGGCCTAGTAAACACGTGGATCCGTAAATGCAACGTTGCCTACCAGACAACAACGGGACCGCGTGTTTCTTTTTGTATGGCTGTTCAAACTAATTTTACAGTTCTGCTAGCTACATGCAGTATTTAGCGAGCTGGGTTAGCCGGTTAGTTGGCTTTGAATCCCGGCTGCGGCTAGGTAGCCAGCTAGCTAAATGCACCGCGACAAAATGGCGGCGCCCATGTTGATAAAGCGCTTCACATAACAAATCGTTTTTTCTTAGAAACTGCTTATTTTTATAACGTGATTTTTTTCTGTGGCTTATCTAAATACTAATTTGATGCTATGACTATGTTTATATCGCTATATGCTTCATCTCCCCTTGCACTCTTTCTAAGTTGGTTAAGGTTAGAGTTTGTCTTAGAGCATGGCGATAGAACGCCAGGTAGTTTGCAGGCTGTTTGAGACTTAATTGTTCTAGCCAAGTAAATACCACAATTTATGTACCATTACATTGACTATATAGTTAGACGTTTGGTTATATACATGGTATTTTCTAATGAACAATATAACAATAATATAATAATGGACTCTCTTGATATTGATCAAAATGTAGAATTATGCAAGCGTTTCACCCTGCACATTGCAATGCAGCACATTAATGTCGACCCTCCTCTCTTTTTTCTTTCTTTTTCCAGAATCACGTACCAGTTTCAAGAAGCCGCACGTTGCAGCAATTGAAGCAAAGACCTGTTCTAGCCAAGTAAATAGCACAATGTATGTACCATTACATTGACTATATAGTTAGACGTTTGGTTATATACATGGTATTTTCTAATGAACAATATAACAATAATATAATAATGGACTCTCTTGATATTGATCAAAATGTAGAATTATGCAAGCGTTTCACCCTGCACATTGCAATGCAGCACATTAATGTCGACCCTCCTCTCTTTTTTCTTTCTTTTTCCAGAATCACGTACCAGTTTCAAAAAGCCGCACGTTGCAGCAATTGAAGCAAATACCTGTTCTAGCCAAGTAAATAGCACAATTTATGTACCATTACATTGACTACAGCACCTCATCACTATGTCATCTTATTCTCGGGCTAAAAGACGTAGAGTCAACAAATTAGTGAGAGAGACAGAGCAGGCTATCCTCACTGATTATAAGTTAATTGTTGCTGCTAATTCAAGGACAAACCATCACTCTTTAGAGAACACAGATCCTGTCACAGCCTATACTGAGTGCCTGCTCGATTTACCAAAGACAGACTTGCCACTAGATTTAACAACTAGATCAGACTTGCCACTAGATTTATCAACTTCAGACTTGCCACTAAACAGACCACTAACTATCAGTGATCAAAGTGAAAATATTGACTCACCAGGTGAGTCAAATGCACATTTTGAAAGTATAGCTGGGGATGACGAAATTGAACCTGAACATGTCTTTGACAGTGATGAGCATAATGAAGATTTCCTCATGACAAGTTTAAAATATTGGGCAACATCCTATTCAGTCTCTCTGGTTGCACTATCATCTTTGCTGTCCTTTTTGAAGATGTTTCACCCCACCCTTCCTAAAGATGGAAGAACATTGCTAGGAACACAAAAACATGTGCCTACCACTAAGATTGAAGGGGGAGAATACTATCATTTTGGTTTAGTCAAAGGGGTGCTTTCACGGTTGGCATGTTTGATTTTACCGGCAACTCTGACAACTCTTAATTTACAGTTTAATATAGATGGTTTACCTTTATTCAAAAGTTCTAAACTTCAGTTTTGGCCCATACTTGGAAGTCTCAAATGTGACTACACAAAGTCCCCATTTGTTGTTGGCATTTTGTGTGGTCTCAGCAAGCCAAAGAGTGTTTTTGAGTACCTAGAGCAGTTTGTCAAAGATCTTCAGAATGTACTGTCTAATGGCATTATTTATAATGACAAGCAATTTGATGTACAGATTTCTTCTTTCATTTGTGATGCCCCGGCTAGAGCTTATATTAAGCAGACCAAGGCATTTAATGGCTATTCTGGTTGTGACAAGTGTTTTCAGGAGGGTGTATGGAGAAATAAAATGACATACCCTGAAACAAAAGTCAGACTTAGGACAGACTCCAGTTTCTCAGACATGGTTGATGAGGCACATCACAATGGGACGAGCCCTTTAACAGGTTTAGTTAAGATGGTTTCTATGTTTCCAACTGATTACATGCATCTCTGTTGTCTCGGAGTTACAAGGAAACTGCTTAATATATGGTTAAAGGGGAAGAATTTGGCAACAAGGGTCCCTTCCAAAACTGTACAAGCCATTTCAGGTAAACTGCTAAAGCTACGTCCCTACATGCCTTGTGAATTTAACCGTAAACCAAGGGAACTGTCAGAGTTAGATCGCTGGAAAGCTACTGAGTTGCGATCCTTCATGTTGTATTGGGGTCCTGTTGTTTTGAAGGATTCCCTACCCAGTGAGCTGTATGACAACTTCATGTTGTTTTCTGTTGGAATGTACTTGTTGCTGTCCCCTAGTATTTCTGAGGAAATGTTGGCCTTTGCGCACAAGTTGATGGTTTCTTTTGTTGAACACTTTGGGACAGTGTATGGAAGAGGTGAAATTGTGTACAATGTACACCAGCTTATTCATTTGGCTGAGGAATACAGGAAGTTTGGCACTCTAGATAATATCTCAGGATTCCCTTTTGAGAACTATCTTGGACAAATTAAGCATCTTCTACGCAAGCCACATCAGCCTCTACAACAGGTAGTGAAAAGGTTGTCTGAAATTCCACATGTTGGATCCCCATGTCCCACAGATGATCCAATTTTGCGTAATATTCACACTGATGGGCCTGTCCCCCCACAGTTTACTTCTTCACAACAGTACAGGAAGGTCTCCACTCATCGGTTTACTTTGTCCACAAAGAAAGGAGACAATTGTATTGAGGTTGGAGATGGATTTGCATTAGTAGAGAATATTCTTAAATCAGAGGAAGAGGTATATATAATTTACAGAAAGTACAGACACAAACAGCCATACTACATGTATCCCTGTGAATCATCATACATTGGTACATACAAGGTCAGTGGCTTGCAAGAAGATATAGGGATAGGTAAACTTTGCTATATCAAGCGCAAATGTCTTCTCTCTCCAGACGGAGATGGTGCCATTGCAATACCACTACTTCATTTAACAGCATAACCATACTGCCCTACAAAGCTAAAGTGCAGTAACTATATTGACACACTGACTCTAACGTCGGATTTCGGGGCATAACTTACCTCATTAATAAATACACAATTAGTACAATATTACATGTACACAGATAACATGTTTGGCTGGCCAATTGAAACGCTTAAAGGAAAACTCCAACATTTTGTGAAATTAGCTTATTTAACATCTTCCCTGGAGTTGGACAAGAAGATGCATACCTTTTTCGTCTCTCTGCATGCTTTGGGCTTAGGGAACGCCTGGACCGTTAGCCTAGCTTAACTTCATCACTGGAAGTGGGGCAGACATCTAGCCTAGTTCACTACAGTCAGGAAATATACTCCAAATACAACTCCCAAACGTTCCTGTAAACATGTTGTGACCTGTGTGTTTACCCCGTCTCCCAGTCACACAAGTCACACGAGTCTCCCAGTCACATGAGTCTCGTGTGACTGGGAGACTTTTGTGACTTGGAGACTTGTGTGACTTGTGTGACTTGGAGACTTGTGTGACTTGTGTGACTTGGACTTGTGTGACTTGTGTGACTTGTGTGACTTGGAGACTTGTGTGACTTGGAGACTTGTGTGACTTGTGTGACTTGGAGACTTGTGTGACTTGTGTGACTTGGACTTGTGTGACTTGTGTGACTTGTGTGACTTGTGTGACTTGGAGACTTGTGTGACTTGGAGACTTGTGTGACTTGTGTGACTTGGAGACTTGTGTGACTTGTGTGACTTGGACTTGTGTGACTTGTGTGACTTGTGTGACTTGTGTGACTTGGAGACTTGTGTGACTTGGAGACTTGTGTGACTTGTGTGACTTGGAGACTTGTGTGACTTGTGTGACTTGTGTGACTTGGAGACTTGTGTGACTTGGAGACTTGTGTGACTTGTGTGACTTGGAGACTTGTGTGACTTGTGTGACTTGTGTGACTTGTGTGACTTGGAGACTTGTGTGACTTGGAGACTTGTGTGACTTGTGTGACTTGGAGACTTGTGTGACTCGTGTGACTTGGAGACTTGGACTTGTGTGACTTGTGTGACTTGGACTTGTGTGACTTGTGTGACTTGGAGACGTGTGTGACTTGGAGACTTGTGTGACTTGTGTGACTTGGAGACTTGTGTGACTTGTGTGACTTGGACTTGTGTGACTTGTGTGACTTGGAGACTTGGACTTGTGTGACTTGTGACTTGGAGACTTGTGTGACTCATGTGACTTGGAGACTTGTGTGACTGGGAGACTTGTGTGACTTGGAGACTTGTGTGACTTGTGTGACTGGGAGACGTGGTAAATACACAGGTCACGACATGTTTACGGGAACGTTTGGGAGTTGTATTTTGATTGTATTTGAAGTATATTTCCTGACTGTAGTGAACTAGGTTAGATGTCTGCCCCACTTCCAGTGATGAAGTTAAGCTAGGCTAACTGTCCAGGCGTTCCCTAAGCCCAATGCATGCAGAGAGACGAAAAAGGTATGTATCTTCTTATAACTCCAGGGAAGATGTCAAATAAGCTAATTTCACAAAATGTTGGAGTTTTCCTTTAAATGCTTCAAAAATGCAATGTGTGTAGTGCACTTTGGCTTTGTAGGACGGTATGGGAATGGCTTGTAAGGAGAGATCATTATGAGTACCGTAAATTCTCATTTCAGCCCTTTGAAGATGAATGGTGAGGTGGTGCTGTGGTCAGTTGTACAGTTCCCAAATGGTGGGACAGCAGTAGTTCTAGAGAGCTGGTTCGACCTATTCTATTATTATTAGTCTATTATGTATAGTGTATCGTGCGGCTACCGTTCTACAGTGACCAGCATTACCAACGTTTCCTCGTACCAGCTAGTGTGCTTATCCAGGCTGGGCTGCTTACCCTGGCGCTTTCACCCGAGGAGCCCTAGACGAGGACCGTGTGGATATGTACACTGGATAACCTACACCGACGGCTACAGACAGAAATAAGGCTGGTACTATAGATTATTCACTTTGCGTATAAATACGTTTCAGGTGGATACAGCAGTTTGTTACCCCAATAAGTTGAAGCCTTCACCACGATACAACGTGCTGTGAAGTGTGCCCGTTTTGCCCCAAAATAGAGCCTTGAGACCGCGTGCAAATTGATAGCTGAAGTGTCAGAGTTTAAAGCTGTATCGTTGAGTTCGACCTATTCTATTATTATTAGTCTATTATGTATAGTGTATCGTGCGGCTACCGTTCTACAGTGACCAGCATTACCAACGTTTCCTCGTACCAGCTAGTGTGCTTATCCAGGCTGGGCTGCTTACCCTGGCGCTTTCACCCGAGGAGCCCTAGACGAGGACCGTGTGGATATGTACACTGGATAACCTACACCGACGACTACAGACAGAAATAAGGCTGGATTATATTAGTTTAGGATGGTATGGGAATGGCTTGTAAGGAGAGATCATTATGAGTACCGTAAATTCTCATTTCAGCCCTTTGAAGATGAATGGTGAGGTGGTGCTGTGGTCAGTTGTACAGTTCCCAAATGGTGGGACAGCAGTAGTTCTAGGGAGCTGGTTTAATGCTAAAGACCAGACTGTGTTATGGCCCCCTAAACACATAAAGCTCACAAAAGCCCTTCGAGATGGACTGCAACCAGATGATAAATGGATCACCTATAAGGATGTACGTGAGCTTACTGCGTGTGGTGGGTATTTCGTGCAACACATACACAAAAAGTGAGGACGCAAATTGTGACGATGCACATATGATAAGAGGTACATATATTTTTTCGTTAAACACTGGACTGCAGATATGTTAATTGTCATTTTCTCTCTGCTCTTTCCAGAGACCCATGATGAGGCCAAAAAACGAGAGACCAAGTACACCTCAACTATGTGTCCAACCTCTGAAATTGAATCTGAGGACGAAGGAGATCTCCGCCAAAAAAGAAGATCCAGGTACAGTGTTCACTTTGTTAAAGGGACAACTCTCCCTAGGGTGTTGTAAATAATGGCACTGCTGTTGTAGTTGCAAGTAGTGCTAAAAGGATAACACACAGTGGCCTGAGGGCCTATGTATTCAGACTTTAGCCTTGACTAATAAACGTAGTATCATAACTACATTTATTTATATGTGTGTATATATATACTTTTTTTTAGGCCAAATCAGCAGTATGTGCACTCGGACTCTGACTCGAGTGGCGACGCCAAAAGAAAACGTTTTGCCAAAGCACCTGATGTGGGTTTCCCAGGTATTGATGCAATGCATTTATTTTATATAGGCACTTTGGAAATGGCTACAGTTAATAATAATAATAAACAGTTAAACAAATTAGTCTGACCATGTACCGACAAATTGAGCATTTTAATTTGATTGGACTTCTGCATTTCTTGCAGTTATTCTATAGTTGGCCCAAAATATATACATTGTGAATAACATGCCAACTAAAATATGTTGTAGGACAGACTCCAAAATCGAGCCGGTCTCGTAAGGCGCTAAGATACGTCAACCCTCCAGTTGTTGGCCAAGACCCTACAATGAATGGTATGTTGCTATGCATGTTAAAATGCCAACTAGATGACTGTTTAAACATGATTTGTAGCATCTTTAATTCTCACCCTGGCTTACCTTTTTTAGATTCTTTGGATGGTGGCAGGATCTACAGCTATTTAGATTCGTTGCAGACTCCTGATCCAAATAACAGTAAGTGAACCCATATCTGTGTTCTTGTGAGGAGATGGCTGGCAGGTCGCTGGCATCATGCATGCAACAGAATACATGTTTACAATGTGCATGCCAGCCCACTACAAAAATTCAAAGCCTTCACAACTTGCAAGCAATGTCACAATAAAAATGTGTAGTTGTACATAATGCTTTTATATTGAGCACAATTTCCACCATGTTTGAGTCGCAACTTATTTTACATTTCCCCTTTGTAGATCTGGTTACTAGCAACTACCGGCAATCGCTAACTCAACATAATGGTGAGTTATCAAGCAATCTCATAACATAATATTCTGGCATGTTTAAAATATCTGTATTGTCTCGCATTGTCTTTGATATTTTTATTAAAGTAGTATTTGGCAGTGCACGTGAAATCAGCTGAATGGAAATCAAACATTTTCTCACATGGGGGATTACAATAGCGTCATTTGCTAATAACTTTGTGTATTTCCTACTGTGTTTCAGCCGAGATGCCAGGATTTGATATTGTTCAGTATCACCAGCAGCAGCAGGCCTCACATGTCCAGCAGCTGCAAGATCGACAAAGTGCAAGTAGTGGTATGATACTGTACTCTTTCAGTAACAGTGTTTTGAGAGACGGGGATACAACTCCTTACACCCCTTCCTGACATAGAGGGACGCGAGCGAGCGAGAAAAAGTGATTAAAATGTATTCGTTTCAATCAGACTATCCTGACCTGCCGCGAGCGACAGTGAACTGAGCAGCGATGTCGTTCACCCCTCAAATATTCGCTCGCTGTGTCTCTAGTTGAGCGATTACGCGGCCGAGTCCCGCCCCTAAACACTTTTTATTGGTCGAGAATCCAGGTAACACACACTCGGACACGCGCTGCGTCATATCAGGACAGTGTCGTGTGCGATTTCGTCTCCAGTTCGCTCGCTTGCTGCCTGTCAGGAACCGGTGTTAGTGATTGTGACATGTATGTTAATTTGACTGACAAGTCAGATTTTGTATTTTTAAATATAATGATTTGTTTCTACAGGGATGTCGGGATGCAGCTCGGGGCAATACTACAGTCCCCCTGGTCTCTCACAACATGCACAAAATGGTATGCCATTTTAGAGGGAACTACCACCAGTTTGATCCAATGCAGTCAAACTAGTGAAATATATAACTATGATTTTGTTTCTACAGCGATGTCAGGACACAGCTCAGGGCAATCTGGTGTTTCACAGCGTAGACAGATGGCCGGCGATGACGGGCAGCTTATGAAAGGCAAGTCTATTGGACATGGTGT
The DNA here is from genome assembly GCF_963971535.1 of Notolepis coatsorum. NCBI lineage: Eukaryota > Metazoa > Chordata > Actinopteri > Aulopiformes > Paralepididae > Notolepis > Notolepis coatsorum. Next base: position 52,037,072 of record NC_140171.1, on the reverse strand, counting down.
AATTCCTCGTGTGATTTGCTGCTTATTTTTATTTCTCACTTAATGATTTTAACTCTTCTTCTGAAGACCTTACCATCCAGAAGATGAATTCAATGCTTGCTGAATTACTTGTCGTGGTGAAGGATCTATCCAGAGATGTGCAGTTCATCAAGACCGAGTTGGCTGAGGGCAACATATCTGGTGGGACCAGGGGACACGGGGTGGCCACCACAACCACTATGCTCCCCTTCCAGCTGCCAATCGCCAGTGAACAAGACTTCAATGAGGCAGAATCATTACTGATGGAGCAATCAGTCCGTCAAAAGATGGTAATTTATTGAACTGCATTCATTTATCAAATGTAGATCATTTCAGTGTGGTCTTGTTCAGGGGAAAAATGTGTTTAGCACTTTCTAGTTCAAAACGTGTTAGAGCTTGTATATCTGCTATTTATGAAACGTTTTGAAATTGTTCAAATATACCGTTTACATATGGACAGGAGGGTTAATGTGGTTAAACCTAATGACTGGCATGGGCTGGAATATCAGTGCATGCATAAAGTGTGTGTATAAACAAGTTGGTTGCTCTGTGTTCATAAAATAAACGTTATGCTGTTTCTAACGCAGGGCCTTCATTTTCTTCTCTCTGATTTAGATTTCTCGCCTGGCTTTGGTAGGAGGCACCAATTCAGAGAACCTGATCAGACTGATGTTGAAAACTGCTATGACCAACGCCCTGGCCAGTGGGTTCAACTGGGCTGGAAAGAAAGACAAGCGTTGTTCAGAAAGCAAGAAGCCATTCAAGCACACCACACTACAAGCCTGCATGTTTGGTGAGCTTCCTCCCCTGCAAACTACTTCATAGGTTAAGTTTAGGTAGTATGGTGGTGATGCTGGTGATGCTGGTGATTCAGAATATAATTATGCTGTTGCAAATGGAAATGGAAATGGTGAGCTTTAGAGGTGCATGGATACACATTGTATTGCGATTGCTTAATTCTCTTTCCTGTCCAGTCTAACTGGATGCTGACTGTAGCTTGTTACTGTAGACCTACAGAGTGAGTCATTGAGTGATTAAAAAAAATCGCACTCGTGTGAAGTGAGGGCCGGGTGCTCTTATCATCGTACATCATCTCACCCACCTCTCTTCCTCCCTTTTTTATTTTTGTGTCTATCAGCTGCTGCTCGACAGTTTGACCCCAAGCTGACCGACCAGGACTACAGCGAAACTGTCAAGAAGTGGCTTCGTTATGCGCCAGACCGGGAGGGAGGCATCTCAAGGAACCGAAGTGACCCAAACTTAATTGTCAAGCGAACCAGAGTCAAACTTAGGGTACCCCAGCACAGCACAGCTACCCCAGCACAGCACAGCACACACTGTTTCCCTGGTTCATACAGTACAAGGAATTACCCTGATGGACACTGTTCTTCCATGGACGGCATCTACTTGAATATGCTGCTTCAGCCTGTTCTTGGAACCGAAGTGACTTAATTGTCAAGCGAACCAGAGTCAAACTTGGGGTACCCCAGCACACTGTTTCCCTGGTTCATACAGTACAAGGAATTACCCTGGACACTGTTCTTCCATGGACGGCATCTACTTGAATGACTTATGCTTCAGCCTGTTCTTGCAGTGTTTATTTTTTTTATTTTTTATTTTAACCTTTATTTACCCACGGTAGGTTCGCTGAGCACAGATGCTCTTTTTCAGCTACGCCCTGCTTCACATTCACAGAGTTCCATTCACACCTGGGAGCTGCCCAGGCCTAACAAAATTAATAGTTGGTTTCAGGTTGCCGACCGACCCTGCCGATTTAGGTGCGACCCAATATATTTTATGAGTTTTTAGAAAAAATTATATAAAAAAAAAAAAAACGTTATTTTTTTTTTTTTTTAATAACGTTTCATAGAAATCTTAGTCAAACATTTAGTATTATGGATATTAAACATGCTGGCAGAGTACATGCATCCATGTTGTTGTGAACATTTTAATTAAATAAAGAAATTCCCTATCCATAGTCGCCGTGGGAAAGAATAAAATAAAAAAATAAAATAAAATAAATTCCCTACCTACCCATGGCCAAACTGACAACCAACCTGAAACCAACTATTAATTTTGTTAGGCCCCAGTACAACCACAGTCTGACACTGTTGGCCACTGAGCAACTCCACTGGAGCAGTTGGGGGTTTAGTGCCTTGCTCAAGGGCACTTCAGCGGTTGGTGTTAAGGGTATGGGAGAGAGTTATATGGGAGAGAGTTATAGAAACATTAGGGGTGTAACGGTACACAAAATCCACGGTTCGGTACGTACCTCGGTTTTGAAGACACGGTTCGGTATTATTTTCGGTACAGTGGGGGGGGGGGGGGGGGGGGGGGGTAATAAAAAAAAATTGCTTTTCATTTATCTATTTATTTAACTGTATTAAACAATATAAAACGAATTGGCCATAATTGACTGAGCGAACTAATGCTTACTGCTGTAACCTACTAATAACACTTAAGTAAATCTGAAGATTATTATATAGCAGATGCCTTGGAGGATAAGTCGTGGACAACTGTAGATCATCTAAGCTCCACTGTGTTTAAATTCAAATCCTATGCCATTGTTTATATTTAACCCTTGTGTCTGAAAACTAAAATATTATACTCTTATTAGGGGACTAAATTGAAAAACTCCATAAATAATAATTTCCCACTTTCTTTTCCATAAATATTTTATTCAACTTCAGCCCTGATCATAACCATTTTTTATATAATTTTTGTAATGAAATACTCCCACTTTTCTGAAAAGAGTTGTTAAATATGACAAAAAAAAGAATATGTGGTGGTTATGATCGGGCTGAAGTGGAATAAACAATTTATGAAGAGTAAAAAAAAAAATACAAGATAATTAAAAGATTATGCCACATATTATGTTGGCTCATCACTGCAAAGTTATCAAACAAATACGAATCTGATCAGACACAAGGGTTAAGTTGTTGTTCCCTTTCTAATTTCCTCAAACATCTAGTCTAGTTAATGTTAATGTGTCTAGTTATTTGACAATTGATGCTTTTTGTTGGACATTTCAGTCAGTAGTGAGCTCATACTTTGAGCTCATAAGTTTATAGTTAAAATGATTGCAATCTTGTCTTCGTTGTGCATGAATGCGTGTGCTCACCACACACAATATGTGTGTCACTATTCTGGCAGTGGCTATATTGTTAATGAAAGCCTGTTTGTTTTTTGTAAAAAGTTTTAGTCACTAAGTTCTGATACCCTAGAATTTTTTTTTTTTCATATTAAAGTCATGTTGTCATTTTTGTTCACACATTTTTGGAAATATGGTCATATAAGAATTTTATTATTATTTATTTAACAATAGTGTGTTTAACAGCAGGAAAAAAACATGTAATGTTATGATGTATACATATCAGCAGCAATATTTTAATGTAAAATGTACATTAATCAGTATTGATTCCTTAACTTTACAAGTTACAAGTAGATGTACAAGTTACAAATGTACAAGTAGAGTACCATTTAGATTATGGTTGAATAAACATTGATGTCTAACATTGATTCAATATAAAATCAACTAAAATGTGCATGTAGATTACCATTTAGATTATGGTTGAATAAACATTGATGTCTAACATTGATTCAATATAAAATCAACTAAAATGTGCATGTATATTACCATTTAGATGATGGTTGAATCAACATTGATATAGTATCAGCTATGGTTGACACCTAACGTTGATTCAACGTTAGGGTCATAGACAACGATCTATATAATTTAGATGTCAGGCTTCAACATAGATTCAATATTTCTGCTGAACCCTATTTCAACGTTGATTCACTCATTTTTTGCTATCTGGGTACTTACTAAAAATGGATGTTTAAAAGTACTAAAAACCAACAAAAAATACCAAACACTAACAAACATTCAGCACAGACAATGGGGATGCTGACATTAAAAAAAAAAAAACAAAAAAAAAATGTAAATTTTTATTTTTTTAGATCCGGGGCTAGGAGAAAAACATCCGGGGCTAAAGCCCCGGAAGCCCAGGGCTAACGACGCCACTGATGACACCATCACGTGGTTTCGCTTTAACGCTCCTTTTCTTTGTTTGCAGTCACAGTCAAGGAAATAAAACACAACGCAAATACCACAGAGTAGCCTACTATTATCAGTAACCTCAATATACTGTGACTAAGGTACCTTCGAAAGAAAACAATCTCACACTTTTTACTGTAGGATGCATTCTCTTTGGATTTACACATCATCACTGTACTGCATCCATTTAGTAGCTTCGCCATAGCATACATTTGATACATTTTGTTAGTAATATGAATGTTGATCTCAAAGTGAATGCTTGTCTGGAGGACAAATTAAAAGATGCCCCAACAGTCATCAATGTGATAAAAGTGTGACACGGAAATGGGTGGTTGGCTATTATCATCATAGATATATATAGAACACTAGATAGCTTAAGGCGGAGTCACCAGCGTCACTGAACCGCCGCCATCTTGGGAGGGTCAGCCTTGAGTGAGAGTGAGTGAGCTGCACAGACAAAAATACTCATAACTCGCTGAAATATTGACTGATTTACAAACGGGTTGGTTTGCTATAAAGATCAAAGATGTAGTTATGATACTGCATACGTATAAAAAAAAGAATTTTTTAAAGATGTTTTTTTTTTACAAACCGCTTGAATCATAGCCACGTTAATAATGCTTGTAATAAACCAAACCGTTTGTAAATCCGTCAATATTTCAGCGAGTTATGAGTATTTTTGTCTGTGCAGCTCACTCACTCTCACTCAAGGCTGACCCTCACAAGATGGCGGTGGTTCAGTGACGTCGCTCTCCATTAGCCGGCAGCGCGGGCAAGCTATCTAGTGTTCTATATATATCTATGATTATCATCACGCCAGAAAATGTCTACAAGATGATTGGCTGTCATCAGCGGTCCCGGTCAGTTGTGGAGGCCATGTCTCATATCAGTCACTGACAGGTCCATTGTTCATCTGCTCCCAGATGTGTCAGTGATGTTCTGCAGCATTGGACCTACTAGGGGTGTAACGGTACACAAGAGTGTGAAAAAAACAGCCCCTGTGGGCAGTCGTTAGTGGTTAACATACCATTGTATTCGTTCAGTACACTAGACAGCCGTTCGGTACGGTACGGTCAGTGATGCCAGTAACTAGTTACTCTAATCTGATAACTTTTTTCAGTAAATAGTAATCTAACTTGTTACTTTTTACAAGCCAGTAATCTGATTACAGTTACTTTTCCAAGTGGCTGTCCGTTACTATTTAGTTACTATCTCATAATGCTGATGATAAGAGAGCCAGGGGTACAGCTAGACCGGAGATGGGACGTGCGCTTGCACACGCACGCACACAGCCACACACACAACCACACACACATGTTTACGTTTATAGCTGATTTTAGAATGGCTTCAGCATGAAGTTAAATCAACTATCCAGTTAGTTTTATAGTGTAATTTGGCTACTTGATTTATGACATTATGCACTTTCAATAAAGCATTATTTAAAAAAAAAAGTTGTGTCATTCTTGTGTTGTGGCAGCAGCAGGGGGGACGACGACGACTTTGTAACCTAGTAATCAAGTAATCAGTAAAGTAACTAGATTACTTTTTAAAGGAGTAATCAGTAATTAGATAATTTGTACAAGTAATCTGTGGCATCACTGGGTATGGTACACACTGAAACCGTTCGGTTCGGTACGGATACGTGTACCTTTACACCCCTAGGACCTACAGTATATTACACAACACATTGGTTGCACCCATCTGAAACAGAGGGGTATAGAGGCTTCTAGAATGAGAACAGGACTGAAACAGAGGGGTATAGAGGCTGCTATAATGAGAACAGGATTGAAACAGAGGGGTATAGAGGCTGTTAGAATGATAACAGGACTGAACCAGAGGGGTATAGAGGCTGCTAGAATGAGAACAGGACTGGAACAGAGGGTTATAGAGGCTGTTAGAATGAGAAGAGGACTGAAACAGAGGGGTATAGAGGCTGCTAGAATGAGAACAGGACTGGAACAGAGGGTTATAGAGGCTGTTAGAATGAGAAGAGGACTGAAACAGAGGGGTATAGAGGCTGCTAGGATGAGAACAGGACTGGGACAGAGGGGTATAGAGGCTGCTAGAATGAGAAGAGGACTGAAACAGAGGGGTATAGAGGCTGCTAGGATGTGAACAGGACTGGGACAGAGGGGTATAGAGGCTGCTAGGATGAGAACAGGACTGAAACAGAGGGGTATAGAGGCTGCTAGGATGAGAACAGGACTGAAACAGAGGGGTGTAGAGGCTGCTAGAATGAGAACAGGACTGAAACAGGGGTATAGAGGCTGATAGAATGAGAACAGGACTGAAGCAGAGGTATAGAGGCTGCTAGAATGAGAACAGGACTGAAACAGAGGTATAGAGGCTGCTAGAATGTATAATCTGAGTGGTACTTTCAGCAAGAAACTGTAAAAACATGTTTTGGGGACCTTAAAGACCTATAATATCAACGTGTTGAGAAGGAGTATAATATGTGACCTTTAAATCACTCCAGAGCACATCTTTTCCAAGAGTGAACCTGAACAAGCCACAAAGCAAAACGCGCCATTCATTCCAAGACATTCCAAGACATTCCAAGACATTCCAAGACTATGACACTCCTGGCACGCGCCGGAATACTCTCATCTTGAACTGTTTTAAATAATCCTCTTTCATCCCCCCTCCTGTTAACCCAAGCTCCCTCTACCACCACCGAACTGGACGGAGTGCTAGGTCAGCAAACACTGAGAGAGTGGGAGAAGAGGATCACGTGGAAGTCTGGGCGGAGTAAACGGCGCGAGGCAACAAGGTTGAACACACACCGGAGTTACACAAGGTCACCCGCTAATCCTTTGTATCATGTTGTTTGCCAGAGATTAGGGAAGAAAATGTTTGCCTTTCGCCGAGTATTACAGAGCAACAACACAAAAGCAATCAGCACTACAAAGGATTAGAGTCAACCGTGTCTCTCCGCTGGAACAATGGTCTGCTCAGAATACATGATAAAGAGATGTTTACCCTGGGAATAAAGATTTGTTTTCATTTGTCACTTTTTTTTTAATCTTGTTTAATTTTAGATTTTTCTCAGGAGAAAAAGAAAACACCTATTTATATTTATGGTGAATAGCCACTAATCAGACACAGAATATTATACAACTGTCAAAAAATAGAACACTGATGTATATCCTGAATACATGATGTGACTCATTTTCAGGTAGCCAAAGTGTATAATAAAGCATAAATATACAGTATTAGAACCAGAAATGGCAAGAGAGAGAGAGAGAGAGAGAGAGAGAGAGAGAGAGAGAGAGAGAGAGAGAGAGAGAGAGAGAGAGAGAGAGAGAGAGCTATTTACAGACCATCTCTGTGCGGTTCAATAAGCTGACTTGAAGGAAAATGAAGCTGAATGAAATATTAAAAACGTCTCCAAAAAAATAAAAAGTCTTTAGAAATCACAGTGAAATCACTTCTTTTTTTTACCGGTCACAATCAAACATTCCCTGCTCAAAAATACAGATATACAAGTAAAAGTTTGAGGTGGTGAGAGGAGGGGAAGATGGAGGAATAAGTAACCTTGTAGGGGCAAGGGGGGAAGCGAGAGGAAGTAATAGAGTCATTGCGAATGTGAAAATGGGGAGACAAGGATGAGAGGGAACTATCAAAAGAGGAGCGGGAGGCACAACAGTGAGAGCAGGCAATATAGGTAAAGGAAGGAAGAGGAGTGTGAGGGGTCTAGTCTATACGGAGGAGGCTAGACACACTAGCGATAATAGCTAAATGACACGTGCATAGACGACGTTCTATGTCATTACGGCACACAGCCTCCACCTGCTTACAGAGCACTAGCTAACAGTCATCGTTAGCGACTACAGCTATGGGGGAAGCCACCTTGAGAAGGAAAAAGCCACATCATCGACATATAAAGATACCATATATCACCAACAAATATATCAAAATAGAGAGATCAAGGTTTGGTTTTGAAGCGTCGTAGATTTTAACGACAATCTCAAAAATGGCGGGACACGGGTCACGGCTTCACAGAGAAAGTGGGAGGTTTGTGTGACACAGTTTTTTTAATATATTTTTTCTATTTTATTATTATTATTTTTGTCTTTGGATGAAGTCTTTGGACACAGCCTCAATGAAGTTGGGAGCCGACATGAGGATGGTAAAGGTACAGATGATGGAGAACAGCGAGAAGGCCACCAGGCACAGCCGGTCCACCACCGCTGCCGCAAACTTCCACTCGCTACAGACGGCCTCCCCCTCGTCCTGCTCCCTGAAACGCCTGGCAATGAAATGCACCTCCTCCAGGATCCGGGAGATCTCCGGAACCTGCTCCAGCAGCAAAGTCCGCGACTGCTCAGAGTGAAGGTCGTGCGGGGCCGACCCGTTGGTCTGGCTGCAACCGCCTCCACCGCCACACACCACCACGCCTGAATCTCCACTCGCCGGAAACGTGGGGTTGTCTGTGCCCATCGAATGGTAGCCAAAGTACAGGTTCATGTTTCCATTGGTGGTGGTGGTTGTGGTGGTCGACTGGTTGGACGCTTGGCCGGGTATGGTGCTCATCGGGATACTGCTGGTGCTGCCGGCGTACTTATAGGCACTGGCTGGGGTGGTGGCGGCACCGGCTGGCGTTCTCCGTTCCTCACCGGGCTTCTTCATGCGGAGGAACCAGGCGCACCAGTTGAGGAGGATTATTCGTACCTGGAATGAATGGGTAATTGGTGGATGGCAAAAAGGGTGATGCGAAGATGAGGTAGAAGGAGAGAGAGAGAGGGGCAGAGAAAAGACCATCAGTATTAGTACTCTTGATACTTAGTATTTAGCATTCTTCATACCTAGCATTAGCACTCATCATATCATCTCTCGGGGGCCAATGTTAGCTTTGTGTGCTGGAAACTGGACTGTGAGTTCAGTTTAGAATTAAAGGACTACCAGTATTTTTGACATGTAGATTCCAAGTCATTCTCTCCTCAATACAAAAATCATTGTACCATTTAATTTTTGTGCCCATAATATTTTACCGTTATTGAAAAATGTGGTAGTTATTTTCTGCTGATACACCGCTGCCATTGGTTTCAAGTAGGCCTAGATATGTGAAAATAATGTAGAGCAGCTTTTCAGGGGAAAAACTAAAACCTTTCAGGAAAAGAAATGCATGTCATATGTTAGCATGGCATTTTAGTCAGATGTGGTGACCTTTAAAGTTGTATGTGATGTTTAAGATACATTTATATAATACATCCAGATATAATGGAAGCTTATAGGCAGTGGGGGATCAGCAGAAAATAACTACCAAATGTTTCCGTAACGGTAAAAGATTATGAAAAAAGAACGGCACAGTGATTTTTGCATCGCAAGAAGAATGACTTGGAACCAACATGTCAAATGTAGGTTAGGAAATAATTTTGGGAAATTGTAGCAAATGTTTACATAATGTTTTATGTTGTATGTTGATTAAAAAGGCTATAATTGTTTTACGGTGACAAATTACTTTATGATGATGCCTTATGACTGAAATGTGCTTTGCAGCTATGTACAGCACCAATACGCCAAAACAAAAATAGTGTCCCCATGTATTCTTACATCTGAATTCCATAATTGTTTTCTTCTAGAAAGTGTTGTCACTGTCCCACTCAGCAGTCAGGAGCGGGAATAAAATCCCCATCCAAATAAAATGATAGTGGATTTAAAAAGAATCCCTCCTTAAATCATACAAAAATACAAACCCATCAAATAGAAAACACATCAAATCATAGAAAACACATCAAAGCATGGATAAACATGACTGAGTTTCATGTTGACTGTTTTTTTTTTTTTATTATAATAATAATAATAATTAATCGCTGAATAAGTGTTATCACATCCAAATGGTTTGCGTGTAGCTGCAGTGTGAACAAAGCTGGAGTAGAAGAAAGTATGTTAACCCACCAATTTGGGCATCTTCCCTCCATGCGGGTCATGATGATGGAACTGCAGAACCAGCACTGTCACCACCACAGACAGACCCACGATCATCATGGTACTGGCAAAGTACTGGGCTGGAAAAGGAAAAGATAGCAATTACAGATAACATTGTATATTAACATAATTTTCCATCAGGATTACAGTACGGTGAATTGAACACTGCAAAATGAAAGACTAATGGAAGGGTTGTTGGATTTTCATCTTTCCATCTAAAACAGTCCGTATCTACACATGATACGGTGCTGCATTATAGAACATCTGTGCTGTGTTGGAAGACAGCTTGCTGGTGTGGTGGATTATGATTGATCAATTATATTGTAGACGGATCTTCTGATCAAAATAGGTTTAAATTGTAAATGGTGCATTTATATAGCACTTTTATCCAAATCGCTTTACAATTTGTTCCTCACATTTTATCCATTCACTCACACATTCACACACTGATGGCGCAGGCAACCATGCAAGTTGCTAACCACATATCCACATATCCAAGGACTTGACATGGACCACACACATTAGACAGTGTAGTGAAGAAGGCCCTAAGGAAGTTCAAAGTGAGTCAAAATATCCTTAAGAACTTCTACTCATGCACAATAGAGAGCATCCTGCCTGGTAACATCACCTCCTGGTTTGGGAATTGAGAAAGTGCATAACAATTCTGAAGTCTTCAAAATGTTTAACGAACACGTCAAAATAAAACAAAATTAAAAACACTTCCACTTCAGAACCCCAGCAAAGACCAAGGCCTATCTTTCCCAGTGCGACCTGGAGAGAGTGAGGCATGGATCACCCTCTCCAGAGTAATCACAACTCGGCTGGATTACTGCAATGCTCTTTATACTGGCATTGATCAGGCATCACTTCACAGGCATCATAGAGGCGGCACGGTGGTGTAGTGGTTAACACTGTCGCCTCACAGCAAGAAGGTGCAGGGTTCGATTCCCGCTTGGGGACCAGGTTTCCATGATCCCAGGCCTTTCTGTGTGGAGTTTGCATGTTCTCCCCGTGCTCGCAAGGGTTTCCCCCCCGATAAGATAAACCCAATGGAAAAACATGCACAACAACAGATCGCTAACGCTGTGGCGTCCTTGACGAAGACGGACAGGAGCACTTGGATTGGTCCCCACGTTGATGCCTGTCTGCTCCCGGCTGCCCTTGGGGGGGATGGACGACGGGATGGGTTAATCGCAGAGACAAATCGCATCGGCGATTCTAAAGAGACAATGCATGCGTGTGTGTTCCGGTGTGTGTGCTAAAAACTAACCGATATGTGTACCGCTAAAACATTGAGTGTCGTTGCATGCCGAATAAAGACCTCTGCAACAGGTCCTGCATTATTATTTATTATTTACTCTGCCGCCTACAGCTCGTTCAAAATGCGGCGGCCCGACTACTCACCAGCACTAAAAAACGTGAGCACATCACCCCAGTCCTGGCCTCACTCCACTGGTAAGACTCATATCTTCTCCCTGGCCTTTGACCAGAGATGAGCCTGCCTCCTAGGTCGTTACTTTTAGTCATTTTATGCCTTATTTTTGTATTTTACTGCACTTTTCTTTCTTTTATTCTTCTTTTGTTTTTTCTTTCTATCTGAACCCCTGCACTTATTTGTACTTGCACTTTTTGCACTTTTATATTTAGTATATATATTGTATTTTTTCTTTGCTCTATGTTGAAGCACTTTGGTACAGACACAACTGTTCTAAATGTGCTCATATAAATAAAGTTGATTATGATTATGATTAACAGTAGGTTACATAAAGGTGTGAGAAGTCCTTTGCAAAAGTGAAGGAGAAGGGAAAGACACATTCCTCTGGTTAGACAACCTGGATAAAACCCTAGAGAACACCAACAGTTTGTCCAATGGACATTTTCCAGTTCTATGAAGAGATCCTGGCCGCATGGACTCCGTCCTCGTTTCCCACCAACAGCTACTCTGGAGAGGTTGACTCGGATGGAAATGCTGAGTGCATGTCTGACATCCAGACTACAGTAAGTGCTGCAGATACGTCATTGAGAGTGAATCACACAGTTGATAGTGAGCTCATCAAGGCTACAGTAACCAGGGTTCATAGTAGGGCTGACCCTGATTAGTCGAATAGTCGACTAATCGATCGAAAGGAGCCGTAGTCGACTGCCAACCTCTTAGTCGAATGCAAAAAAATAAAACATTATTATATATATATATATATATTTTTTTTTTTTATTCTTTCCAAAAGCAAAGAGGTCTAGAAGCGTGGCTAACGCTAACATGCCAGCGAGGCTAACTGCCTAAGAAAACGGGCACAGAGGCACTGAAAGAGGATTTCACCTGTCTAATAAACACACTAGACAAATATCAAGATGTATCAGTGGACCAATTGCATGCTTTTGCAGAGGAAAAGAAGCCTTCAGTCGACTCCTTCAGACATTAAGCACCCCCAGAATAATTTTTTTTGCATTCAGGGGGGTAGTCGACTACCAGTCGACTATCGGCACATTTCGGCCAATCAAAGTCGACTATCCAAATCCTTAGTCGGGGACAGCCCTAGTTCATAGCAAGTAAAAGTAAAGTAAAGGACAACTAAAAAAACGTCTGTGCTACAGTAGCTACAGTATAACCAGGTTGAGGTTGTTTTTGCAATAGACATTAATTATGTCCATTAACAAAGCAAAGGAGTAAGTTCAGAAGTGGCATGTTGCCTTTTTTAGTTCAGTGAAATGTTCAGTGAAGCCTTAAAGCAGCCTTAGATGCTGCTCAGAACACTTCACTGATCCAGAACCAGCCTTAGATGCTGTTCAGAACACATCACTGATCCAGAACCAGCCTTAGATGCTGCTCAGAACTCAAAATCAGCAATGCTACAGCAAATGCAGTCATTTGGTAGGAATATGCAAGGAAACACATATCTGTGAAATTAACAATATTTGGAAGATCCATCTTGATACCTTTTGTTTCCTGGAGGCACATGGCCAGCCGAAAGCTACTATGTGTGATAATATTGTACACATAGACCAAAGCGCTGTCTATGGTCCTGAAACAACAGCAGCAATACCCTCTCCTCTCCTGTCATCTCCACTCCCCTCTCCTCTTCTTTCTGCTCATCTCCTCTCCTGTCATCTCCACTCCCCTCTTCTCCCCCCTCCTCTCCCATCATCTCCTCTTATCTCCACTCCACTCTCCTCTTCTATCCTCCTCTTCTATCCTCCTCTTCTCTACTTCTCTCCCCTCCTATCATCTACACTCCCCTCTCCTCTTCTCTTCTCTCCTCATCTCCCCTCATCTCCTCTGCACTCCACTCCCCTCTTCTCTCCTCCTCTCCCCTCCCCTCCTCTCCACTCTACTCTCCTCTTCTCTCATTTCCTCTCCTTTCCATTCCTCTCCTATCCTCTTCTGTCCTCTCCACTCCACTCTCACCTTCCCTTCTCTCCTCCTCCTCTCTCCTTTTCTCTCCTCTCCTCTCGTCTCCTCTCTCCTTATCACAGAAAATGTTAATATATCATCAATATACGGGACAAGGGAAGTCCTGTATCAATTTATTCCAGTGTATTAGATGTCTTGAATGCTGCTCAGAACACTGACCAGGACCAGCCTTAGATGCTGCTCAGAACACATCCACTGATCCAGAACCATGTGGTCTTACAGATGCTGTTCAGAACACATCACTGATCCAGAACCAGCCTTAGATGCTGTTCAGAACACATCCACTGATACAGAGGTCAGCAAAAAAAAAAGAAAAAATCCACAGAGTAAAAGCAGGAATGGACAGATGAGCCCTGATTGGCCGAGTGGAGGCAACAACCATTTCAACTTGTAAACAATCACACACCGACCTACTGTACCTCATAATGTTATCCTACTACAATATGTACAACATTTTATTTTGTTAATTGTTGTAAGGAGTTTACAATACTTTGTAAAATGACAGGGCAAGCTAACAAGAGAAGGGACATTTGAGCCTTACACTTTATTTGTCGACACTGAGAAAGGCTTGGGGTTTGAAACATCATCTCAATAAAGAATTGTTTTAATGTTTATTTTTTTTTAAACTTTGACCAGTCACCTGGTTCTTTTAGCGTTTATCGCTTTTTTCTTCGCATTCATACTTGGTCAAGTTCGACCGACAGAAGCAGGCTGAAAGGGTTCAGATGGGGGGGAAAGACACTCTGGGAAAGGCACGGCTGCCGTCCGGGATTCGAACGCGCTCAGCCCCAGATCCGCGCGAGCACGGTTGTCCACAGCGCTGAAATAGCACTCGCGGTACGTGGTGAGCTACTGGAGCTCCCCTGTTTTAATGTTTCTAATGCTGTAAATTAACATTCTTGAAACAAGAAACAAAAAATTATAAATTTATAATTGTCACTGTACCTCAACAATAAGGTTTTTTCTTACAAATGTAAAATTGCCTGACTGAACCGGTGATTAAAGTCAATCTGTTCAGCTGTTACTGCTCTGCCTGCTGAGAGTGGCTTCATAACATGCAGGGGAGTAATGGTTATAGGCAGAATCACCTAGGATGACAAGTGGCACATGATGGTACATGAAGGAGCTTCTATCCCCAGGCCTATTACAATGACTCCATGTAACAACCCATCATCTACACTCATTGCACACACATCCACATGCACACACTCACTTTTAAACAAACACTCACCTTAACCTTAACACTCACTTTAGACACTTTAACACTACATTATATGTATCTATTATTGAAGAGATTTGCACTACATTCATACCTCATTTGCAATTGCACCTTACCTCAAAGTTTTGTACCTCATTTTCTGCATTGCACCTCACTGTTTACTCATTTTTTACTCACTGTACTTAGACTGTACCTAGGTTGTACTTTAGATTGTATATTGTACTGTATATTTTATATTATGTATATTCATTTTTCTTTTTTTTACTTACTTTTTACTTACTTTCTTACTTACTTCTTTTTACTGTATGAAGCACACTCTCAGGGGCTCATACAGAACCAAGCATTTCACCATAAAGTATCTGTTTTTTATTGTGATATTTAATAAACAAACTTGAACTCGAACTACTCCCTCGAATGTGTCAGTCCATCGTGGCAACAGCCTGCCGCTCTGGCCTCCAAAAAACAAAAACCTTGTGGGGATCTCCTGTTATCCCCAAAACCTAGTACTGCTGTTCTCAAATCAGTGTTTTGATGTACTGTGTGGTTTCATGATTACATTTATGGCTGTGACAAAAAAACGCCTGCTGTAAAATTAACCAATAAAAACAAGCTTACCTGTACATGATACATCCTCTGTCTAGTAGGTTGAAGGTCATCATGTCGTTGTATGTGCTCAATATGCCGCTGCCTTGAAGTTCGTCTCATATATTTCTAAGTAAAGTAAGTCAAACTGTATTTATATAGCGCCCTTCTCGACACGAGTGCACAGAGTGCTTTACAGCATTTCTTTATAGAACATCAGTAATACAATAAGAAGAAACATGTGAAGAGAAGAATAAAACATAAAAATTAGCTAAAACAACATAATTGAATAAAGACATAAACAGAAAGAAACGGCAGGGAAGCAAGGATGGGGGTGATGTGGCATCATTTTTTGGACCTAGTGAGTAGCCTGGCAGCAGCATTTTGGACCAACTGAAGTTGATCCACGGATTTCTTATTTAGACAGATGGAGATCTAAGTACCTCTGTTTTTGCCGCGTTTAATTGAAGAAAATTGCTACCGTTCCAATTTCCGATGGCAGACAGACCCTTCAGGATGTTTAATTTCTCCAAATGTTCAGGCTTGAAGGAGAAATATATTTGGATGTCATCTGCATAGCAGTGGTAGGAGATGCCCTTAAATGTGCTTATGAGAAGGCCTAGGGGGAGCATGTAGCATTTAAAAGAGCCAACAGCTACGGTGAAACTTCTCTCCTTAATTAAGGTAGGAGGCAAACCAATTTATGGCGCTCCCAGTGAGGCCCACCCACTCCCTGAGCCTGTCTAACAGGATACCGTGTTCTACCGTGTCGAACGCTGCACTGAGATCCAGCAGGACCAGGACAGAACATTCTCCGGAGTCAGAGGACATCATGATGTCATTTGAGACTCTGAGGAGGGCAGTTTCAGTGGAGTGTTTTTTGCGGAAACCTGATTGGAATTTGTGTGAGATTTTGTGAGTAGTTAGATAGGTGGTGAGCTGGTTTGCCACAACTTTCTACAACACCTTCGAGATAAAGGGCAGCTTGGATATGGGTCTGTAGTTATTTGGTAGGGAGGGGTCTAAATTAGGCTTTTTGAGAAGGGGCTGTACGACCGCCTCCTTAACATAAACTGGGAAAGAGCCTGAGACTAGTGACTTGTCTAGTTGATGATGGTTACTAAACTAGGGCCAGCAGAACTGAAAACCTCCTTGAGCATGGCTGTGGGTAAAATATCTATGGGGCTTGTGGAGGATTTCATTGAGCTCACTGTGTGTATTTGGTCTGTCAGGGAGACAGGCGAAAAACTGCTCAGGGACGATTGGGTAACTGGACAGAGAAGGAGGAGGGAGGGGGTGATGTTTGCCCTTACATCAGCAACTCTGTTAACAAAAAACTAAAGAAAACCGTTACAGTCGTTATTTGAACAAACGGGTACAGACGGGAGAGTATTGAAGACATGAACCAAACAATCCACGTCATCCTCAGGGGACACCAAACCATCACTGTTAAAACTAGCAGCAAACTTTTCTACAGCCAGGCTATTTACGATGCAGGATTTTTTTTTACACACTTCTCTGGTACAAAACCGTTATCAAAGGACAAGTTAAACACATTTGTGATCGGTCACCGTCAACTCCTCCGTGCAGACATTACTGACTTTTAACCCAATTGTGAACACAAGATCATGGGTGTTGCCTTTGTTGTGAGTCGGACCAGCGACATATTGGATGAAATTAAACAAGTCGTAACATTTAGAAAGTCGACGGCAAAGTTATCTGAGCTCTTATTTACATGGATATTAAAATCAATACAATTCTGTCTAAGCGAATGATGGACGCTAAGAAATCACCAAACTCCGCTAGGAATAAACTATTTCTGCCAGGATGGCGGTAAATTAGCACAGAGTGAAAGGGATTTATATGACCAATTTTATTCATTGAGAACTTCAAACGATGAATAGGGATTAATGAGTGACAGAATGAACTCTGTGTGAACAACTTATAATTCTAGCTTCATTTATCACTTTTGCTCCATGGAGACTGTGCTAGTAATAGAGTGTGCTAGAGATGTGTCAGTTGCAATAAAGTAGAGTTTAATGGCTTTTTTCTCCACTGGGCTGCCGAGTGATGTAGATCAACATATCTGTACATAGTTCCTGCTCCTCTCTTTTTCCTATGTCAGTATCACCCCTCTCTCTCTCGCTCTCTCTCTGTGTGTGTGTGTGTGTTGAACTGGAGATTGAACGATTTTAGCCATGTCCTGCCTGAGGTGTTGTTATCCAGACAAACAGACAGAGAGTCAGTCAGGCAACTCGTCAGTCAGTCAGTCAGTCAGTCAGTCAGTCAGTCAGTCAGTCAGTCAGTCAGTCAGTCAGTCAGTCAGTCAGTCAGTCAGTCAGTCAGTCAGTCAGTCAGTCAGTCAGTCAGTCAGTCAGTCAGTCAGTCAGTCAGTCAGTCAGTCAGTCAGTCAGTCAGTGTGAACCTCATCACATCCCTGCCACACTGTTGCTTCCTGGGTAATTGATCAGTTCCAACCAAGTCTATTTGTCTCTGACAGAAGAAAAAAAACTCCACACTGAACCAATATGAACAACAACTAACCTGGGGCTTGTTTTCACTGACACTTCCCAACCATTCTCAACATTATTCTCATATTTCATTGGTTTAGAGCAGGGGTCAGCAACCTTTTTGACATGGAGTGCCTGTTTGAAATATAGTTGTAACTAGTGTGCCTCAACAATATTCCATGCATCGTAATTTTTTTTCTCGTAATCAGGTATTTTTAATGATAATTTTTACATTATTACATCATTATTGTTATTGTTATTATTAACAATATTATTATGATGGTTGTATCAACCCTAAATCTGAGTTGGGGGGGGGATGCAATGCAGACAAACAGCTGCATACAGTGTGACCATTTCACTCACATTTGCCCATTCATTTTTGGACACATCACACACCATCGGTGTGTGTACTGTACGTGTGCTGTCATAGCTCTACCTACAGGCCTAATGGAGAACACCAGGAGAACACCAGGATGTGAATGGAGGGTGAATGTGAGGTATATCGTGTAAATAAGTTTTGATTGATCGCAAGACTACACTGTAAAAAAATAAATAATAATAAGTTACCAGAACTTAAAAATATTGAGTTCAGTTACTGTGCATTAAGGTTTTCAGTTTTCAATCCATAATAAGTTAACAGGAAAATAAGTACACAACCACATTATTTCAACCTAATAAAACTATGTTTATTGTCATTGTTTTAAGAACACAAGTTGACTTGGTAATACTCACATTTTGAGTAAAAAAATTGCTTTTAACATGTGCAATGTTCAATGAAATAGAAAAATAAATAATCAAATTTGTTGATTAATCCCACTGGTCACAATGGTGACCGTAATAATGTTTTTGTTATAAGGCTCTGCAAATGTTACTGAATGATGTAGCAATGTATTTCCAGCTAAATTGAAATAATAAACAAATAAAGGGTCTCAATTAAATATATGGTAGTAAAAAGAACCTGTGGGAGGATTTCAACAAGATAAATGCGACAACAGTGCAAACTATTTCACTATAGTAGTTCAAAGCAAAAAAAAAAAAAAAAAAAAAATTATATATTTTTAATTTTTTTTTATGCTGCCCCCTGTGCCTATGAAAATGCCCCTGCGTGCCGCAGGCACGCGTGCCTAGGGTTGCCTACCCCTGGTTTAGAGGATGTACACACTGCATCTCTCGTGCTTAAACCTGAGTCTGTATCCCTTTCATCTCTTATTACATATTATTTATGTTTTTATTTGTTCTCATATTCATATTCACCTCAGTGCATTTTCTTACAACCACACAGTGTAGTGGTGTTGATAACAAAGCAATGTCCCTCCACATCTTATAAAGTCTGTTATCGTATGAACAAACACAACCACCTGCCCATCAGAGGTGATTGGCAGGTAATCCCATTGCCTAATCAACCATGGAAATGTTTCCCGGGCAGGTTTGTGTATTTGTTCTGGATGGCTTGTCTTTCCCTCTTGTATTAACGTTGGGATTTGGGGCAGCATTAATAAGCAGAGCATGCAGCGCTAAACTGTATAATTAAGCCCTTGAAAACAATATTTATATTCCCAGACAAGTCATTCCCCACAGTATGACTTAAGCCTAGTCAAGAACTCATTACAACCGTTCAAGTATAGGTAAATGTCCTTGCATATACAAAACAAATACCATTAAAAGTATTATGATGAAGAAGACCTTCATAGTGGAAATATAAATACAGAGGATACAAGATACAAGATACAAGATACCTTTATTGCCACACAACCAGGTTGGTGGTATTTGTGATCGGTACAGAGTGTATTGAAGCTCTGGATATACAGTACATAAAACTGGAACATGGATACATTTACCTCCCCTTCCCAGCAATAGATACATAATACAGCACAACATGACACAATAAATACAGCACAGCACGACACAGCACAACATAACACACGGAAGAGTCTAGTCCATCAGGTGCTTGGTTAGTGTAAGGGGGAGGGGGAAAGGGGGGCCAAGGGAGTTCAGGGTCCGAGTGGCGTGTTGACAGAATTGGCTATGGGGCGACAATAATATATCTAGGAGGCATGGATTCCATCTTTAGCCTTTGGCTTGTTTATTCATTCATAGTGATTCACAGCAGCACAGCACATGGGCACTCCTCTCCGTGAGAGGCAGATGTGGTAAGAAGATAGAGGGGGAGGGAACAAAGGCTTAAATACTCCCAACCTGGCGTAAACAGTAGAAGCTCCACCTATAGCGCCCTCCAGTGGACACAGATATATATGCAGTCATGGAAGCAGTAGAGTACAGTTACAGTTAGTTACAACCCTACATACAACCTCTAAATTCAACACTCCCACTTAGGGTTGCTTAGCACACTGTATGAACTCTTCAAAACAATTTACAAAGAAAATAACACAGTCTTGGAACATCAAAAAGAGTATGGCAGTCAATATTTACACACCAAACATGACCTCTGCAAATCTCCTCAGTTTCAATTTGGAAGCAGGCTTCGTCATAGCGTCTGCTACCATGTCGTCTGTTGGACAATAAACCAGTGTCATCCTTTCTTCTCTGATGACAGATCTGATGAAATGGTACTTTATATCCACATGCTTACACCTCTGTCGGCACACAGGGTTTCTCGCAATGGCAATAGTTCCCTGGTTGTCCTCATAAACAACAGTCTTCTTATATACATAGTTATCCATTCCTCCGAGCAGTTGTTCTAGATAAATACACTCCTGTATTGTCATGGCCAGAGCCATGTATTCGGCTTCACAAGTTGACAGTGCCACTGTGGGCTGCTTCTTTGTTTTCCATGAAACCAGTGAGCTGTTTGTGTTCAAACTAACACAGTATCCTGTAGTACTCCTATCTGTGATGTCAGCAGCCCAGTCTATATCACTGTAGGCTTTAAGCCCTAAGCCTTCGCTGCTATTTCTGAAACAAAGTTGTTTATCTGCTGTACCTTTGAGATAACGAAAAACATGTTTTACCGTAATCCAGTGTTCCTCTGTGGGATCAGCAAAATGCTGTGACAACTTACTCACTACAAAACATAGGTCAGGGCGGGTACATATTGTTAAATAGATGAGGCTACCCACGGCTTCCCTGTACATTTTTACATCTGTCAGTTTCTGAGCATCCTCCTGGTAATCAAGTTTCTGATCACATGGTGTTTCCCTTGTTCTACATTCCTGCATGTCAAAATGTTTCAGGATCTTTGCCACATATCTCTTCTGGGATACTGTTACACAATTGGCCGACTGCTCAAAGTCCATGCCTAGGAAATGCTTTAACCTGCCAAGGTCTTGTCTTTCATTTTTAATCTGGTGGAGAGCATACCTCTAGGTTTCTAGTTTTGTCTGCTGCAATGATCAAATCATCCACCCAAATGACGATTATCACTTTTCCTGACTCTTTTGACTCCCTTGAGTAAACACAGGGGTCTACTGGATTCTGTAGGAAGTGATCCTCAATGAGGCATGTGTGAAGCATCTCGTTCCAATTTACTGTTTCAGGCCGTAAATAGATTTTTCTAGCTTGCACACTAGCTTTTCCCCTTTCTTTTCGTAACCTTCAGGTTGTTCCATATATATCTCCCTATCTATGGGTGCGTGCAGATAGGCTGTCTTCACATCCATCTGATGTAAAATCAGATTGTCCTCAGCTGCTTTCTGAACCACTACCCTTACACTGGTCAGGTTGGCAGTGGGGGAGAATGTTTCACCATAGTCTATCCCCTCCCTCTGACTGAAACCCTTAGCTACAAATCTCGCTTTGTACTTTTCGTGGCCTTCGATCCCTTCCTTGATTGAGTACACCCATTTCCCTCCCACTGTCTGTCTGCCCTCTGGCAATTTTGTGAGGGTAAAGGTGTGGTTGTCCTCTAAGGACCTCATCTCCTCGTCCATCGCTCTCTCCCACTTACTCGACTCGGGGGACACTATGGCTTCCTTAAAAGACTGAGGCACGCCACACACCACTCTGTAGCAGTAATCAATACTGGCGAGTGTACTGTCATCCTCGTCACTTCCTCTCCGGGCATAATCTATCAGATATTTTCGGGGTTTGTGTTCCCTTGAGGGATACCTCCCACTGCTTGGGGCACTTGACGTCACCCTTGGGTGCTCCTCGTCATCACCCTCTGGGGGTGGCTGGCTGTCTGCACTAGGCTGTGGTGTCTCTGTCCCTCCATACCTTACCCCGGAGTCCAGCCATGGCTCCTCTGTCTGTGTCTCGATTTCGCACGTTGTCTTGGTGACTAATTTCACTAGTCTGTGCTTTTGCACCTTCCCTTTACCGGGATAGTAGACTAGGAGTGCTGGGTTCCCTCTGTCGTGTCCTACAAAGAGTCCTTTTTCACATCTAGACTCAAGCTTGCCTCTGTCCTGCTGGTAAGCATAGCACACTGATCCGAATTTGTGCATTCTGGCTAGATTACATCTTTTCCCTGTCATTGCTGTATATGGGGTGGTGCCCGTGTGTTTATTAAAACACCTGTTTCTGGTGTAAGCGGCTTCTTGTACCGCATAATTCCACAGGCTCTTCGGTATGTTACTATCGTCTAGCTTACACCTGGCCATATCAAAAAGAGTGCGCCATTCCCTCTCTGCTACCCCGTTCTGATGTGGAGAGTAGGGACATGACGTCTCGTGTCTGATCCTGTTCTTTCTCAGCAGTGATTGGAACTCTGTTTGTAAACTCGGCCCCGTTGTCTGACCTCAAACATTTTACGTCCCCATAGGGGGCTACATCGGCAAGGAACTTCTCCGTGGCTTGGAGTGCATAACTCTTTGCTTTAAGGAAATAGACAAACACTACGCCTGTACCCACATCTGTAAAGGACTGTACATAGTTAAAGCCACCTATGGACTCGTTCCTTACTGGACCGGCTAGGTCAGTGTTAACTAGCTCCAGTGGTCTCTTTACCTTCTCCGTGGGGTCCCTGTTCCTTGTTTGAGTAAACTTCCCCCTTATGCAAACTTCACATTCTTTGTCAGGTCTATGCTTTTCACCCTTAATGTGCATACCGTCTGTCACTGCTTGCAGCTTTAGTAAATCCTCGTGATTACAATGACCCATAATTTCATGCCACGTCTGGATGTCATGACTGACAGTCACATTACATTTGTCATTATTATTGCACTCCGTTTGTAGGTAATACATTCTCCCATATACGTCGATGTTAAACCGCATACCATCTCGTTCTACAAGAACATCTTTACCTTCACTGAAGAACACTTCGGTGCCGTTAGCAGTAGCAGATTTTACTGAGAATAGTTCTTGTGGGAACGAGGGTATATATAGAGCGTCCTTTAATGTCACTGTACACCGGCGTCCCTTACTGTCTATAAGGCATACCTGTGCGTCTCCCGTCTGCCAGCTCCATGCTGTGTCCCTCCGGCTCAAAGGATTTGTCGAAGTTGTTGAAACTGTTCCTGTTGTTGATGATGTGGGATGACGCACCTGTGTCCACGATCAGTCCCCTCCTCGGGAACTGCCGGTGCTGCGTTGGCCGGGTGACGCCCGTAGTCCGCGCCCCGAAAATGAAGTCATCTCGTCCTGCCGCTCCCTGGGCGTCATCTCGACTCGTCTCACAATCACCGTCGCCGCCATCTTGTGTGTAGTCGCCATCTCGTCCACAGTCGCCATCTTGGCCATGGCCGCGATCTCGTCCATCGCCACCATCTTGTCCGTAGCCTTGACCTCGTCCGTCGCCGCCATCTTGTCCATGGGCACCGCCTCGTCTATGGCCGACATCTTGCCCATGTGCGTATCGGGCGCTCTGGTCTCGTTTCTTTCGGCACTCTTTGTCTGTGTGCCCCGATGAACTGCAGAAGTTGCACCAGACCGTCTTGTTGCAGTTATCCCTCCGATGCCCATTCTCTCCGCATTGCCAACACGTAAGCTCCGTCGTGGGCCTGGCTTTCTCCCTCGGTGTCGCTCGGGCTTTCAGTGCTATCCCCCCCGCTTCCGCGGCGTTTGGGTGGATATCCTCTGAGGCCTCAAAGTTCCGCAGCTTGGCTTTGAACTGCCCCAATGTCATGTCCGTTGAACCGTGGGTAACCAGTAGCACGAACGGCCTGTACAACTCCGGTAGTCCTCTCATCACCATCGCCATCATTAGCCCCTCGCCTGGTGCCTCTCCTGCACTCTTGAGCGCCGTCATGATCTGCTCAGCTCAGATGATGTATTCTGTCATTGTCTCTGTGTGCCCCTTCTTCAGAGCTGTTAACGTTACGTAGATTTGATTTGATTTGATTTTATTAGGGATCCCCATTAGCTGGTGCGATAGCAACCAGCTAGTCATCCTGGGGTCCACACACAAAAAATACATACAAAAACAATCACTATTGCAAAAAACTAAAATGATTAAAAGTCAGTACACACAATGCATAATGAACCTACTGTAACAATTAATATAGCTAAAATTACATTAGTGTAAAACAAAAACTAAAAATTACTTTACAGTGTTAAAAACAATTTAAAAACAATTTAAGATTCTTTTTAAAAGTGAATCTACTGTAAATGCAGCAGAGGTTCCGAGGCAGGCCATTCCACAGAGTTAATGCTCTAAAAATAAAAGATCTCCCCAAAGCGCTGGTTCTAGGACCTGAGAGGGACACTACTCTGGGCCTTCCCCGTCCGATGTAATGCTCCCTCAACACTCCCAGGCTTTCTCGGCCTTTGTCCTTCGTGTCGCGGAATATTAGCCCCAAGCTTGTATCGTCGAGCAGCGGCGCCAACTCACAGTATGCGTCCACATTAAGCTTGTCGTCTTGGGCTTGTTCCTCCGCCGTCAGTGGTCCCGCGGGGGCCGCCAAGATCACCGCCTTGAGTCCCACGCCGTGCATGCAACATAGCATGCGCTCTTCCCAGAGCTCATATCCCTCCGCCTTTCCATTAAATGAGAGCCATTTGCTCCTTCCCTTGGTCGCCATCCTCCTTCTTGGTGGTAGGTGGTAGGTCTAGCTTAAGCTCCGTTGGCCTAGTATCTAGCCACGCGGTACTCCTGGTGCTAATCTGGCCTACACTTCAGCTAAGCTAGCTACCCTTATTATTTCGCCCCTGCGAGATCTGGACCCATAACCTGTTGACAGAATTGGCTATGGGGCGACAATAATATATGTAGGAGGCATGAATTCCATCTTTAGCCTTTGGCTTGTTTATTCATTCATAGTGATTCACAGCAGCACAGCACATGGGCACTCCTCTCCTCAGATGTGGTAAGAAGATAGAGGGGGAGGGATCAAAGGCTTAAATACTCCCAACCTGGCGTAAACAGTAGAAGCTCCACCTATAGCGCCCTCCAGTGGACACAGATATATATGCAGTCATGGAAGCAGTAGAGTACAGTTACAGTTAGTTACAACCCTACATACAACCTCTAAATTCAACATGGCGGTTGGGAAGAAACTGTCCTTGAAGCGGGTGTTTTTTGCGAGGATGGACTTGAAGCGCCTACCTGAGGACAGGGGCTGAAATGTGTGCTGGGTGTGAGGGGTCCTTTGCAACTTTTCTGGCACGGGTGGTTGTGCGGGAGGTGAAGATGGAGTCCAGGTAGGGAAGGTCACAACCTATAATTTTACAGGCCTTGTTGATGATGCGCTGAAGTTTGTGAATGGAGTGTTTTTGTGCAGAACCGTACCA
The DNA here is from genome assembly GCF_963971535.1 of Notolepis coatsorum. Lineage (NCBI taxonomy): Eukaryota > Metazoa > Chordata > Actinopteri > Aulopiformes > Paralepididae > Notolepis > Notolepis coatsorum. The sequence continues at coordinate 52,011,723 of NC_140171.1, read as the reverse complement.
GACTATGATTGATGAGGTGAGTATGCTTTGAATTATGGCAGTATATAATTGGACCAGCAGGTGGCGTTTGAACCTGTACTACACTGCTGGGCCTTTTTCGTGATGGAGGTGATGTTGGTGTCCCATTTTAGGTTATTGTTAATGTGGGTACTGAGGTATTTGAGTGAGTCCGTCAGGGGTATGGATTGGTGGACTATGATGACTATTATGTATTTCAGGACTTCCTGTGCTCCTTTCATCCATTAATGTCAAGTTTCATCAGGTAACACTGCCAGCAGGTTTGGTCACTTATCTAACAGGTAGACAACAGCAAACAGAGGTGAATATCTTACCTATTAAAGGGACAGAGTCAGAGGTGGCAGGCATGATTTCTGCTACCAGCAACATGAAGACCGTCAGTGACAGCAACACTGTGATGCCTAGACAGAGACAAACACAGAGACAGAGACAAACACAGAGACAAACACAGAGACAGAGACAAACACAGAGACAGAGACAAACACAGAGATAGTGACAAACACAGACGGTGATGGAAAAGTATGTCAATTATATTTATCAACCTTTGTTTAAAATTCTCTGGCCCTCATTTTACACTGATGCTGAGATTATACTGAGGAAAAATACAAACATACAAATTATGTTAAAAAAAACATACAAATATGTAAAAAAAAATATATACAACCATACAAATATGTAAAAAAATTATAATAATACAACCATACCATAAAGTGTCTTTCCAATATCAGCCCTGACATGAGGTACCTGAAGAACCAGCCAGTCACTGGAGTGAGTTAAACGTGGACCAGGGTTCTAATGTAACATAGAAGCTTTCCATTTATTCATGTATAACGTTCTCTCAAGAAAATAAGTATGAATGACATCTTCAAATTACATTGAAAACAAAAACATCAGATTTTGGGAACATTCACTGTTCTCCTGAAAGTCACCTCCAAAACTATTCTCCCATGTAGTTTAGTTTACAGAACCATCGCTGTCCCTTTTGTACTGACTTTGGATCCAGATGGTATTTTGGAGCAGGATGACCCGCATGCCATGTTTACACCCAGGCTTTTATTAATCTCATTAGGAATTCTATTAAGCAATGAAGTGTGAATTCCTAGCAGTAATATCAACATTAGTATAGAGCAATGACTAAAGGGGCTAGCAGTATCACTAGCAGTATCACTAGTAGCTAGGGTGACCAAATCCGTATGATCCAAATGCAGGACAGCATGTCAATTTTGCGGGACATTTGTTGAAATTGCGGGACAGTAATGAATACGTATGCAAGAATTATGTTTACATAATGTATTCATCATTTTGATCAAAATATAAGCATTTAATGTATTAAACACAATATGGTTGCGTCTTAATTGCTTATTATACTGATAATTATATAGAAGACCATACCATGCAATCCAACATGCTGTTAAATAACCTACCGACAGCGATGGTACTGACTCCTAGAGGTTCCAGAGTCCTATGGCTATAGTTAAGATGTACCCTGTGATCGCTCTTGTAATGTGATACTGAAGTGCATAGATTGTCTACACTGGCTTCCTTTATTCTAAACCGGTCCAGAACACTACAAAGTTAACATTCTTCATTCAATGATAATCTGACAAAATTGTACAATTATTAAAATGATAATACTTTTAATACTTTCTTATCATATATACATTTGATTTATTTTTTACTTTAATTAACATGTTAAATGTAAATATATCACAGGTATATACAGGATGCATATAATAACATGAGTAGCATGAGTAGGCCTAAAAATAGTGTTATCCTGCATAAGTGAAATATACATAACCAAATTAAAACAGCAGTGAATAATAGGAAACAACTATTAAAAAAATGGCCTATGGGGAACAGTAGGCTAAGCAAATGGCTGTAACACTAGAAATGTGCCTTCGCATTGTGCCTCCAAACACTAGAAATGCGCCTCCAAGGTTTCAGCACCATGGAGAGCACCATCGTGCACGCACAGTTTGTTACTTAGTGCTTGAGGAATCTATATTATTACTCGACCATGCAGCTTCAAGTAGAGCCTTCTGACCAAGAGCATATTTATAAAAATCTTGACATGTTAGAGAGAAATTCGCTTTGACTTCAATTTCACTCTTCAGTTACCTCAATGTGGACATTCAGCCTGCTGCCTGCACGATGCGCGCAGTTGTGAATGATGTGACAGTTTGCCTTCACAATGCTGTCGTGGTCGTCGTGAAGCTTTTTGTACACAGATTTGTGTTTTCCATATAGTTAACACTAGCATTATCCGCCACATATGCGGATATGCGGTCTAAGCCCAGACCATTTTGACGAAGCCTGCTCGTGATCTGGCTGTGGATTGCGTCTGCCGTTTCATTGTATTGTAGTCTCAGCTCGGGAGTCCAATAGCGCACGGCGAGTGGGAAGAGTTCGGTCGTCCCGTGATTAGACGCATCAGATGCGATGAAATAGAATGACACTGGTAGGCCTATTCATAACATAAACAGCTTGCGCCAGGTGCTATGTATAGTATATGCGCTTGCGCTGGTTAGACTATAGGCTATGATGTAACGTACAGTACTTGCGGTGCATTAGTGCACGGTTGGGGATTAATGAGAGGACAAAAATAATAATGATTCATATATTTTAAATAGTTTATTGAAATGTGGGACTGTCCCGCACAAATCGGAACATTTGGTCACCCTACTAGCAGCATCACTAGCAGTATCACTAACAGTATCACTAGCAGTATCACTAGCAGTATCACTAATAGTATCACTAACAGTATCACTAGCAGTATCACTAACAGTATCACTAGCAGTAATCACTAATAGTATCACTAACAGTCACACTAGCAGTATCACTAGCAGTATCACTAACAGTATCACTAACAGTATCACTAGCAGTATCACTAGCAGCATCACTAGCAGCATCACTAGCAGTATCACTAGCAGTATCACTAACAGTATCACTAACAGTATCACTAACAGTATCACTAGCAGTATCACTAGCAGTATCACTAACAGTATCACTAACAGTATCACTAACAGTATCACTAACAGTCACACTAGCAGTATCACTAGCAGTATCACTAACAGCATCACTAACAGCATCACTAACAGCATCACTAGCAGTATCACTAACAGTATCAGTAACAGCATCACTAACAGCATCACTAGCAGTATCACTAACAGTATCACTAACAGCATCACTAACAGCATCACTAACAGCATCACTAACAGCATCACTAGCAGCATCACTAACAGCATCACTAGCAGCATCACTAGCAGTATCACTAACAGTATCACTAGCAGCATCACTAGCAGTATCACTAACAGTATCACTAGCAGTATCACTAACAGTATCACTAGCAGTATCACCAACAGTATCACTAGCAGTATCACTAACAGTATCACTAACAGTATCACTAACAGCATCACTAGCAGTATCACTAACAGTATCACTAGCAGTATCACTAGCAGCATCACTAACAGTATCACTATCAGTATCACTAACAGCATCACTAGCAGCATCACTAACAGTATCACTAACAGCATCACTAACAGTATCACTAGCAGTATCACTAGCAGTATCACTAGCAGCATCACTAACAGTATAACTAACAGTATCACTAGCAGCATCACTAACAGTATCACTAACAGTATCACTAACAGTATCACTAGCAGCATCACTAACAGTATCACTAACAGCATCACTAACAGTATCACTAGCAGCATCACTAACAGCATCACTAGCGGCATCACTAACAGTATCACTAGCAGCATCACTAACAGCATCATTAGCAGCATCACTAGCAGCATCACTAACAGTATCACTAGCAGCATCACTAGCAGCATCATTAGCAGCATCACTAGCAGCATCATAAACAGCATCACTAGCAGCATCACTAACAGTATCACTAGCAGCATCACTAACAGCATCATTAGCAGCATCACTAGCAGCATCACTAACAGTATCACTAGCAGCATCATTAGCAGCAGCACTAGCAGCATCACTAACAGTATCACTAGCAGCATCACTAACAGCATCACTAACAGCATCACTAACAGCATCACACTGCATCACTGTCTGGTACTTGGTGACCAATGGCCACTATGCTCCAATTCCTAAAATATGAACCAAAAGGTGAGGACATTGGGGGAAGTCTTTGAACTGCAATTCGAAACTGGCCCCTACAAATGTCCTAACCTAGTTGTACAGTAAATGACCAAGTAAGGCTTTGTCAGTATTCCAATGTACAGTGTAAAATGTGTGTGTGTGTCCTACCCAACCCCCCCCCCCCACCTCCAATGTACAGCCCTCACCCACCCACCCAACCCCACCCCACCCACCCAACCTCCTCCAATGTACAGTTTCTACGCCAAATGTATATACACTCTTTTTCTGGACACTTTTGTATCACAAACAGTACTGTATTTGCAAATCTGATATGTCATAAATGTATAGATGTAGCAGTACTGTCTATCTGTATGTCATGTATGTCATATATGTTATGATGAATTGAAAATGGGGGACCCTGATGTAAACAAGACGAAAGTCTTTCTCTGGTCTGCATCCCCTTAACAATTGTATGTATTGAGCTGTACTGTACTGTACCCATTCTGCAATCTGTTAATAAACTTTTCAATCAATCAGTCCTTGCTATAAGGAGGCGCTGTTTTAGGGTTATGAGTTAGGTTTGGTTGGAATTATTTCCTAATTGAGGTTAGATTAAAGGTGGAAGTTAGGGTTAGGGGTGAATAATTAATTCAGTCATATAAGCTTCTCACAAGCTAAATTAACACAAGACATTATGTGATGTGTCTGTGCATGTGAGGATTGGTTCGTTCCCCGCCACACGCTCCTTTAAGGTACTGTGTTGATTGGTGCATTCCCCGCCACACGCTTTTGGAGCAAGTATCAATTCCAGCACGCACCTGTCATAGTTTGTGATTAGCGCCCCAGAGGCTTCTTATACTGGGACCTTCCTTCAATCGATGTCGGGTCGTTTTGAATACTTCTGCTACTGCCTGTGTCCCCCCGTTGCTGTGCCTCGTCTACTTTCCCTCCAAGACATCTGTGGATTGCCGCTGGTGAAAACCTTGTCCCCCCGTTTGGAGCTGCGCCTCGTTTACCCGCTTTACGCTTTGCGCTTTGGTGAGTTGGAACCAAACCCCTTTTTGGACTATTCTGTTTTGTGTGTTTTGAAGAACACTGAAGAGTTCCATTTTTGCTTGCACTAGACTCAGCTAAATTGTGTGTTAAAGGAGACACTGAAGATTATCATTTTGCTTGCACTGGACTCAGCTGAAGTGTGTGTTTAGAAGAGACACTGAAGATTATCGTTTTTGTTTGCACTGACCCTCAGCTAAATTGTGTGTTGTGGAGAACACTGAAGATATCGTTTTGTTTGTTCTGGACTCAGCTAAGGGAGGAGGAAACCGCACTGCCTCTGTGTTATGTATGAAATTGTTACTTGACTCCTTTTTGACTCTGTAAATAAATACGCCCTAGTATTTGGCTAACTCTGAACTACCTGTCTGTGCCGTGCGTTTGAGGTCGGTTTCAAACCCTAACATTACGACCCGACCATGACGACCTCAGCCGACACAGACAGGGTCAGGGCAGCGTTGGTGGTCCAGATCGAGTTGGTCAACGACCACACCCAACAGTTGGGTGCGGCTGCGGCTGCTTTACAGGACCTCCGGGCTGAGGTCCAGCTTATTCTGGATGCCATTGACACTCTGGCCACCCAGCAGACTACCCAGGGGTATCAGCAGGCTGTTGTTCTGCACCAGCTACAGGCTCTCAGTACAGCATTAAACACTCTGCTTTTAACCCCACCTGTCCCAGGAGTCTCAGCCAGATCACCACCCGCGGCAGACCTCGCACCTCGGGAGCCCCGTCTCTCCGAACCACGTCTGTTCGAGGGTAACTTCGAGGATTGTGCCACATTCATCATGCAGTGTGAGTTGGTCTTCCTTCATCAACCCAGCCGTTTTTCGTCAGAGGGAGCCCGAGTAGCCTACATGACTAACCTGCTCACAGGCCGAGCAGCACAGTGGGTCACTGCTTCCTGGGCTATGAGGGCCGATTTTTGTTTCTCCTACCCAGACTTCGTGGCAGAGCTCCGAAGGGTTTTCCACCACCCAGCTCGTGGCCAGGACCCAGGAGCTCGGTTGGGTACCTTCCGGCAGGACAGTGGCAGTGTCAGAGACTACGCGCTGGAGTTCAGACTGGCCGCAACGGAGAGCGGTTGGAACGATCAAGCGCTTCGTCTCACCTTCCTGAGGGGGCTCAACGACGCAGTAAGGGACCAGCTCGCGACCCAATAGGAGCCCGATTCTCCCGAGGGCCTGATCAGCCTCGCTATCCGCATCGACGGACGCCTCTGGGAGAGAAGGCGTGAGCGAGCACGACTAGGACCCCCAGACGTTCCCCAGACCCCCCGTCCTCGGGACCGTTCTGCTGACCGTCCTGCCCCCTCCATGACTGTTGGTTTTTTTACCTCCCGGGCTGTGACCGAGGAGGAACCCATGCAGCTGGGACGCACCCGCCTTAGCCCGGCCGAACGGGAGTCCAGGCTCAGGTCCGGCCTTTGCCTCTACTGTGGCCGGGATGGACACCGTGTCTCCAATTGCCCTACCCGGCCAAGAAGACCAGGCTCGCCGGGACCCCGGGAGATCCTGGTGAGCCATTTTTCCTGTTCCCCCACCCGTGCACCACCTAACCGTCTGACAAGCGTCACCCTAGCCTGGGCGGACCAGCGGGCGACGGTGGGTGCACTCATTGACTCTGGTGCTGATGGGAGTTTTTCTGGACGTTGAGTTTGCCACCCGGGCCAACATTCCACTTGAGGACCTCGAGAGGCCCTTGGAGGTCTTCGCGCTGGATCATCGCCGCCTGGCTGACATCACTCAACGCACCTGTCCTGTCCTCCTCACCGTGGCTGGTAACCATGTTGAGAGACTCCAGTTTTTCATTACCAGATCCCCTCTTGTCCCGGTAGTCCTGGGTCGGCCCTGGCTTGCGCTGCATGAGCCCCACATCGCCTGGTCCTCCGGCACCATCAGGGGGTGGAGCCCCTCCTGTCATGCCCAGTGTCTTCAGGTGCCGTCCAGTCCTTCGCCCCGGGGTTCCCTTTGTGTCCCTGTCTCTAGCCCCCTCTCCGGGCCTCTGTCTCCGTCTCCGGCCTCCCTCGCCGGTTCCCTGTCCCTTTCTCCGGCCCCCCTCACCGGGTCCCTGTCCCCGTCTCCAGCCTCCCTCACCGGTCCTCTGTCCCCGTCTCCGGTCCCCCTCTCCGGGCCTCTGTCTCTGTCCCCCTCTCCAGTGCCCCTGATCACCGGCTTCCTTCGGTCCCATCCGGGCAGGCCGGGGCCGAGTGGGTCGCCGGGTGGCTCCCGTGGAGGGGGGGGTACTGTGAGGATTGGTTCGTTCCCCGCCACACGCTCCTTTAAGGTACTGTGTTGATTGGTGCATTCCCCGCCACACGCTTTTGGAGCAAGTATCAATTCCAGCACGCACCTGTCATAGTTTGTGATTAGCGCCCCAGAGGCTTCTTATACTGGGACCTTCCTTCAATCGATGTCGGGTCGTTTTGAATACTTCTGCTTCTGCCTGTGTCCCCCCGTTGCTGTGCCTCGTCTACTTTCCCTCCAGGACATCTGTGGATTGCCGCTGGTGAAAACCTTGTCCCCCCGTTTGGAGCTGCGCCTCGTTTACCCGCTTTACGCTTTGCGCTTTGGTGAGTTGGAACCAAACCCCTTTTTGGACTATTCTGTTTTGTGTGTTTTGAAGAACACTGAAGAGTTCCATTTTTGCTTGCACTAGACTCAGCTAAATTGTGTGTTAAAGGAGACACCGAAGATTATCATTTTGCTTGCACTGGACTCAGCTGAAGTGTGTGTTTAGAAGAGACACTGAAGATTATCGTTTTTGTTTGCACTGACCCTCAGCTAAATTGTGTGTTGTGGAGAACACTGAAGATATCGTTTTGTTTGTTCTGTGTGACGTACTTGGGTACGTGGGTTGGGCATTATCATTATTCCTGTATTTATGACACCATCTGAACATCAGGTTAGTATATAATTTGTGTTGTCTGTTATGTGTGGTGTTGTGTCATCTCCTAATTTCTGTTTCTATTCACAGATGCCACTCATCTCCCTGATTGGATTGGGTGCATCTGATTGGTGCACCTTGGAACAAGCAGTGGAGATGGGTGGTTAATAGAGTGGAGATGACACAACATCGGGGCGCCTCACTCTGTCAGTTCTGATCAGAGTTTCGTGAGGTTGCCATTGATTGACCACTGTGTGTGGACTTACCAGTAGCCGGATATATATGTATTGTGTTGTGGGCCTTAGAGCCATTTGCCTTCCTGCTTGGAAGTGAGTATATATATATATATCTATTTGTGTTGCTCTGGTGCTAAGTAGAACACTGTATATTATATTATATCATATTGTATTATATATATATATATATATAATTAGTATTCCCTTATACTGTAAGTGCTCTATGGCTGGGTGGTTCCCAGTGTTTACATTATATTTTGCTTAGTGGTGTTTGGTGGTATTTAGATATTGCCTGTTTGTTCTCCCATTACCTTTTCCCTATTTGTTTACATGTTTGTGGGTTGTTTGTTGCCTAGTTAAATCAGTGGAGGTTTCAAGTCCTACCCTGCAAGAGTAAATATAATTTACTCTTTGGGAACAGTGGGTTTAAATCCCCGCTATAATAAAATATCATTTACTATTTGGAACACATTTACATTTACATTTACATTTAGTCATTTAGCTGACGCTTTTATCCAAAGCGACTTACAAGTTCTGTACGACAAGCCATCAGGAAGGGCACAACTCTATCAGCTGAGCAACAATGTTCATCAAAGTGTTGAGTGCTACAGTGTAGGTTAGTTTATTAGGACAAGTGCATGACAGTACGGTTAGTTAGGGTTAGATTTTTTTTTTTTTTTTTTTTTTTTTTTTTAATTCAGATAATGGTTGAAGAAGTGCGTCTTTAGTCGACGGCGAAAGATTGGACGTGATTCGGCTGTCCTAACTGGGGTGGGTAGTTCATTCCACCATTGTGGGGCAAGGACTGAGAATAGGCGACTTCTCTTTGATGACCCTCCCGGAGCTTGGATAGGAGTAGGTCTGAGGCGGCCAGAAGATGCAGAGCGTAGGGGTCTTGAGGGTGTGTAGTTAGAGACCATTGACCGGAGGTAGGCGGGAGCGGTTCCCTTTGCCGCACGGTATGCTAGGTCGAGGGCCTTGAAGCGGATTCGTGCAGCAATGGGGAGCCAGTGCAGGTCCCTAAGAAGTGGGGTGACATGGGCCGACTTCGGTAGGTTTGAGATCAGGCGGGCCGCTGCGTTCTGAATGAGTTGAAGAGGCTTAGTGGCAGTGGCCGGGAGGCCAGCGAGCAGTGCATTGCAGTAGTCGAGGCGGGAGATGACTGTTGATTGGACGAGGAGTTGGGTGGCTTCTTTTGTCAGGAAGGGGCGTATCCTTCTGACGTTGCTCAGGAGGAATCGGCAGGTTCTGGTCGTCGCTGCGATGTGAGCAGAGAAGTTCAACTGGTCGTCGAGGACAACACCAAGGTTCTTGGCGGTCGGGGACGCAGTCACAGCTGCATTCTCGACTGTGATTGAAAGGTCGGTTAGGGGGGAGGATTTGGCCGGCAGGTGGAGCAATTCTGTTTTGCTTAGGTTCAGTTTGAGGTGGTTGGACGTCATCCAGGCTGAGATGTCGGACAGACAGGCCGAGATCCGCACAGAGACGTGGATATCTGAGGGAGGGAAGGAGAGGAAGAGTTGAGTATCGTCGGCATAACAATGGTAGGAGAAGCCATGAGACGTGATAATGTTACCCAGTGATTTAGTGTAGAGGGAGAAGAGAAGGGGTCCTAAAACCGAGCCCTGGGGGACACCCGTCCGCAGGGGGCGGGTGGCCGACAGGGTCCCTCTCCATGACACTTGGTAGGAGCGGTCATTGAGGTATGATGACAGCCATGTCAGCGCAGAGCCAGCCACTCCCATTCCTGCGAGGGCCGCAAGGAGGATCTGGTGGTTGACTGTGTCGAAGGCTGCAGATAGATCTAGGAGAATCAGGACAGAGGAGAGGCCTTTCGCTTTTGCTAAGTGAAGTGCCTCTGTGACCGCAATGAGGGCTGTCTCTGTGGAGTGACCAGTCCTGAAGCCTGACTGATTAGGGTCTAGGAGGTCATTCTGTAAGAGATAAGTAGTAAGTTGGTTGGATACAGCACGTTCAAGTGTTTTAGAAAGGAAGGAGAGAAGAGAGACAGGACGGTAGTTGCCTATGACAGTAGGGTTCAGGGTTGGTTTTTTTATGAGCGGCGTGACTCTGGCTTGTTTTAGGGAGGTGGGGACCACCCCCGAGTTGAGTGAGGAGTTGATGGTTGCAGTTAGGAATGGGAGGATGTCTGGTGCTATGGTCTGGAGGAGTGGGGAGGGTAGCTGGTCCAGCTGGCAAGTAGTCGGACGGTTTGACGTTACCAGTGTCAGGGTCTCTGCTTCTGTAATGGGAGAGAAAGATGACAGAGTGAAGGATGAGGTTCTCGATTCAGCATTTGGAATGGGTGGGGGTTGGGAGAAGGAGCTGCGGATGTTCTCCACTTTTTCCTCAAAGAAGATCGCAAAGTCTTCGGCAGAGAAAGATGAGGGAGGGGGGGGTGGGGGGGGAGTGAGGAGGGAGGACATGGTAGCATGCAGTTTGCGAAGATTCTTGGCAGAGGCCTCGATCCTATGGTGGAACAACGCCTTGTGTTATTTTCTTTACCTGCCTGGGACCGGTGCTACTGGACGGGCTGGTTTTCACATACAGCCCGTTCCAGCTTATTCTATATTGTCTTGTGACATTGCTATGTGACATGGGGGCTCATTTCCGGTCTTTCATGTCCTTGTGACATGGGGGGCTCAATGCCGGTCTGCTGTGTACGTTTGACATAGGGGCTGATGGTATCAGGTAAAGTGGCGTTGTTGTTTATTAGTATTTATGTATCCATGCTGTGTTTTATATAATAATTAACCATTCGTGTATGCTCTTAACCAGATCTCTTTTTTCTACCACATAGGTAACTGGGGGGGTCACCTGCTTGGCTAGAGGGTGGGGGGCACGAGTCGTGATTCCGGTGGAGTGCGCAATGAAATCGGTAAGCGACTGAAGATATGTGTAGCCTTCATCCCGGTATAGGGAGTAGTTTAGCTGGGATAGGCTAGAGTGACACAGGTGACTCCTAATTGAGTGGTTAGGAACATTTGTTATTGTTTTCATTTGGTAGATGTGGTCAGTTGGATTGTTTTGGTTGAGGGGTATAAAGGCAGAATGTGTCTATTATTATTGCGCACAGTCATGGTTAACTAAGTGAGGACGTTATATGTATATTTTTTTTGGTGTATCATAGTCACGCAGAACGACATATTATGGCGGCGTCAGCGTTTGTTTTTGAAGTCTTTGTGGCGGATCCAACAGAGGATCAGGTAGAAGGTTGCACTAAGGCGGAATTAGGCCTTATTGCTAAGCATTATAATATTGCGGTGCAAAGTTCCCAGTCCAAGGCTGATATGAAAGCGGCTGTAATAGCGGGGTTGGTGGAGCAACAGGTGTTCAGCACGGCTCGGGGAGTAGTGAGTCATAGTGACCAGGAGGTTAAAAACACTGGCGATAAATCTCCCTTGCGTGATCTTGACCCAGAGGGTGGTGCTATTAGGAAGAATAGTAGTACGCCCAGAGCTGAAAGTGAGGGCGCGGGCGATTCAGATAAAGGATCCACGTCTTCTGGCCATACGCGCTCTAGTCTGCGTTTTGCCCGTCTCCAGATGGAGGAGAGAGCGCTTTTACGCAGGGAGGAGCGAGACAGGGAAGAGAGAGAGAGAGACAGAGAGGACAGAGCAGCTGTACGAGATAGAGAGGAGAGAAAGGAGGAGAGGGACAGACTGGAGAGAAAGGATGAGAAAGACAGGGACCTTCAACTGACAATAGAGAGAATGCGGTTAGAAGCTGGTAGTGGTAGTACTACCTCCTCTCCAGCTGGGGTTTCCCCGGCTCACTTCAATATCGACCAGCACGTTAATCTGGTACCCATGTTCCGAGAATCAGAAGTAGAGGCTTATTTTTCTGCTTTTGAGCGTATTGCACAGGCTCTGCATTGGCCGGTGGAGATGTGGGTAATTTTAGGATTGGTTCGTTCCCCGCCACACGCTCCTTTAAGGTACTGTGTTGATTGGTGCATTCCCCGCCACACGCTTTTGGAGCAAGTATCAATTCCAGCACGCACCTGTCATAGTTTGTGATTAGCGCCCCAGAGGCTTCTTATACTGGGACCTTCCTTCAATCGATGTCGGGTCGTTTTGAATACTTCTGCTTCTGCCTGTGTCCCCCCGTTGCTGTGCCTCGTCTACTTTCCCTCCAGGACATCTGTGGATTGCCGCTGGTGAAAACCTTGTCCCCCCGTTTGGAGCTGCGCCTCGTTTACCCGCTTTACGCTTTGCGCTTTGGTGAGTTGGAACTAAACCCCTTTTTGGACTATTCTGTTTTGTGTGTTTTGAAGAACACTGAAGAGTTCCATTTTTGCTTGCACTAGACTCAGCTAAATTGTGTGTTAAAGGAGACACCGAAGATTATCATTTTGCTTGCACTGGACTCAGCTGAAGTGTGTGTTTAGAAGAGACACTGAAGATTATCGTTTTTGTTTGCACTGACCCTCAGCTAAATTGTGTGTTGTGGAGAACACTGAAGATATCGTTTTGTTTGTTCTGTGTGACGTACTTGGGTATGTGGGTTGGGCATTATCATTATTCCTGTATTTATGACACCATCTGAACATCAGGTTAGTATATCATTTGTGTTGTCTGTTATGTGTGGTGTTGTGTCATCTCCTAATTTCTGTTTCTATTCACAGATGCCACTCATCTCCCTGATTGGATTGGGTGCATCTGATTGGTGCACCTTGGAACAAGCAGTGGAGATGGGTGGTTAATAGAGTGGAGATGACACAACATCGGGGCGCCTCACTCTGTCAGTTCTGATCAGAGTTTCGTGAGGTTGCCATTGATTGACCACTGTGTGTGGACTTACCAGTAGCCGGATATATATGTATTGTGTTGTGGGCCTTAGAGCCATTTGCCTTCCTGCTTGGAAGTGAGTATATATATATATATATATATATATCTATTTGTGTTGCTCTGGTGCTAAGTAGAACACTGTATATTATATTATATCATATTGTATTATATATATATATATATATAATTAGTATTCCCTTATACTGTAAGTGCTCTATGGCTGGGTGGTTCCCAGTGTTTACATTATATTTTGCTTAGTGGTGTTTGGTGGTATTTAGATATTGCCTGTTTGTTCTCCCATTACCTTTTCCCTATTTGTTTACATGTTTGTGGGTTGTTTTTTCCCTTTGTTGCCTAGTTAAATCAGTGGAGGTTTCAAGTCCTACCCTGCAAGAGTAAATATAATTTACTCTTTGGGAACAGTGGGTTTAAATCCCCGCTATAATAAAATATCATTTACTATTTGGAACAACGCCTTGTGTTATTTTCTTTACCTGCCTGGGACCGGTGCTTTAAAAGCACTACTGGACGGGCTGGTTTTCACATACAGCCCGTTCCAGCTTATTCTATATTGTCTTGTGACATTGCTATCAAGACAGGCCATGTTGTAAAAGGATGTCGTACGCTGAGGAAGCGACAGGACAAAAGAAAGTCAGCCCAGAAACCAAAAGGTGGGAGGGTTGATTTTGTCATGGGGGACAACAACAAGTTCGCTAGGGAGAGTGTGATCCCTGTAGTGGAGGTTGAGAAGGCTCCATTGGCCGACTTGTGTTGTGATGGATTGATTGATGATCACCCCAATGTTTTTTCTGCTTGTGTTGTCACCAAGGCACAGGACGGGGAGCGAACTCAAGTTTTGACATTGAGTGACTCTGTCGGTGGCGAGGCGGCTCTCGCCGAGGACAGGGGGCCATCTGTTGGAGAGATGGAAGAGGTTGCTGTATGTAGCATTCAGGGGGAGCTGGTAGTTCCCGAACCCTCTATTGGAGAGTTGATGATGGAAGACATACCACTACCACCTGAAGTTGCATTCGTCAAGCAGGGTCGCCCGAGCAGAAAAACTCTAAAGCGAGCTCTAAAGCGGTGGAGGCTGGGTGTGTAGCTGACCATGTGCATTTGACATGGTTTTTTGTGAGTTAGATCTCACCACATTTTGTGACCGGTTTGCATTCGGTAGCCGGTGTGTGCTACATGCAGTTCTCAATGACGTCACTGCGCGTCTATTTTTGCATACGTGCATTGATTGTGGGAGGAGAATTTTTTTGTTGTTGTTTCTGTTCTCCCTAGTGTGTGTAGAGAGACATCGGGGCGCCTCACTCTGTCAGTTCTGATCAGGGAGGAGGAAACCGCACTGCCTCTGTGTTATGTGGGACTCTTATTGATCTCTCTCTCTCTCTCTCTCTCTCTCTCTCTCTCTCTCTCTCTCTCTCTCCTTTTCCACCTCGAGTTGAAGCTGGGAGTATCTGCAGAGCCGCTACGGCGTCAACACCAATTCCCCACCTCCAACACCAAGAGGATCTGCAGAGCCGCAGATAACTCTGCCGAAGGCAGTCTCCCTTTTTGTTTCGAAATTGTTACTTGACTCCTTTTTGACTGTAAATAAATACGCCCTAGTATTTGGCTAACTCTGAACTACCTGTCTGTGCCGTGCGTTTGAGGTCGGTTTCAAACCCTAACAGTGCATGATTCTATCTGTCCGCAACTAATCACACAAACTACATGATGGACCATTGCACATAGGCTAACAGCTGAATTCTAGAATAGTTTTCCTATCGGTCAACAACATGTATTTTATTTAAATGAATAAACCGAGACTTGGGTGGTGTCAATTAAATCAGCCTACTACTTTCATTGGTCTAGGTTAACCACACCCCTATGTTTAAGTGAGTAATAATGTGTAATGGCTTATTCCACCCAAATGGTATTAAAGGTTTATTCCACCCAAAATAGTTTTAAAGGTTTATTCCACCCAAATAGTTTTAAAGATTTATAGTGTAATAGTGTGTAATAATGTCATAGTATAATAGTGTGTAAGCGTGTGATATTGTATTAGTGTGTCATAGTGTAATAGTGTGTAATCGTGTGATAGTGTAATATTGTAATCGTGTGTCATAGTGTAATAGTGTATTTAGTTTAGTTTAGTTTATTTGACAATAATTAAAATACATTACATGTTAACAAGTCATGCATCCTAAAATTATCAAGGATAGCACAAAACTTATTTCCATTGTGGTCCTTGGTCTCAGCAGCACATGGTATTTACATAAACATGTATTACACATTTATTATTATCAGCCAATAGTAGGCTATATTGCTCAAAATATAATAAAAAAGTAAAATACAACATTTATTAATCCAATATGTACAAAGTGTACAGACACAATAAAACTACACTACAACAGGAACCTTCCTTAGTTACTCTGGGACATTTTCTAGGAGCCATTTCCTAACGTTCACCTTGAAACTATACAGGTTCAAGATCTGTTTGGTGGTCAAAGGCAACTCATTCCACTCATGTGCTCCTGTGTGAGCAAATGAGCACTGTCCCATCTTTGTTCTACACCTTGGAGGATGTAGGTTTGCTATGCTAGATCTAGTTCTGTGGCTGTGTGATTCACTAACACTAGGAAAATAGTTGATAAAATATTTGGGGGCCCTGTTATTTATAATTTTGTGTACCATGTTGAGCCTAAGCTGGGCTACTCTGGCCTCAACTGGTAGCCAGTTGAGCTCCTGAAAATGTCTCCTCCCAACATGATCACCAGGGCCTAGGCCCATCACAACCCTGATCAGCTTATTCTGTGACACCTGTAGATTCTTACTTTGAATGCCCATCACGAGATATCTCGGGTTATCAGCCCGCCCCCTGAATGCCCATCATGAGAATTCTCGTTTTATTATATCTGAATTCATATTTCATCAACCGAGTCTACCGTTGGTAAACCTGCCCCACTGTTACGATTCTGGTTCTTGACTACGGTCGGGAACCTCTCACCTTCTCTGTCATCTGTCACTTGGTTACTGTCACTTGTTTTCCCTGTCATTTAGTGCTGTCAATTAGGGGTTGGCTTCTGATTGGCTGTCACGGGGGTGTGTGTGGAATGTTGGTATTTGGTGGCTATATAACATTCCTTTCCTCTGCTTGTCATTTGTCAGGTCTTCACTTTAGGCGTTCGGAGATAACGCGGGCGGTTCCTGTTCTGGACCACCACTAAGCTCCATTATCTAATTCTCTCGTTCCCTTGCCTTGGCATAGTATCCTAGTATTACTCTTTGTGTTCTTTACTATTAAAGTCGAACCTGTTCAAGAGTATACCTTCTCCGTCTCTGTGATTGCCTACAACAATTGGAACTCACCTACCTCCATCCTGACAGAAGACCTGACCATCAGAGTTCCATGGAGGCAATCATGGAGATGCTCCAGGCACAGAAGAGTGCACAGGAGCGCATGGAGGAACACCAACATCTGGTCAGCCGCCGGTTGGTTCGGCTGGGCGGGATCATCAGCGCGTCGCAGGAGACGGCGCAGTCGGCGTTCATCACAGCCCAGCAGGCACAAGTCGAGGTGGCGGGGGTAAGGACGACGGTGGGTGAGACGGCGGCAGGAGAGGCGGCGTTCAACACCACGTTCGACACCGAGGAGAGTCCGGGAGCTCTTGGGCACCAGGAGCCACGGCTACCCGCACCAGGCCGCTACGCGGGAGCACCGGAGGGATGCAGGGAGTTCATCACCCAGTGCTCACTCGTGTTCCAGCTGCAGCCACGCTCATTCCCCTCTTCCAGAGCACAAGCCGCATATATTATCACCCTCCTCACCGGTCAAGCACTCTCCTGGGCTACGGCCGAATTAGAGAGCGGTTCGCCTCTCTGCGACTGTGTGGACAACTTCACCAGGGAGTTGAGAAGGGTATTCGACACTTCCCGAGTACTCTCGGTCTTCGAGGCCGGTGGACGGCTTCTCGCTTGCCGGCAGGGCTCCCGCACGGTCTCAGAATACGCCATCGAATTTCGGATCGTGGCTCGGGAGGCGGCTTGGCCGGAAATTCCTTGTGTGGTCCTATTTCTCAAGGGACTCTCCGCACGGATGCGAGACGAGTTCTCCATGCGTGAGATCCCTGAGCAGCTGGAAACGCTCATCAACACCGCCATACGGATGGACAACCGACATCGGGAGAGAGAGAGGGAGCGTGAAGATACTACCCAGGTACGTGTCCTTTCTCCTCCCGTTGTTGACATCTTCCCGCATTACACGAGTGGGCCACTGGGTGATGAATCCATGCAGCTTGGGGCGCTGTCGCTCTCAGATGACGAGCGGCGGCGCTTCATCGTTTCGGCAGCTGTCGGGAACAGGCTGGCTCAACTCGGCGCCAGTCGGGTAGGGGAGGTGCTCCGCCGGGCCTCGAGAGGGCGCCAGCAGGTGGGCTCACCCCAGCACTACCATCTGACTCACGTACATTTCTGGAGGTGGCGGTTAACTGTGGGGGTAACGTTAGGGGAACGAAGGCTCTCATTGACTCAGGGGCGGCGGGCAATTTCATTCACTTGGGGTTGGTGAGAGAATGGGGAATCCCGGTAGAAGAGTTGGGGGTTCCCATTCCTGTCTACGCCCCCTGGACGGTCAGCCCCTGGGCAGTGGGAGCGTCACACAACGTACTGTCCCTATGCACATCCGGGTGGCGGGTGGGGGGTGGGAGTGGGTTCAATTATTTGTTATTGTCTCCCCCTATTCTGTTATGGTGTCGGGTCATCCCTGGTTGTCTTCATGTGTACGGAATATTAATTGGAGCACGGGCAAGCTCTCAACGGAGGTCGACGTGAAGTCGGTCGTCGGCGAGAGTTTGTCCACTCCCTTGTCTCCCTTCCCCTCTTCTCTTTTTTCTTCTTCTTCTCTCTCCAGGGTGGTGGGGAGCGTCGCAGATTCTGTTCCACCCTCTAATCCCGATTTGATAGGGGTTCCTGAGATCTATTGGGACCTGGCGGACGTTTTTAGCAAGACGTGTGCTAAAGCACTACCGCCTCATAGATCATACGACTGTCCCATTAATCTGCTACCCGGTACCTCCCCGCCTCGCGGGCGAATGTTCTCTCTCTCACGCCCCGAGACCTTGGCCATGAACACCTACATTGAGGAGGCATTGCTTGCGGGGCACATACGTCCTTCCACATCCCCGGCCGGCGCTGGTTTCTTCTTTGTTGACAAAAAAGATGGGGATCAGCGCCCGTGCATTGATTATAGGGGATTGAATGACGTTTCCATCAAGAACCGATATCCTTTACCTCTCATGGACACGGCCTTTGAGTGCTTACAGGGGGCACAGGTCTTTTCTAAACTTGATTTACGTAATGCATACAATCTGGTCAGGATTAGAGAAGGAGACGAGTGGAAGACTGCATTTAATACACCCAATGGTCACTATGAGTATTTGGTCATGCCCTTTGGTTTGGCTAATGCTCCGGCAGTCTTCCAAGCCCTGGTTAACGACGTGCTGCGAGACTTGATTGGGGTGTCGGTGTTTGTTTACCTAGATGATATCCTAATTTTTTCTCGCGATATGGTGCAACACCAACTGCATGTTCGGGAGGTGCTAGACCGTCTCCTCAAGCATCAACTATTCGTTAAGGCTGAGAAGTGTGTGTTTCACACCGATACCGTTTCCTTCCTGGGCTTTGTGTTGACCAAGGGTGATCTACGCATGTATTCGGCCAAGGTGAGTGCAGTCTTGGACTGGCCACGGCCTTCGTCGCTCAAGGGGTTACAACGTTTTTTGGGCTTTGCAAATTTTTACAGGCGCTTTATTCGCAATTTTAGCGCCTTAGCCAATCCGTTAACAGCTCTCACTAAGGCTGAGGTTACACCTTTCGTATCATCTTCGTATTGTTTTCTTATACGTATCGCCGCGTATCGCCGCGACGTCATGCGCCTCGAGTCACACTTTCGTTTTTTTTCCGTTTTTGTCAGCCAAGCACACTGATGTAGTACACTGCCAAAGCAGTAGGTGGCAGTAGGTGGCAAACATGAAGGCAATTTCAACCAATCAGAACGAATGTGCCAATACACTTCCTGGTGGAAGCTCCAGCAAAAGAAAATGTCAATAAGGCAGGCGCCTATGCCGCGCCACCATCTTGCTTTACTCAATGCAGCAATAATTTTTCAGCAAAGCCTAATAAAAGTGCAATAAACAAAACGGATACATTCACTGTGTGTTCTGCCTGTCATTTGTTGATGAAACAAAACTAACATCAACACAAGTGACCACCAAGAGCGGATAGTTTAGGCTAAAAAACGATCGGTAGCATTGTAGCATTGTTAGCTGCATGCTAACGTCAATGGAGTATGCCATTATAACAATATAGCATTGTGGCTAGAAGCTAACGTTAGCTCACGCTACTTAGCCAGCATCAAAACTGATGATATCGCGAGCTATCAGTAGTTAGATAACATTAGAGACAACGCTGTGTGTATTAAACAAAGGTGAATAGATGACTGGGCCATTTTGTTTAATGCTTCTTAAGTTGAAAGAGGAACTCTGAGCTAACAGGGTCTGAATCCTGATAGCTCACGTTAGCCAGCTGCTCATGCAATCGGTAATGCTAGCAGAATGAATGGATGTAAACTTTATTTAACATATTGCATATGGGTACAATACAATACGGCTCAATACAAACAATTGTTAAGGGAATGCAGACTGTTGTAGCTTGGACTGGGGTCCTTATAACAATAACTTGACAACACATGGTAGCTGAAGCTATTTGGGACACGGAGCTCTGTCCCAAACACACACACTGTACACAGGAAGGGCACGCAGATGGTATCTACTGCGCATGGGCGTTTTCGCAACAACTGCTCCGTGCTGACTACACGCTGTTGTCGAAGCGTTTTTTTTGCGTATCTCCAAACGCAAACACAATTTTGCGTTTCAGCCGTATCCACAAAAAAACGCCAAAAAACGCATTTCTGTGTAGATAGGACATGAAACGTCGTCAAAAACGTATAAAAAAAACGCCAGGAATACACTAGTCTAACCATAGCCTAAGGCCTCTCTCCCTGGCTTTGATGTGCGCGCGCAGTAAGACCTCTCGCCGTGCACCGGCAGGTCTCCTCCGGCCACTTCCTATTCCTAAACGGCCCTGGTCGCACATATCCCTGGACTTTATTTCTGGCCTCCCCCTTTCGGACGGGTTTACCGCCATTTTGGTGGTGGTGGACCGGTTCTCGAAGGCGGCTCATTTTGTTCCTCTCCCCAAGCTTCCATCGGCCCGGGAGACTGCTGATCTGGTGATACAGCATGTCTTTCGGGTCCACGGGCTTCCGGTGGATATCGTGTCGGACCGGGGTCCTCAGTTCGCTTCCAGGTTCTGGAAGGCGTTTGCCGCCGGTCTCGGCGCCTCCGTCAGCCTTTTGTCTGGGTTTCATCCGCAGTCGAACGGGCAGACGGAGCGCGTCAACCAGGACCTGGAGGGGGTCTTGAGATGTTACGTTGCCGGTTGCCCGGCAACGTGGAGTAGGAGGTTGGCATGGGCTGAGTACGCGCATAATACCCTCCTCTCCTCCTCTACCGGTATGTATCCCTTTCAGTGTCAGTATGGTTTTCAACCTCCTTTGTTTCCCGAGCAGGAGCAGGAGGCGGAGGTGCCCTCGGCCCAGGCACATGTGGCTCGCTGCCGCAGGACGTGGAAGCGGGTCCGGGCGGCGCTGCAGAAGGTTTCGGTTAGTACCCAGCGGCAGGCTAACCGCAAGCGTCGTCCCGGCTCTGGTTTACCGTCCTGGGCAGCGGGTTTGGCTTTCCACCCGGGATCTCCCTCTCCGGGTGGAATCCAGGAAGCTGGCTCCTCGCTTTATAGGACCCTTTAAGGTGGTACGTCAGGTGAATCCTGTGGCTTACAGGCTACGGCTTCCGAGTTCTATGAGGGTTCATCCAACGTTTCATGTGTCCCTGTTGAAGCCGTTCCTCTCATCGCCCTTGGCCCCGCACTGCCTACAAGTCAAGTCAAGTCAAGAGTTTTAATTGTCACGGCATACAAGTATACAATGAAATGCGGGTGGTCTTGCCCGCGACGATGTGCAATACAATATGGTACAACATATAATAGAATCCAATAAAAATACAGTGGTACAACATATAATAGAATCCAATAAAAAAACAACATTGTGCAATAAACAGGTAACAGGTAACATGGTGTGACATCTCGGTATCTGTACATAGTATTTACAGAGCATATAGGACATGCTAGGTAGCTTTAGTAGTGCAATACACTGTTCCTGTTATACTAATTTAAAGTGGCCTTTCCTCTTGGCCATAAGTGTGCGTGTGTGCGGCATGAGTGTGTGTTCCTCCGCCTCGGTTTATGGGTGGTCAGCCCATTTACACGGTGCAGAGGATACTGGGTTGTAGGCGGAGGGGTAGGGGGTTTCAGTTCTTGGTGGATTGGCAGGGGTACGGGATAGAAGAGCGTTCTTGGGTGCCTCAAAGGGATATTTTAGATCCCAGCCTGATCGATGATTTCCGGCGGCTGAATCCCGAGGCCCCCAGGTGAACGTCTGGTGCCGTTCGTCGGGGGAGGGTACTGTTACGATTCTGGTTCTTGACTACGGTCGGGAACCTCTCACCTTCTCTGTCATCTGTCACTTGGTTACTGTCACTTGTTTTCCCTGTCATTTAGTGCTGTCAATTAGGGGTTGGCTTCTGATTGGCTGTCACGGGGGTGTGTGTGGAATGTTGGTATTTGGTGGCTATATAACATTCCTTTCCTCTGCTTGTCATTTGTCAGGTCTTCACTTTAGGCGTTCGGAGATAACGCGGGCGGTTCCTGTTCTGGACCACCACTAAGCTCCATTATCTAATTCTCTCGTTCCCTTGCCTTGGCATACTAGTATTACTCTTTGTGTTCTTTACTATTAAAGTCGAACCTGTTCAAGAGTTCAAGAGTATACCTTCTCCATCTCTGTGATTGCCTACAACAATTGGAACTCACCTACCTCCATCCTGACACCCCACCAGGCGCTCAAATGTGAAAAAAGCGCCCCCTATCGTCTCCCAGATGGTAATGCACCCTTTTGGATTGGACTCAATGAAAATGGATGAGAAAAAAAAACTCCGGAATCCACATTTTACTTCTCACGCATGTAACCGGAGCCGATCAGATTCATTGTGGACCCTCAGCACAGCGTGTAATATGTGTTTTACAGTATACGTGTTGGATCAATAAAAGGATCGGTTTTTGGAATGGCGATCAGGAATTGGAATAATCCATTTGAATACCATCTGATCTCAGGTAAGGAATCTATTTTACCAGTCTTAGGATAATCAGACCTGTTTTCACGGAGATATAAGCTTTTCCCCTATTATGTGATATGGCTGTTTGACTGTGCGAGTGATCAGGAACTAAGATAATCGATTTTCAGCTTGCGGCACCAGCGTGCATACGTACACATATACTATCGATAATCTAGCGTTTATTTGAAAACGATTCATAAATAGGCCGAAAAATTACAACGTTCTAGAATATTACAGTACAGGGCGTTTATCACGGATTCTTTTTTTCCCCCTTGAAAACGAGGGCTTTTCAAAATGCTATAAAACGGAAATGAACCGATAAAAAAACAATCCGCTTCGACAATGTTGACTGGAAAATGAGTCATTGATAAGCGACGGGCAGATTAGACACATAGCCATAATTTAAAACATAGATTAGGCGATATTAATGCTAACATTGAAGTGGATGGTGGGCATTCAAGCACTAAATGTGCGCCCCCTGCTGGGCACTGAAAGTGTTAATGAAGCTGACAGTCCCCCAAACCAGGCTACACTAGCATAATCAAAATGACACTGCACCAGGCTGTTGGCTAGTAATAGTGTAATGGTGTTATAGTGCAATAGTGTCATAGTGTGTAATGGTGTAATAGTGTGATAGTGTAATAGTGTAATAGGAATAATGCAGAGAGATCTGCTTTCATTGGTCTATGTAAGCCCCACCTTGTAGGCTAGAAAATAAATGTGTGGCAGTCACCTGGTGGAGATGTGTGCTGTATTGAGTGCACCTCTCAAGTTCTATATTGTTTTGGGCTGAGCACACAGCTAGGAACTCATGCACTGTTTTATGTATAATTTAACTGGTGGATTCAAATAACGTATTTAAAATGTGTCTATCTGCCTGTCTGCATTTTTATGTGCCTATATGTGTGAACATGTAGGGGAGAACATGGGACGTTGTCACCAGTGGCGTCGTTAGCCCTGGGCTTCCGGGGCTTTAGCCCCGGATGTTTTTCTCCTAGCCCCGGATCTAAAAAAAAAAATAAAAAAATGTGTTTACATTTTTTTTTTTTTTATGGCAGCATCCCCATTGTCTGTGCTGAATGTTTGTTAGTGTTTGGTATTTTTCTTTGGTTTTTAGTACTTTTAAACATCGATTTTTAGCAAGTAGTAGTTTTCATTTGATCCTATATAATTTTTTCATTCACCGATTTGTGGACTTATTTTTTAGTGTCTTGAAAGGCGCATTATAAATAAAATGCATTATTATTATTATTATTATTATTATTATTATTATTATTATTATTATTATTATTATTATTATTATTATTATTATTATTATTATTATTATTTTTTTTTTTTTTTTTTTTTATTATTACTCAACATGAAAACAAGACAACACAATACAATAACCATAATAACAATACACAGAACTTCACAGGGAGATAACAGAACAATAATAATAAAAGAAATAACAATTTATAAAAACAGAGTACAACATTTTAATTTTTAAGGGGTACTATCTTACAATTGGCCTTTCCCAGTATTCAGTACCGTTTCCCGGCCGTGTGGCTCTATATCAATAAGACTTATGTCTCTAATTCTCATATTGGCGCACGCTTCCAATTCCCCTCACAACCCTCTGTTATGGTTTGTAACCGACCTCAAACGCAACGGCACAGACAGGTAGTTCAGAGTTAGCCAAATACTAGGGCGTATTTATTTACAGAGTCAAAAAAAGGGTAAAGTACAATTATCAAACAAATAGGGAGACTGCCTTCGGCAGAGTCATCTGCGGCTCTGCAGAATCCTCCTGGTGATAGCGGTGGGGAAATGGCATGTGACGTTGTAGCGGCTCTGCAGATACTCCCAGCTTTTACTCAAGGTGGAAAACGGAGAGAGAGAGAGGTATCAGAAACAGTCCAACGAAACACAGAGGCAGTGTGGTTCCCTCCTCCCTTAGCTGTGTCCAGAACCAATTGACAGTGACAGTCTTCAGTGTTCCCCACAACACACAAATAGCTGAGTCAGTGCAAACAAAACGAAATCTTCAGTGTCTCTTCTAAAACACACAATCAGAATAATCCAGAGGGGTAACGAAATCTTCAGTGTCTCTTCTAAAACACACAATCAGAATAATCCAGAGGGGTAACGAAATCTTCAGTGTCTCTTCTAAAACACACAATCAGAATAATCCAGAGGGGTAACGAAATCTTCAGTGTCTCTTCTAAAACACACAATCAGAATAATCCAGAGGGGTTTGGTTCCACTCACCCAAGCGCAACACGTAAAGCGGGAAAACGAGGCGCAGCTCCAAACAGGGAACAAGGTTCTCAACAGCGGTTCTCCACAGAAAGGTCCTGGAGAGAAAGTAGACCAGGAACAGCAACGGGGAAAAAGCAGGCAAATGCAGTTGTATTCCAGAACGACCCGACATCGATAGAAAGAAGGTCCAGGTATATAAAGCCCTCTGGGGCGCTGATTAGCACCCACATCAGGTGCGTGATGGTAATTGATACTTAACCTAGAAGTGTGCGTTAGGCAACGGACCAATCATCACAGCACCCCAAGAAGCGTGTGGCGGGGAAAGAACCAATCCTCACACCCTCACCCTCACCAAAGTGTCATCTCAAAACGTGCATATCAGTGATGTCAGAGCTTTCCAGCTGCATAACAATGTGGCAATTGTCACCAGGCCACACAGTGGTTGGAGCCCAGCCTCAAAACGGCTTAAGATCCTGAGGTAGAAAAACGCTGCCCCTGAGTACCCGACCAGAAATACAAAACAATGAACCTTTTCGAAAAACAAAAACCTACTGAGTGTTCCAATCCAAAATGACATTGTGGTTAGAAGTGGTGGAGAAAATAAAAGCTAGCATATAATGGTAATGTCTGGTTAGGAGCGAGGGAAAGTGGATGGATTATCCAATGGGGGGTCCGGGAGGGGGGGGTTATGAGCTGGAGCATATGTGTGTAGGTTTTTAGATAACAGGTATTAAGGGTATATCCTATATATGACAATTAACTAAAATGTGATTTCATTGGATGTGCACTGTCAACTAATGCTTGTATATCTTATCGTGTGTTGTCATGTTTGTTTATGTGTTTGTTTAAAAAATAATAAAAAAATAAAATACAAAAAAAGAGTGTTCCATAGACTCACAGGAACCGTGCAAAAGTGCCTAAACAGTGAAGAAATAGCAAAATAGCAAAATAGCTCCCCCCCAATAAAATTCCCCCAGTTAAAGTTAAGAAGGACAAGACAAAAGACAAGACAGACAAGACATTTCCTCCTCCCCCTCCCACGAGACCGCCGGACTCCCACGAACAAGCACCTCAACCCCGCTCAGCCGCACACGGCGGTCCTGACCTTCTCAGCTGTTGCAAACCACAGGTCAATACCAGCCTGCCCCACCCCAATCACCCGCGCCGTGGATATCTCAAGATAAATCACATCCAACAGTGTTAGGGACCAGTTAATCACTGTGAGCTTCTCAGGCTCCTTCCATCTCAATGCGAGATGAGAACCTGCTCTCAAGCTCTTGCAGCATTCTGTCGAGGACTGGATAGAACAGTCTCTGTCTCAGCTGATCTCCATGAGGTCTGAGCTTGTGCCACAAGATGACTCAACTACATACTCGTCCATCCTTTTCTGCTTCCTCCTTTGGCTGGTAGTATGTTCCTCAATCCCAAGGCCATTACATATGGCCTTTGTCCTGTCATACATGTCCACTGCCATCTCTGAGGTGCGATAACCTTTGAGTGTGTCCTGCACTGTGCTTTTAAATAGTACAGATAGGTATTGAAGATGTGCACTTTAACGCAGCAGCACCTGGAGCCAGGGCCAGACTGGGGAAATAATTCATACCGGGAGATATAGCGCGAAATATAGCCCCAATCAGGCCACTTTTTAAGCGGGGGGTCTGGGGGTCCCCCACCAGGAAATTTGTTGTTACAAAGACTTAATTTCCTGCATTCTGGTGAATTTTAGTGCATGTGAATCACAAACTAATGAGCCAACAATTGCTTAGTACAATGTACTGTTATGAACCTCAAATAAAACTGTTGTGGCACTAGCAATGCTACTCTCTCCACCTTCAAAAAGAAAAAAGCAAGAGCACAACATATTTTTCTATTTAGTATTATAATACAGTTAACCACTCTCTCCACCTATTCAAACAGAGCAAGAGCACAATACCATATTCACTTTACTGATGCACTACCCATCAACAGTTAAAATAGCCCTTTACACAAACATTATATGACAAACCTTTCATTACAATACTATAATTATAACAGTAGCCACTGCTGAATAGTGACACATGTATCGCGTGTGGTGAGCACACGCATGCATGCACAACGAAGACAGAAGATTGCGTTGTCTCAATCATTTTAACTATAAAATGAGCTCAAAGTATGAGCTCACTGACTGAAATTTCCAACAAAAAGCATCAATTGTCAAATAATATTGATCACATTAACCCATTCTCCGCCACCACTTTGATTCGTCCTAATCCATTCTCTGCCAGCTCTATTTGTCTATGGAGATGTTCATCTACTTTGCAGGGCTATAACTTTTTAAATTGTATTGCTAAATTGACATTACTATGGCCCATTCAACATCAAGTATCTATCGTTTAGGATGTAGCAATGTTCTACTTTTTCATTCACACATTCATACTAAAATACGGTCTAAAGTATAAATATGTTTTTATCGTTTTCTGCAGTATTTCATAGAACGTGAGTTATAGCCACAAATGCATATATTAGATCATCAAATGCAGTTTGATACCGATTGACGCCAGATAAAAAATGTCAACTGTACGTTATGACTCATCATGCGCGGTTGACCGGAGGGGGGGGGGGGGGGGGGGGGGGGTCGTTTATAAGTCTGTGGCCGACATTAAATCATTCATGTAGTATGGGCGATATATAGATCAGAGCAGTTTGTATCGAAAATGGTAAACAAACAGGCTGAAACTCACCCCAGTCTCCTCGTAGCGTTGGGTGATGAGCGTGGAGCAAAAATATTGCTATTATGGGATGTCGATCTAGGCGACCCAGTTCCAGGTTGTATAATACTAATATACGTCCAAGCATGTTGTTTATCGAGTTATGGCAACTGATCCATATCCAGTGTATCAAGATGGAGTCCGGACCGAATATGGATGAGCACCACTTCCGGCCGCTCATTTCCGGTTTGGCACCTCGCCGATCGGCCACCGGGTGGCGGTCTTGAAGCGCTGGAGAGTTGAGCGGAGTCCTACATCACCAGTCATGGCTCCGTGGGTGAAATGTGAATACCATGACAGAAATTTGAAATATTGATCTCGATGACGGCGTAATCAGTCATTGGCAGATTAAGCATGGCGAGGAATGACGGCTTAATCCGTCATTGGCGAAAAAAGGGTTAACTAGACTAGATTCAAGTTCAAGTTTCAAGTTTCTTTAATAGTTGTCATACAGAAGTACAGAATACTTTTATACAAAATGCTTCTTACTGTTTCGCTCCAGAGACTGTGTTAGACAAGATAGTATGAAATAAAATAGTATAGCATGTAAAATAGAAGTAAAAATAGAGGTCACAGTGTTCAGCATAGACATATGTACAATGTTCGATGCAGAATAGAAGTAACTGAGTTACCATACAATATACAATATACTATGCAATGTACTAATATACAATACTATATAGTGCAGAGCAGAAATGGGATGAGGTACAATTTAGGTACAATTTACAGTAAGGTGTGCGAGTTGTAGTGCAAATCCTTTACCAATAAATATAAAGTGTAAAGTGTGTTTAGGTGTTCTAAAGTGTGTAAAGTGGGTGCTGCAGTGAGTTGCCCGTTTAAAGTGAGTGTGTGCGTGTGGATGTGTGTGCTGTGTGCATTTGATGGTTGCTGCATAGTGTTTATTGTTCGTTGAGCAGCCTGATGGCCTGGGGATAGAAGCTCCTTCTGAGTCTTTCTGTGCTCGCCTTAAGACTCCGGTATCGCTTGCCTGACCGCAGCAGTTCAAAGAGGCAGTTGTTCGGGTGGCTGGAGTCCTTGATGATTCTCTTAGCCTTCCCCCTGCACCGCTTGTTGTAAATGTTCTGGATGGTGGGAAGCCCCCCTCCAATTGTGCGTTCGGCTGAACGTGTCACTCTTTGTAGTCTGCTACGGTCTTGTGCAGTGCTATTCCCAAACCAGGAGGTGATGTTGCCAGTCAGGATGCTCTCGATTGTACATGAGTAGAAGTTCCTAAGGATCTTCTGACTGACTTGGAACTTCCTTAGGCGCCTGAGGAAGTAGAGGCGTTGTCGTGCCTTCTTCACAACACTGTCAATGTGTGTGGTCCATGTCAAGTCCTCGGATATGTGGGCTCCGAGGTACTTGAAACTGTTCACTCTCTCAACCGGTGCCCCGTTGATGCTGAGGGGGCTGTAGTCCTTGACCCCCGACCTCCTGAAGTCCACAATCATCTCTTTTGTTTTGCTGACGTTCAGGGAGAGGCAGTTCTCCTGACACCACTGTGACAGATTCTCTACCTCTTCCAGGTAGGCCCTCTCGTCGTTGGCAGAGATCAGGCCCACCACTACTGTGTCATCAGCAAATTTGATGATTGTGTTGTTGTTCCGCTGTGCCACGCAGTCATGTGTGTACAGGGAGTAGAGGAGGGGGCTCAGAACACAGCCCTGGGGGGCCCCTATGTTGAGCATGATGGATGAGGAGGTGCAGTTGCCTGCTCTTACCAAGATTATCATGCACATCTTATGCCTTCTTATTACCTGTTTATGTATTTTATTATTAGTATTATTGCACAATCGATGCGGGCATGACCACCCGCATTTCACTGTATGCCCTGGTATGTATGTGACTAATAAACCTCTTGAATTGATTTGATATTGTCTGCTGATTTTCATCCAGTTGTCACATGAAAGGTTGGAACAATGATAATGATAATAATGAGGCTTGTGTCTATCACTCCGCTGGCCAGTTCTACCAACTATGCATTACAATTCCCTGCGGTCAACATAATTTCTTCCTATTTTGGTTGTAATTGTGTAATGATAGATGTATAACCTGAACACTGTACATATCTGTTTTCAGGAAACACTGGGCTATACAAAGAATATGCTGTGATGTCACATGAATGTATAAATATATGGCCATGCATTTAATCTCTCTCTTTTTTATAAAATCATTATAGCCAACATGCAATATATCCCATTGATTGGTACAATGGGACAGACATTTGTTTTATACAGCTATAACCTGCATTCTTTCAAAATATATCATTAATCAATAAAACAGATATTGGAATACATAAATAAAGGTTTTCAATTCAATAACTGAAATATACATTATTCAGACTAGTAGTTATATTACTACTACAATAGAAAATGTTTGATTTTGTATCTGATCTGTCAGCATGGCTGTCACAGCACTTAATTATGTTAATACTATTCAGGGGAGAGGTGTGGCTGGGAGGTATTGTTTACGCCCAGCAGAATCCTGGCAAAAGGTGTCAAATCTTTAAGAGCTGTTTTCTCTGCTTAGGTCTCTGGGGAAAAAAGACTGCTACAAGATTTAAAATTAGCACATCACAATAATAACATTCTCAGATTTCAAAGTATGACACATCATTTGAAAGCTTACATTCTGTACTTTCACAATCTGGAAAAATCTGGAAAATGAAAAAATAGACATGTAGGCTATAGCACTGGTCGGGGTCACATATAACCAAATCAGTCAACATTTCAACATGGAGAATCACAATAAAACATGTCCCAGTTTTCATGCTACTACATACAGTGTGCATAACACAGTAAGCTAAGCAAATATCAGACAAACATAAAATACTGTATCTAGTACAGGTAAAAATTACAGTAAAACAAAAATAGAAAAAAATTAAATAGAGTACAGAAAATACTATACATTATCTCTTTGCCTAGCTGGATCTGGCAAGATATTTTTTTGTTGTGATTCTCCATGTTGACATGTTGACTGATTTGGGTATGGAGAGAACATTTATATTGTCATCAGTCTGCATCATTGGTTGTCTTGTGTAGTGTTTGGTGAATGTATTGTATATTTCCACGTTCTCTGTGTACAGTACTTAACTCTCCTTCCATTTTGGTTGAAGACAGGTAAACTCACCTGCTGCATTTTTATAGTGCTTAAACCTGATTGGTGTATCTACAATTAAGCAATGGTGTGTTTGTGCATCTGATTGCTGCGTTTAACCAATTGGTCTGTGGTAATTTGACATTCTATGTGTAATGCAATGCAAGTGTGTTTAGTGTTTTGCAAATCACTGTGTGTATTGTTTTGCAAAAAGTGTGAGGCTGACTTTGTGCTTATAGGCGTGCAAATCTGGGCCTATGTTTTGCTCCTTGAGTGTAAGGTTTTGATAATTGTGTAATACTTTTGATTTGAGTGTTTATGCAATCGAAGAAAACTGCAAAGACTAGAGATTAACTGTTTATTTCTTTTGTACATAGGCTGTGCATAATGTTTGTTTGTTTATTTGCTTATGTGTATGATTCTTAACAGTGTTTTTATTTTGTTATTGGTGTATATGTGTGTATGTATGTATGTATATGTATATATATATATATATATATATATATATATATATATGTATGTATGTATGTATGTATGTATGTATGTATGTATGTATGTATGTATGTATGTATGTATGTATGTATGTATGTATGTATGTATGTATGTATGTATGTATGTATATGTGTATATATGTATATTTGTACTCTTGTTGGGGCCTCTTGGACCATATCAATGTTTTATCTGGTTAAATAAATAAATAAGAAACTGATGATTTGGTCCTGTTAACTTTGAATTTCTATGGGGACTGCCCAGATCCCTCTCATGGACCTGGACCTCACTTTAAAAAACTCTAATCTAGTTCTTCAGTATTCGTCTCTAATTACTCTAAAATTGCGTATTTCTGTGTGTAAAAAAAAATAGCCCCCAATGTTTTCTAACCCTAAAAACGCCCCTGGTTGTCACACGGGTAGGTTGTCACATTCATTATATTTCACCACCAGAGGGTCCTGTCTCCCATACTTTGGTATTTAAATGTCCAGAATTGGGGTCAGAGTTCGCCTACATTGTCATATTTGAAGTGAAACAGCTGAATTTGAGGTGAGAGGACTTTTTGTGTTTTTCATGTCCATTTGTAAATATTCCGCTCCTCAGTATTTTTCTTCTATAGGCTTTTACACAATTGTTTTATAATGAAACAATTATTACCCTTAAAAAGTGTGAAGGGATAGCTATAGTTTAGATTGTTGTTAGCTACCTAACTAGTTGTTAGATGGCTGTTAGCCTTGATGCTATCAAGACGGTTGTCACATTTTATTTGGGGTTGGTTGTCACATGTTGTGTAGGCTATTATTTTTAGGCCGATTTATTGTGTTCTTATTTTGTTATATAGGATGGCCTAAAGATGTGTTTCCTGTTCATGTTCATTAAGATGCATTACATTATGTATTTGTCAATGCAATTCAACTTTCAAATTTAGTTCTGCCTTCTTGTCTATTCTCAGTCCTTGCCCCACAATGGTGGAATGAACTACCCACCCCAGTTAGGACAGCCGAAACCCGTCCAATCTTTCTATTGAAAGAGGTTTTGATTATGAGCAATTCACACTAGAGTAAAAAGTGTGACAACGTCCCCCATTCTCCCCTATGCCGGTATGTATGTATTTATGTGTGTACGCAAGTGTACCGTACATAACGTGTGTGTCCATGCATAGCAAGATGTGTACCCAGTGAGATCTTCTCCCCAGAGTCTGCAGGCAGCAGGAAGACAAGCAGGGCCAGGCCAGAGATGAGGACGCAGGGGATGAGCAGGTTGAGGCCGTAGTAGAGCGTCCTGCGACGCATGGTGACTGTGAACGTCACGTCCGGGTAGGGTTCCTTACAGCAGTCATAGTACAGCTCGTTACGCTTGGCGGGAACGCCTGGGGACAGATGGAGAGAGGTGATGCAGACTGATTCATATACTACAGTAGGTCAAAATACAAACAACCTCCCCAAAAGAGCACAGTGCACCCAAACACATCAATGTGACAAACTGATCATTCTGGTCAAACTTTCCAAAGGTCCCTTGTGCTACAGCTGTGTGGCTGAATTGATGTTGTGAAGTGTCAGTGCACTAGTCGTCACTTCTACAAATCATTATAATGTGTGCCAAAGAAATCTACAGATTCACATATGCATGACCATCATTCCTGCAATGCAGCTGCATCTATCTTTCAGTGCTGTGCACGCTCCACTCAGTGTGCACCGGTTTGTGAACAGTCACTAATGGACCGTGGTTGAGAATTGATATGTTTCTATTTTAAAGGAACACGCCAACATTTTGGGAAATTAGTTTATTGTCTTCTCCAGAGAGAGACAAGAAGATAGATACCAGTTTTCTCTCTGTGCGTTCAGTGAAAAGCTATCTGGCTGCACGTTAGCCTAGCTTAGCACAATGAATGGAAGCGGACATGGCCGGTTAGCTTTCTACTGAACGCACAGAGAGGAAACTGGTATCTATCTTCTCGTCTCTCTCTGGAGAAGACGATAAGCTAACTTCCCAAAATGTTGCCGTGTTCCTTTAAGCGGCACAGCTGCTCTAGCCTTCACATCACTGGTTTAGTGGCCCAGGAAACTCACAGACCAAATCATCTCACGTGACGCTACTCAGCCAATCAAATCTGTGCATTCCCATAAGCATTGCGACTGGAGTCAGTGAGATACACACACAGTCAGGGGAGAGAGACGAGACGGACAACAGTCAGAGAACTAGTCAGAGGAAAGTAATTTCACATGGCATGCTCGGAAAAAAGAAAAGTAGACAGTGAAAACAAAGAAAAGTAGACAGTGAGCTTCTAATCAAAATGCTGTGAGGCAGCTTTCTCCACTATGGAGATTAAAACCAAATTATGGTTCCAGGCTCACTAATGAGCACCTACACATGTGCATGAGAACAGCCCTGACACCATTCCAGCCTAGATTTAAAATCCTGGCAGGACTAAAGCTCACTTCTCTCACTGAACAAGAGAAAGTGGGGGAGTGGCGTTAATTTTGTCAACGAAAATGATGACGAAAGATGTTAGTCAACAAAGGTTTTTTTCATGACGACAACGAGACGTGACGTCACGTTATTGAAGACCATGTGACGCTAACGTGACTAAATAGTTAATTACATATCGTTGACCACAACTGAGGACACAAAAATGTAATTTACAAAAACCAGGACGAAATTTCTCTTCATGTATGTTGATATTGTTGACTAAAACAAGACGAGACAAAATAATTATAACTTTTCGAATGATTATTTCAGTATTTCCGTTTCCGGCTGTGAGTCTGCAGCCAAAGCAGCGTGTGGGCTTTGGCTCATTCTTTCCCTGACACAGCACAAGCATGGAGGTCGAAAGCCCAGTAGGTGGCATACTGGAATGATCAAATAGCTCAGCTGAGCCGCCCCCCTCAGTCAGACAATGGCGGCCGCGGGCCAACAGCAACAGGGTCGTCTCAACAATGATCCATTATCCCGTGGGCTTGGAAGAAAACGAAGACCAGACCCCTGGGCATACAAGACCATCTTGTACTTTAGATATATAGAGCTTGGGGCGGCTACGTGGCGTAGTGGGCAAGACGCTCGCCATGAATGCTGGAGACGCTGGGCTCGCCTGTTCGAGCCCAGCGCTCCACATTGCTTTCAGTTTAGCTGGTAGTCCGTACTAATACACATTGGCCGTATTAGGGGGTGGGAAACTGATGGGTGGGGATCGGGCGTTGTGGACAGCGACTCCTACAGGTCGGTTGGTGCGCCTGCGCAGTAGAATCAGGAAGTGTCGGGGGCAGCGTGAGCCTCCCACGCATTACTCCTCGCCACTGAGAGATCGAGCTGCGCAGGTGAAAAGATGCGACTGCTGTTACCTCAAGTACCGGAGGGGACTTGTGCTATGTATGACTTAGTCCACATTGCAGCCGGCTTGTGGGAGGCGTTCGTGACAGGGGAGGGTGAATTGGATGATACGAAATTGGGATGGGAGAAAATATATAAAATGGGAGAAAAAGTGGATAAAAAAAAAAGATATATAGAGCTTGAAGGAGCTACAGAATGTATCGTTGAAAAAAGTGAAACAGGAGGAGAGCCCGCTCAGCCCGGGGAGAAATGTGGTCATCGAATTAATGGAAAAAACACCACTAATCTCAAACGACATCTGGGCCACGTTCCCCGTACCTGGATAACTGAGTTAGCCGGATAACTTTCGGTTAAGTCTGACTTAAGCCGGACTTTCCGGCTCCCCGTACCTGGATTTTCCAAATCACCATGACAATAGATCCAAAAGTTTGAGCCTGGTCGAAAGCAGGGTTTAAGTTCAAGTTAGCCGGATCAACCATCGCCACGCCCCCGCAAAGGAGTGACAGCGCGTTTCCTGAAATTATTCCCACAGTCTAGGATCTGCGTTATACCATTCTGAATTACGTTTTTGTGCTCCATTCTTCCAGAGGGGTCTTTTGAAATGTAAAATAGACCCAAAATGCTGATACTAAATTCACTTTGTCCTAAATAATGCACGTTATATACCGTGGCGCTCGCTCGGTGCAACAACAACAAAATAAAGAATATTCTAAACACGGGTCTCTCGTTCATTAATGTATAAACAATGAATTTATCCCATCTGGCACAGTGGCTCAGCGGTAGTGCTCAAACCTGGCAACCCAGCGACCGGTGTTCCAAACCCCGTGTTTCCAATATAATTTTTTTGAATATAATATTAATTATTATACGCAAAGGTAGCCTGGTTTTAAGTTAAAATATTATAAATCTACATGCATTGAGGATGTCATTCTTTATATAGCTCTCAACGTGCACCAAATTGAATTATTCCTATATTGCAAAAAGAAGGAGACGACTGGGTTTCGAACCCCGGTCGTCTGCGTGAAAGTCAAAAGAAGAACCCGTTACACCACAGAGAAGATAAGTAAAAGATCGACCATACATCAATCAATGGGTAAGGGAGCCGTATCGTTATTCTGTATAACAGTTTTACTAATTATTTTCGCTAGCAAGATCTCATTTGATTATTCAATCCAGCAGGCAAGTTTAAAGAAATATAATCTGATTGATTGAGGTAATGAGGGACTTAAAATGTGCCTATAGATAACGCATTTAACTTGTCGGCGAGGCGATTGAGCCGTACTGCAATATGTTACTAAAGTTTTAAATCAATTAATCAATCAATGCCGCTAGAGAATCAGGATCTCTGCTCTCGACACTTGCTGCCTTCTCGGCTGAGGCGGGCACGCGCAGTTATCCTGGGTCTCAAGTCTGGCTTGAGTTAACGAGACTGAATCCACCTTCGAGGAACAGGAAAATCCCGGCTTCAAACATCGGGTTAACTGAATCTGGATAATGACATCTTGATCGACTTAGTTGAACCAGGTACGGGGAACGGGGCCCTGAAGACATTCCACAAGGAAATCCAGGTAAATGTAAAAATGCATTAGCACCATATGACTGAGTGAATTTGTATGGACTAGTATTAGGGATGCTCGATATTGGCTTTTTTACCGATACCGATATACCGATATTGTCCAACTCTTAATTTCCGATACCGATATCAACCGATACCGATATATGCAGGGTTTCCCCCCCCCCAAAAATGGAATAATTTCAGGTAATTAACATTACATATCTCTTGTTGTGGAATTAACACAACATTATGCATACTTTTGACAATAAATTAAATCAGAATTAGTTCTTACTTGCTTGCCTGGGTAAATAAAGGTTATAGAAAGTAAAAAAAAAAATATTAATTATTTTTTTTGAAAACCGATATTTTCCGATATCACATTTTAATGCCGATATCGGCCGATAATATCGGTAGGCCGATAATATCGGACATCCCTAACTAGTATATCATGGAGCCATTTGTGGTGGATTAGCCCGTCTGTTGCTAGCTACTAGCTAGCTAGCCCCCTGATGCTTGCTAACACTAGCCACGTGACACCTAGCTAACATACTGTGACTGTGTGAGCCAGACGGACACAATTAATGACCAACAGATTGATTAACAGTAACCTAAAGTGACAATTCAACTGCATCGATTTGAAAATGTTAGAATCTATTAGAATCGCAATTTCAATGTGTGCAGTAGTGCTGCTGTTATTCTCAATGTCCGTTACAGCCAACAAACACTATGCCATACGCTACTGCATCAACGTTATGATTAACAAAGGCATACGTAACGTTGTGTGGCATTAAGTATTAACACATATATTACACTTTAACTTACTACTATTAGTTACTTTATTAATTCGTATCTTTGTGAGGTTACTGTTATAATTTACATTACATTGAAAAGATACGAAGCTATATTTTTTAAAGGTGCATTTTTTTATACAGAAAGACGTATTATTTAGAAAGTACATCAGCTGAAAGGTCATTCTCTTGTCTGAAATGTATCAAAACCTATCTACGCAATAGCTGTGGACAAGAGAGACTCACACATTATGACCAAAATGTTGATGGAATCGTAGAGCTGCATGAACTAAAGGCCCGCGGAGTGTTTTAAAACAGAGTTATTGACTGTTTTGCCAACATGAAAGAGAGAAGGATGTCATTCCTCTACAAATAGGATGGGGTGAGTGCAGGGCCGCCTCAGGGGGTGTGCGAGCAGTGCGGTCGCACAGGGCCTCGCGGGAAGGGGGGCCTCGCAATTTTTTTTTAAATAATAATAATTTATTTTAATTTTAATTTTTAATAAAAAAAAAAAAAGAATTAAATAAAAAAAAAAAATAGAATGTTAACAATCACTTTCCATCACAGACCTAAAATCTAGTTTTGCTTACATGCTTATATATTTCACATTAGACACGTTTGTAGAATAGTGTTCCGGGCTCTGTGGCTCTGCAGATATACTATTGGTTTCATTCAATTACTTTTATGCAAAGCATCGTGGGGTGGGAGGACTAACACTAGGGGGAGCTGGTTGGCGTCGGTCTGGTAGTCGGTAGAGAGATGTGAAGAAGACCGGTATTATCCACGAGGGGAGGGGGTACAGCCAGGTACAGGGTCTATTCGGCGCTGTCCACTGGAGCGAGTGGATGTCTTGGCCAAGAGAACCAGATGTGCAGCATCGGAGCGGAGGAGATGGCGCCGCGTGCCGTGGGCTTGTCGGTACCGGGTGTGGTGATTGGGTTGTGCCGGGACGGGGAGGACGTTCGGCGGATGGACTGAGGATGAAAGTTGTTGCATGTTGGAACCTTCAGTCAGGCTATAGCTATGTCGGCTAGTAGCTTGGCTGGGGGCAGGGACCATAGATATATATATAGAACACTAGATAGCTTGCCCGCGCTGCCGGCCAATGGAGAGCGACGTCACTGAACCGCCGCCTTCTTGCTCCAGTTAGCCTTGAGTGAGTGAGTGAGCTGCACAGACAAAAATACTCATAACTCGCTGAAATATTTACGGATTTACAAACGGTTTGGTTTATTACAAGCATTATTAACGTGGCTATGATTCAAGCGGTTTGTAAAAAAAACATATTTAATTTTTTTTTATAAGTATGCAGTATCATAACTACATCTTTGATGTTTATAGCAAACCAACCCGTTTGTAAAAATCCGTCAATATTTCAGCGAGTTATGAGTATTTTTGTCTGTGCAGCTCACTCACTCTCACTCAAGGCTAACTGGAGCAAGATGGCGGCGGTTCAGTGACGCTGGTGACTCCGCCTTAAGCTATCTAGTGTTCTATAGATATCTATGGCAGGGACAGCTAACTAGCGTTGGCTACGTTGTCGGGTGCTAATGTGTGGCGGATGGACTGGGAGCGGACTTCCAGGTTCATCCCAACGGGGGGGACAATATCATGATGGGACTGGTGAACTTTCTCCACGGTCGTCTCCTTCCTCTAGGACCTGACTCTGCGTTAGGGTGAGTTTTTGGTGCGGTCTGCTCTGTTCCTGCCGTGGATCTCTCTCTCTCTCTCTCTCTCTCTCTCTCTCTCTCTCTCTCTCTCTCTCTCTCTCTCTCTCTCTCTCTCTCTCTCTCTCTCTCTCTCTCTCTCTCTCTCTCTCTCTCTCGCACTCTCTCTCTCTCTCACGCTCTCTCTCTCTTGCTCTCTCTTGCTCTCTCTCTCTCTCTCTCTCTCTCTCGCACTCTCTCTCTCTCACGCTCTCTCTCTCTTGCTCTCTCGCGCTCTCTCTCTCTCTCGCTCTCTCTTGCTCTCTCTCTCTCGCTCTCTCTCTCTCTCGCTCTCTCTCTCTCGCGCTCTCTCTCTCGCTCTCTCTATCCCTCTATCCCTCTATCTCGCTCTCTCTCCCTCTCCCTCTCTCTATCTATATCTCTCTCTTTCTCTCTCTCTATCTCTCTCTCTCTTTCTCTCTCTATATCTACCTATCTGGCTTTGGGCTTGTTTGTCAGGTTCCGGGGGTGTTTTGTGCATTTTCCCTGTTGCTGCCGGGTGTGCGACTGTGCAGGTGCATTGCCACTAAGCCTCGGGCAGCGCTATTATTTAAGGATGCGTTGACTGTATCATAATTATGCCCAGCCTCGGGCAGCGCTATTATTTGGGAATGCGTTGACTGTGTCATGTGCCCAGCCTCGGGCAGCGCTACTATTTAAGAATATGTTGACTGTATCTGTGTGCCCAGCCTCGGGCAGCGCTATTCTTTAGGTGTATGTTGGCTGTATATAAAAAAACTTGCACAGGGCCTCGCATTTCTCCCAGATGGCACTGGGTTTCAAATTTAAAACACACACACACGCCTGTTGAGCCATCTTCGCTGTAAGATGATAATATTGTGTTGTGTTCTCATCTTCGCTGTAAGATGATAATATTGTGTTGTGTTCTCATCTTCGCCACAAGATGATAATATTGTGTTGTGTTCTCATCTTCGCTGTAAGATGATAATATTGTGTTGTGTTCTCATCTTCGCTGTAAGATGATAATATGTTGTGTTCTCATCTTCGCCGCAAGATGATAATATTGTGTTGTGTTCTCATCTTCGCCGCAAGATGATAATATTGTGTTGTGTTCTCATAGATGCTGTAAGATGATAATATTGGGTCTCATTCCCCAACATTTTCCAAAGAGTTCTCTTGGAAGACTTATCTTGGAACCGACTGAGACAGAATCATTCATTCTCCAACGGATTTACGACAAAAAGGGCTTTATCTTAGGGCCATTTGAGACCTTTTCGGGCAAGACATGAATATAGACAATATATTATAATATAATATTAATTATATATGTTTTATTGTGATGGTTGGTGAATCGCCCCGAAAAGGTCTCAATGGCCCTAAGAGAAAGCCCTTTTTGTCGTAAGTCCTTGGAGAATGAGACCCAATTAAGTTCACTCTGAGTCCCCAACGTGCTGGTAATATGTCTTAAGTGGCTCAAACGGTCGCACCTGTGACATCTGCTTGGGGAATGACACCATGTCTTAAACATGAACGCGCGTTACCGTCTAGGTCATTTGCATACAAAACAACGCCTCCAGAGCTCCTTATAAGGAAACGAATGACGCAGCCGCGTGGAAATAGAATGGCGGAAGTGCCTTGCGAGTCTTGCGACGCATCAAAATTAGATTAGATTAATGTATTGGCATCATATATAGTACAGCTCGTGGTACACCTGCCGCAGCGCGCGCACTCGCGCACACACACACACACACACACACACACACACACACACACACACACACACACACACACACACACACACACACACACATTTACATTTAGTCATTTAGCTGATGCTTTTATCCAAAGCGACTTACAAGTTCTGTACGACAAGTCATCAGGAAGGGTACAACTCTATCAGCTGAGTAACAATGTTCATCAAAGTGTTGCGTGTTACAGTGTAGGTTAGTTTATTAGGACAAGTGCATGACAGTAAGGTTAGTTAGGGTTAGAGTTTTATTTAATTTTTTTTATATATTATTATTTCAGAGAATTGTTGAAGAAGTGCGTCTTAAGTCGACGGCAGAAGATTGGACGGGTTTCGGCTGTCCTAACTGGGGTGGGTAGTTCATTCCACCATTGTGGGGCAAGGACTGAGAATAGGCGGCATCT
Source organism: Notolepis coatsorum (assembly GCF_963971535.1). NCBI lineage: Eukaryota > Metazoa > Chordata > Actinopteri > Aulopiformes > Paralepididae > Notolepis > Notolepis coatsorum. The sequence goes on along the minus strand of NC_140171.1, from coordinate 51,971,309 downwards.
CTTTGATGACCCTCCCGGGGCTTGGATAGGAGTAGGTCTGAGGCGGCCAGAAGATGCAGAGCGTAGGGGTCTTGAGGGTGTGTAGTTAGAGACCATTGACCAGAGGTAGGCGGGAGCGGTTCCCTTTGCCGCACGGTATGCTAGGTCGAGGGCCTTGAAGCGGATACGTGTAGCAATGGGGAGCCAGTGCAGGTCCCTAAGAAGTGGGGTGACATGGGCCAACTTCGGTAGGTTTGAGATCAGGCGGTGCATTCTGAATGAGTTGAAGAGGCTTGGTGGCAGTGGCCGGGAGGCCAGCGAGCAGTGCGTTGCAGTAGTCGAGGCGGGAGATGACTGTTGATTGGACAAGGAGTTGTGTGGCTTCTTTTGTCAGGAAGGGGCGGATCCTTCTGACGTTGCTCCGGAGGAATGTGCAGGTTCTGGTTGTCGCTGCGATGTGAGCAGAGAAGTTCAACTGGTCGTCGAGGACAACACCAAGGTGCTTGGCGGTCGGGTACGTGGTCACAGCTGCATTTGTTACAGGCACCAGGATATGGCACCTGATAGCAGATATATGTTTAACCTATGAAACAGGTTGTAGTTAATCATTTGACAAAGGAAGGTGCAGACACGATGTTACTGACTCTGGGTCCTCCCGGTTGTCTTTCAACAACGTTTATTTATTCCACAGAATAATCAATCAATCATTGTATCATCATTGTATCATCATTGTATAATCATTGTATCATCATTGTATAATCATCCAGTTCAATTAGTTACATTACTTTAATACATTCAATTATAATCCCATACTTGTTATTAATTCAAAAGCATATTCATCATTGCAACACACATTCTACCCTTTTAGGATACCCTGGTTCACTTCAATAGCATTTTCCTTTTAAATGTAGTTATCCAGTATTATATACTGTACATTGTGATTACTTATGTCTTTATACATATTTGGCGTCTTAAATATAAGCACGTGAGAAGAGAAACATTATCCTGTTAACCTCTGTCTAGACATGTCTAGGCATGTTGGAAGGGACCATCGTATGTCTTTTAACCAACACTGTCATTCTCATTGTCTGTCAAACAATTCCTTAAATCACCAATAAGTGTTACCTTTATCATCAGTCACTTATCATCAGTCATATCCACTATTCTCTAGTATACAGAAATACCTCCACACCTCAGTGTTACTCCTAGTTGTGTTCCGGTCTCAAGTTCTATTGAAACTCAAATGTGCAATGCAAGTGCATTTATATATATATATATATGTATCGGGCCGTTCTCAACCCTACTAGGAATTTGCTAAACCGTGACCATGGTATAACTCAAGGGAATAGATTTATATTTACATTTAACGGAGGGCGCAATAGAGAGAGCGAGAGAGAGAGAGAGAGAGAGAGAGAGAGAGAGAGAGACACGCTCCGGTGTTTAGCCATCTCCCAAGTAGTGTAAGCTAAAGTAATTTCCCTCTAACCATCTTGTACACAATATACACATTTACTACACAGCAATTCAACCCAAAACAGTATGTATTTCAAAACATAAACCTTTATAATCCCCTTGGAGATACTTAACTTCGACACGTTAGTGCTTAAATGGACAATTGTGTTCCAACACTATTTAAATGTACCAACGAAACGTGGCGCCATCAATAGACGGTCTGCTTCTCAACCACGTTACTTGTCGTCTTAAACTTCTTAAACTTGACTCAAACATCGACAATAGTTACTTAATTTGAACCCTTGACATTGCATGTATCCTTGTTAACCTTTATGTGTGTTTTGTAGTATATTACCCACCTATGAAACAGGTTGTAGTTAATCATTTGACAAAGGAAGGTGCAGACACGATGTTACTGACTCTGGGTCCTCCCGGTTGTGAGGCTGAGATCGCCTCGTGCGTCCCTAAGCACACCGTACGGTTCCCTGGAAGGCGAAGCCACTAAACACCAGTCCTATACCGCCACCTATTGACCAGATTATGTTAATGTCTCCCATTACATATAAATTACTGTTCTACCTTGTTTCTGATGGAGGTAATCCTGTACCAATATGTTCACACTGTTTTGACACATAATCTAAAGATATTAACATGATACCACTTCTAGTGGGCATCACACACTCCCTGACCTTAAAAAAATGGCTCCTGACATTTCCGAAAATCACTAAATACACCCATCCAATATCACCCTCAGGCGTGAACCCCTAACAAACTCCCCATGGGTGGACCGTGGGTGACGGCTGGACGGTAAGCATACTGGCCATGTTGTGGAAGGCTGTAAAAAATTGGATGCAACCATGGCATTACGAAGGGTATCAATTGATGTGGTAGTGGACTGTGGTGTGGTGCGGGCACCATCGGTGGCCACTGTACTACTGAATTCACGGTCACCTTGTTCTGCACTGACGGTTCACCTAGCATATCATACGTGAGACATTGTTTAGGCCTTCTGTCACGGGCAGACCTCCTAACCTCTGACTGGACTTGTTCTACCGGCGAGAGTGGAGGGGTTCGGAGATTGAGCTGGGCTACGGGGGAGTGAGCTTGGGGTTGGGGTTGGGCTATTGGAGAGTGAGCTTGGGAGTGGGGTTGGGGTATTGGAGAGTGAGCTTGGGAGTGGGGTTGGGGTATTGGAGAGTGAGCTTGGGGATGGGGTTGGGGTATTGGAGAGTGAGCTCGGGGGGTCTCCCTTTCTTCTTCTTCCCCTGATTCACTAACATCTCCCTCCGGTCTGGCCAAGACAGGCAAATTTCCATCCGTGTTTCCTCCCCTGTCGTCTTCACTCTCAGGGCACAGGCCTGGCATGACTTCAGGTCGTCGTTCACGGTGTCCAAGTGATCTTTCCTCTGTCCTTTCAACAGGTATCCTTAGCCAGTATCCTCTGTCACTGTCATCATCCGAATCACTGTCATTGCTGTCCCTTGTCTCTACTTGTCTTTGTGTGTCTGACATTCTTCCTTGTCTTGGTCTGTCATTCGTTTTCTTCACAGGGACAGTTCTGGCTGGTGGTGGAGTCATTTCCACGGGCAAATCATTTACCAGCAGTAAGAGATTTCGGTGTAGTGTTCTGGTCTTTTTCTGGTCTCCATGTTCAGGGCAGACAATGTATACTGGACTCTCAGCGAGCTGGCTTTTGACCACGTAGATCGCCTTCTCCCAGTACGATCTCAACTTGCCTGGTCCTCCACGCTGACTGAGGTTTCTCACCAGAACTCTGTCTCCTGACTGCAGTACTACTCCTTTTGTTTTCTTGTCATAAGTTACTTTTCCTCTTGCACTGGACTTTTTGCTATGTTCACAAGCAATCTGATAGGCTTCAGACATCTTCTCAGCCCATTGCTCCGCGTATCCTCTGGGTGAGTACGGTTCCTCTTTCTTCGTTAACCCAAACAACAGGTCAACGGGGAGGTGTGGATGACGACCGTAGAGGAGGAAAAAAGGTGAGTAACCCGTTGATTCATGTTTGGTACAGTTGTATGCGTGTAACACATGCGGGAGGTGGTCCTTCCACCGCAATTTCTCATTTTCAGTCAATGTCCTCAACATCTGTAGTATGGTCCGATTGAGCCGCTCCGCTGGGTTGCTCTGTGGATGGTAGGGTGATGTTCTAGAGTGGCCGACCCCAGACAGCCGTTGCAGTGCTTGGAACAGTTTATTCTCAAATTCTCGACCCTGGTCGTGATGTAATTTCGAGGGATAACCGAATTTGGGTATAAAGTCATTAAAGATACGCTCTGCAGCTGTTTTCCCACTCTTGTTCTTGGTGGGGTATGCCTGGGCGAACCTAGTGAAATGGTCGATCACCACTAGGATATATTCATACCCTCCACGACTGGTTTCCAGATGTAGATAGTCGATACACACAAGTTCTAATGGGAAGTTGGAGGTAATGCTGCCCATGGGAGCTCGGACATGGGTGACCGGCTTCTTAGACTTGATACAAGGACATCTTCGGGTCACATATTCTTCAATCTCTCTGGACATGAAAGGCCAGTAGAATCTTAGAGGTGGATCACTCTTTCTGTTCCAACATGACCCATCTCATTATGTAGATGTTTCAGGGCAAGTGTTCTATACTTTACAGGGAGGACCAACTGTTGGTATTGATTGGTCTTTCTGTAAAGGAGATCATTTTCAATATGTAATCTGCTCCATTCATGAAGTAGCTTTCGGGTTGCTGCGCTTACGGTTCTTCGTACGTCGTCTGACAATTTCGTGTTCGACTCTTTCAACTCCCTGATTGTGTTGATGGCTTGGTCCTCTTTTTGGGCCTTCACCAGTTCATCGTGACTGATTGTTTGTAGGTGTGGGTGAGACTGCTGGTTTGAGTCTGGGGACGCGATGTTGAGCGCCGCAACCCATGCCACGTCTTTCCTTTCAGCTGCTTGGCTTCCTTCCCACGTTGCTCGTACTGCTTCATTAGAGAGCTCTTCTGTGCAGGTCCTTTCATATCTCTCCATATCCAGGGGAAGGCGGGAAAGAGTGTCTGCATCTATGTTGGACTTTCCGGGTCTGTATTTGATGTCAAACCGGAAGTCTGCCAGTTCTCCAACCCACCGATGACCGACTGCATTGAGCTTGGCAGTACTCATTACATAGGTCAACGGGTTGTTGTCGGTGTAGATAGTAAAGTGTGGGGCATAATACAGGTAGTCACGGAATTTCACACACACAGCCCATTTCAATGCAAGGAACTCCAGTTTCCCACTGTGCATATGGTAATTTCGTTCGGCTGGTGACAATGTTCTTGACCCGTACCCGATGACTCTCAGTTTTCCATCTTGATGTTGATACAGAACAGCTCCCAGGCCTTGGTCGGAGGCATCCGTGTGCAACCTGAAGGGTAGGTTGAAATCAGGATATGCCAAGACAGGGGGGTTTGTGAGAAGGTCAATCAGTTGTTCAAGTGCTCTCTGCTGTTCCGTGGTCCACTCTATGGGCTCTCTGGAGGGCAACTGGGGGCGTTTGATGTTCTTACTCCGCGCTGGGGCTGGGGTCTTTCCTGGCTTGATTTGGAGTAGCTCGTAGATGGGTCTGGCAATTCGGGAAAAATCCTGAATGTATGAACGGAAATATCCCAGGAATCCTGTTATTTTCCTCACTTCGCCGACAGTTCTGGGTGTCTTACTTGACAGGGCTTTCACGGCTTCAATGTCTCGTGGGTCTATCTTGACCCCTTCTGCTGACACAAGGCGACCCACGTATCTGACTTCTTGCTTGAAGAGGTCACACTTCTCAGGTCTCAATTTCACTCCGTGACGTTGAAGGGCTTGGAGAACCTTGCGGAGGGTCTCTACATGTTCTTCAAATGTCTTTGCGTAACAGAGTACGCCGTCAAGATACGGGATACAGCATTCGTCCCTGAGGGGACCTAGCATCTCCTCCATGCTCCGTTGGAACGTTGCAGGGGCATTCGAGAGTCCAAATGGGATGCGCACCCACTCGTAAAGACCCCATGGAGTGATGAAGGCGGTGAAGGGTCGTGAACCCTCGGCGACGAAGCCCTGGTGGTAGGCTTTCCCTTGGTCTAGGATACTAAACCAGGTATAGCCTCCAAGCGTGTCAGTCAGGTCTTGTATTCTAGGTAGTGGATGACGATCGGGCACAGTCTTTTTGTTCAGGAGGCGGTAGTCGATGCATAGCCGTAGGCTGCCGTCCTTCTTTCTGACGCAGACTACTGGGGCAGAATATGGAGACTTTGACTTGACTATCCAACCTTTCATTAACAGTTCCTGTATGTACTCTTTTACTTCTTTAAACAGTGGCTTTGGTACTGATGAGTACGTCTTCTGGACCGGGACAGTATCATGGAGAGCGATTGTCATCTGCAGGCTCGGGATGCACCCAATGTCACCACTGTCTTGTGCAAAGGACCCAGCCTCTTCACAAAGCATCCGGTTGACTATTGTCTGTTGTTCGTCGTCGAGGTGACTGAGATCGACGGGGGGTTTGAACAGGATGGAGCTGGGCACAGCTGACGTTGTAGCAGCACGGTTGGGGGGTACCGTAGGCTGGGAGATTTCAGGTGAGTAGGTTGGGATGGGGGTTTGCCGTGGGGAGTCTGTCGTGATGACTTTCCCAACACAATGGATGCTGCCCAGAGCTGTCTTCCTGGAGAGAGTGACGTTATGCCTTGTGTTGTTTCCCACAGGCACGGTGAGATACGGCTTCCTGGGGTTTTGCGCTTGCAGCAGGCCTTCTCCAACATCCAGTTCTGCCAGCGCTAAACTGCTGTCATCTGGTTCGAACAGGAAGGTGGGGTCAGACAGGTCCACGTGGGGGGGGATTTGGCACTTGACCCAGGCCACTTGACCGGCGGGGATGACAGTGGCTTGTTTACCTGTTCGTAGGCGACCAACCTGGACAGGGGGTCTGTCAGTCTGGATATAACTCACCAGGAGTTCTGCCTTCTCGGCTGGTATCACCATGGCGTTACAGAGCAGGCTGGTGAGAGTTGGGATCAGTCTTCCAGGTTGTTCCTGTATCATCACTTCCAGCACATTAAAACCCAGTAGGGGTCTCTCAAGGACAAGGCTGCTTACAAGGAAAGGCACAGTGATTGACAGGTTAGGATCTTCATTCCCCTTTAAGTTCACTGTAAGGGCCACCCAACCATCAAATGGGAGGACCTCACCGTTTACCGCGTAGACTTTCAACTCCTCTTCTTCTTCGATGATTTCGCTAAGGGGTCTGACTGGCATGTCAGGTAAGTATCTATTCTTCCAAGTTCTGTCAATCATGCTTACTTGGGCCCCTGTATCAAGCAGGGCTTGGACTGCTAAACCGTTTAGGTTACAATGGGTGAGAGCTCTTCTCCCTACGAGCTTGGCGAGGCATTCACTCTTAGTGTTTGGTAAATTAGGGGGGTCTGTGTGCTTCTGTATCTGGTTTACCGTCTTGGTTCCTGTTCTAGGTGCAGTCTTCTCCTCTCTTACTCTTTCCTTCTCAGGCTCACTAGTACGACGGTTGTCAGTTTGGGACAGTAAAGGGGAACCGGTCAATGGTTGTCATCTTGCAGTGACCGGCCTCAGTTTCCCTGACGTGGTGGTCTCTTTTGGCAGCCTAACGCTCTATGGCCTTCTTCGCCACAATGGAAACAGTGAGGGCAATTAGGTAAATTCTGTGCTACACATTTGCTACAGCCATATGGCCTGTCCCTCTGCCTATTTATCCTCCCTGTTCTGACCTGGGGCTGTTGTTGCAGGAGATCCACTAGATTGGTAAGTTTCTCTACTTTCTCTGTTAACTGCTGGATCGGGTCTAGTTTAAGTTTCTTTCCTGTATTTTCTTCCCTAGTGGGGGGGGGGACACTGTGCTCCCTTCACCTCAGCACCTGCACTATGTACATGGGGGGGTCTATTGCGATTGGTAGGCCCTAACCGTCGCTGTCTTTCACTCTCATCGCTCATGACCTTTTTCATCTGTCTGAGAATGGCCTCATCAGGTACTCTGTCTTCAAGTAAGGGTTTGAGTTCCCTACGAATGTCATCATGTTTGTGTCCTAAACCTTGATATACAGTGTGGAGAAAGACATCCTGAATGGTTCGTTCGTTGTACTTAACGTCAGTAGCAGCATATTTTGATGCTAGTAAAATCTTCTGCTTGAGTCCTATGACTCTATACAAAAACTGCTGTGGTGTTTCACTATCCTTTTGCTTTGTACACATGAGTTCTTGAAACAACTCGGTATTACTTTGTTCACCGAGGTGAGAATGGAGAAAACCCTTCAGCTCATCGATAGTCAAATCGTCTTTTACCATTAACATATCCTTAAAGCTGCCAGCTTTGATCACTCTCAAGACTGCTCTAACAACCTCTGCATCGCTGAATTGCTCCTTCAGACCTTCGTCGATCTGTTTGCAGACACTGTTGTAACTAATGTCTGATCCCTGGTCTCCTATCTGACCTCCCTGGAGCTTAAACTCCCTGCGGTGAAGGTACGACAGTTCTCTTAAAGATATTAGTTTATCTGGCGACACACCAGGGGTTTCCTGTTTACTTTCGGTGTCTGGTACACTCTTATTCAATGGCACAGCCTGAGCTGTGGGTGGTAGTACACTGGGCAGGCACTGTAAAACCTGGTTGCTTACTTTTGGAGTGGGCACACCCTCAATGGTTTCACTTACATCATAAAAGACGCTAATGGGGTCGACTGGTACTGCATCACTTTGACTGGTGGACCGTAGGCCCTCGGTTTTACCCTCTGCTAGACCCACCACCTCACTCTGCATAAGTCCATCAGTCACATCTTTTATCTGTAATAAATAAGACAACCCTGTATCCTCTAACTCCAGTAAAACCTTACTGTACAGGTAGTCGTTGATAAAGTTGAAGCACCCCTCCACGTCGTCTACGGTAAGGTGGGTTCGGTCAGACGTCTCCAGTCCTGGTATCAGTTCCAATGCCTCGGCAATGCGAAACAGTTCATCCGCAGGTAGAGTGAGCAGGCTCTTCTTGATGTCCCACACCAAGCTTTTCCTCTCGCTGTCTCCCATGGCTGCTTCCCGATTCCTCGCACTTGGCTCTCAGTTCAGGATCACTGTGACGACTTTCCGTGGTGGGTGGATCTCCTCTACACGACACCGGTCTTCCTTCTCGTCAGGTAGAGTAGTGGACGCAGCTCTCGTTGTCGTCTGGCATCAGATGAGGCACTTCACTGCTGTCGATACTGCGCAGATCAATCCCTCATTCGCCGACCTTTACACCGGGCGTTGGTTCCTGGTTCATCGGGTCGCGGTTGGTCCAGGTGTCAAGATCTCTGGATCAGCTCCCATCCAGCAGGTGGCGCTGATCCCGGACGAGCCCCCAATAAACTGTTACAGGTACCAGGATATGGCACCTGATAGCAGATATATGTTTAACCTATGAAACAGGTTGTAGTTAATCATTTGACAAAGGAAGGTGCAGACACGATGTTACTGACTCTGGGTCCTCCCGGTTGTCTTTCAACAACGTTTATTTATTCCACAGAATAATCAATCAATCATTGTATCATCATTGTATCATCATTGTATCATCATTGTATAATCATTGTATCATCATTGTATAATCATCCAGTTCAATTAGTTACATTACTTTAATACATTCAATTATAATCCCATACTTGTTATTAATTCAAAAGCATATTCATCATTGCAACACACATTCTACCCTTTTAGGATACCCTGGTTCACTTCAATAGCATTTTCCTTTTAAATGTAGTTATCCAGTATTATATACTGTACATTGTGATTACTTATGTCTTTATACATATTTGGCGTCTTAAATATAAGCACGTGAGAAGAGAAACATTATCCTGTTAACCTCTGTCTAGACATGTCTAGGCATGTTGGAAGGGACCATCGTATGTCTTTTAACCAACACTGTCATTCTCATTGTCTGTCAAACAATTCCTTAAATCACCAATAAGTGTTACCTTTATCATCAGTCACTTATCATCAGTCATATCCACTATTCTCTAGTATACAGAAATACCTCCACACCTCAGTGTTACTCCTAGTTGTGTTCCGGTCTCAAGTTCTATTGAAACTCAAATGTGCAATGCAAGTGCATTTATATATATATATGTATCGGGCCGTTCTCAACCCTACTAGGAATTTGCTAAACCGTGACCATGGTATAACTCAAGGGAATAGATTTATATTTACATTTAACGGAGGGCGCAATAGAGAGAGCGAGAGAGAGAGAGAGAGAGAGAGAGAGAGAGAGAGAGAGAGAGAGACACGCTCCGGTGTTTAGCCATCTCCCAAGTAGTGTAAGCTAAAGTAATTTCCCTCTAACCATCTTGTACACAATATACACATTTACTACACAGTAATTCAACCCAAAACAGTATGTATTTCAAAACATAAACCTTTATAATCCCCTTGGAGATACTTAACTTCGACACATTAGTGCTTAAATGGACAATTGTGTTCCAACACTATTTAAATGTACCAACGAAACGTGGCGTCATCAATAGACGGTCTGCTTCTCAACCATGTTACTTGTCGTCTTAAACTTCTTAAACTTGACTCAAACATCGACAATAGTTACTTAATTTGAACCCTCGACATTGCATGTATCCTTGTTAACCTTTATGTGTGTTTTGTAGTATATTACCCACCTATGAAACAGGTTGTAGTTAATCATTTGACAAAGGAAGGTGCAGACACGATGTTACTGACTCTGGGTCCTCCCGGTTGTGAGGCTGAGATCGCCTCGTGCGTCCCTAAGCACACCGTACGGTTCCCTGGAAGGCGAAGCCACTAAACACCAGTCCTATACCGCCACCTATTGACCAGATTATGTTAATGTCTCCCATTACATATAAATGACTGTTCTACCTTGTTTCTGATGGAGGTAATCCTGTACCAATATGTTCACACTGTTTTGACACATAATCTAAAGATATTAACATGATACCACTTCTAGTGGGCATCACACATTCTCGACTGTGGTGGAACGGTCGGTCAGCGGGGAGGATTTGGCCGGCAGGTGGAGCAATTCTGTTTTGCTTAGGTTCAGTTTGAGGTGGTTGGTCGTCATCCAGGCGGAGATGTCGGACAGACAGGCCGAGATCCGCTCAGAGACGTGGATATCTGAGGGAGGGAAGGAGAGGAAGAGTTGAGTATCATCGGCATAACAATGATACGAGAAGCCATGAGACGTGATAATGTTACCCCGTGATTTAGTGTAGAGGGAGAAGAGAAGGGGTCCTAGGACCGAGCCCTGGGGGACACCTGTCCGCAGGGGGCGGATGGCCGACAGGGTCCCTCTCCATGACACTTGGTAGGAGCGGTCATTGAGGTATGATGTCAGCCATGTCAGCGCAGAGCCAGCCACTCCCATTCCTGCGAGGGCCGCGAGGAGGATCTGATGGTTGACTGTGTCGAAGGCTGCAGATAGATCTAAGAGAATCAGGACAGAGGAGAGGCCTTTTGCTTTTGCTAAGTGAAGTGCCTCTGTGACCGCAATGAGGGCCGTTTCTGTGGAGTGGCCAGTCCGGAAGCCAGACTGATTAGGGTCTAGGAGGTAATTCTGTAAGAGATAAGCAGTAAATTGGTTGGATACGGCACGTTCAAGTGTTTTAGAAAGGAAGGAGAGAAGAGAGACAGGACGATAGTTGCCTATGACGGTGGGGTTAAAAAATCTTTTTTATGAGGGGCGTGACTCTGGCTTGTTTTAGGGAGTTGGGGACCACCCCCGAGTTGAGTGAGGAGTTGATGGTTGCAGTTAGGAATGGGATGATGTCTGGTGCTATGGTCTGGAGGAGTGGGGAGGGTAGCTGGTCCAGCTGGCATGTAGTCGGACAGTTCGACGTTACCAGTGTCAGGGTCTCGGCTTCTGTAATGGGAGTGAAAGATGACAAAGTGAAGGATGAGGTTCTCGATTCATTATTTGGAATGGGTGGGGGTTGGGAGAAGGCGCTGCGGATGTTCTTCACTTTTTCCTCAAAGAAGATTGTGAAGTCTTCGGCAGAGAAAGATGAGGGGGGATGGGGTGGGGGGGAGTGAGGAGGGAGGACATGGTAGCAGAAGATTCTTGGCAGAGGCCTCGATCCTATGGTGAAATAAAGAAGCTTTGGCATTAGTAATGGTTTTGGAGAATGTTAACAAGAGGTTGTGATATGTGTCGATGTCAGCAGTGAGGCGTGACTTTCTATACTTCCTCTCAGCCGCTCTCAGGACCTGTCTTTGTTCTCTCACTGCATCCGTCAGCCATGGACTGGGTGGGGAACGGCGGGCAGGTTTCTGAACGAGGGGACAGAGCTTGTCGAAGGAGGTTGCAAGGACTGAGAGGAGGGTGGAGGTTTCTATCTCTGTGGGGAGAGCAGAGAAGGTGTCACTCAGAGCTAGAGCGGATAGTATGTCAGAGGAGAGGGTGGAGGGGGATAGGGAGGGCAGGTTGCGTCTGAGTGAGACGGTTTGAGTTGGGGTGAAGACCTTTCGGTTAAGCATGAGAGTTAGTGAGAAGGATATGAAGGAATGGTCAGATACATGTAGGGGAGTTACCGTGGTGTTAATGATGCTGGAGTTACGGGAAAATATGAGATCCAAGGAGTTGCCTGCTTTATGGGTGGGAGGCATGGCAGTGGGAGTCAGGTCAAACGATTGTAGGAGGGAGACCACTGGGACCGACTGAGATGAGTCAGGCAGGTTGAAGTCGCCCAATAGAAGGAGAGGGGTACCATCTTCCGGTAAGGAGCTTAGAAACATGTCCAGCTCAACTGTGAAGTGATCGAGCGGACCTGGAAGTCGATAGAGTGTAACAATGGTGAGATTGAAAGGATTAGAGACAGATACTGCATGATATTCGAAAGAGGAGAGTGATAGTTCTGGGAGTGGTGTTAAGTTTGTAGCCCATGAAGGATATGTCATGAGGCCAGTGCCTCCACCCCGTCTGGAAGGTCGAGGTGTGTGAGTGAAGTTATAGTTTGTAGATAACTTTTTATATGAATGAATGAATGAATGAATGAATGAATGAATGAATGAATGAATGAATGAATGAATGAATGAATGAAAACTTTATTTAACAGATTGCAGAATGGGTACAATACAGTACGGCTCAATACACAGAATTGTTAAGGGAATGCAGACCAGAGAAAGACGTTTGTCTTGTTTACAATATATATATATATATATATACATATAGCCTACGGCGTAATGAATGAACGCAGTATAGGCTTATTATCCCATTAATGACTTGTTTCATTAGGATTTAGTAGATACTATATGCTCTGCCCTACGTACAGTATAGGTACACTCTGTATACATACAGACTGTACTTATACTGTACGTAGGGCAGAGCATATATATATAGTATCTACTAAATCCTAATGAAACAAGTAACTAGAATATATTAAGCCTTTACTGTTCATTCATTAGACACGTAGGCCATACTGGCGCACACAAGACTTGTTATGGAATATGAATGCAGTCTATTTCCACCGATTAGCTTTAGTTCTTATTTATTTATTTATTTATTTATTTATTTATCCACTGTCATTTCAGTGTTGGTGTATAGGCTATATAGTGTATTTCAATATACGTTTAATTGATTAATTATATATTCTAAGGAATGCAGGTTTATATCAAACAAAGGTCTGTCCCATTGTATACCATTAAAACAGATATGTAACAAATAATAAATACAAATTCCACAGAAGGCATTAAATAATTATTATTTTCAATCATTTCACAATAATTGCATAATTGTGTTTGAATATCTGAGTAATTAAAGTAATTATACATTTGTCCAAAATAGCTGGTTCAGATATGGTTGTAATATGTGATCAGATGAATCCATATTATTTATTTTTCCGACATCAAATGCGTAATTTCTTATCGTACAAATATTGTCATATTTATTTTAATTATGATTAAGTAATTAATTCCAAGGAGGCCTGTAGCGTTGACATGAAGGAATCACTATGAAAACACAGTCTGTCAAGTTAATAACATTTTCAATTAGTCAATCAATCATAAGTGTGCTCCTCAGCACTCTTAAATCTGCTCTCAGCCACGCTCAAATCTGATCTCAGGAACATTTGGGGAATCGCGCTACCAGCACTATGTCTTAAATGGGCAGAAATCTGCCTAAGAGGAAATGTTTGGTCGTAAATCCGTTCGGGAATGAGACCCATTGTGTTGTGTTCTCATCTTCGCTGTAAGATGATAATATTGTGTTGTGTTCTCATCTTTGCTGTAAGATGATAATATTGTGTTGTGTTCTCATCTTCGCTGTAAGATGATAATATTGGCACTTTACACACCAACCTCAAAATGTGATTTATCATTTTATATGTTTATGCAAGCAGATTGCAATCAGATTGCTACTGTGTGTACTATACACACTACTATTATCTACTCAACTACTACTGTGTGTTTGTTTACAACAGACAGTATCCTGTTAGTTAGTGTTGTTGTTACACTGCGCTGGCTGCTGTTACTGAGTGTTATTTAATATTTATCATTCAAATAAATCGCTGCTAGGTGAGCAAGGCAAGAGATAATGTGTCTTATTAAGTTATTTCTCCATTCACAGATCGACAGTGAGTGCACCCTTCCTGTGTATTACTTGTGCCGCCGACTCAGATTCCCCTAGGTTAAAAAATAAATACGCAATTTAAATCAGAATATGTTCCATGTTGACTATTTCTGACTTCTGACAAGGTTTTTTCCATTGACTAAAAATAGACAAAAATTTCATCCATTTTCGTCGACTAAATCTAGACGAAAACAAAAAAGACAAAATTGAGACAAAAACTGACTAAGACCAAAATGCTCAGACATTTAATTGACTAAAACTGACTAAACGAAAAATAAATGAAAATGACTAAATATGATGAAAACGAAAAAGGAGCACTTGACACACGACTAAGACTAAAACTAGCAATTAACACTGGGAGTGGGATATAAGAGAGAAAGAAAGAGAAAAGGATGTCTTAAAGCTGTTTAATTGTTAAGATGTGTTGAGATTGTTTATTATAAAATTGGTTGAAAATTAAGCACTCACTTGTAATTTTTTTAAAAGCTCTCTATTATGTATTTTATTTTTAAATGCAGCCCTTGTTTTATTTGAAATGAGAAAATTACATTAATTTATTATTAGAGTACTTCAGTCCTTCAATGTGAAAACCGACAAATACTATTTGATATAGTACTTTCTTTATTTGATTTGTCAGTCAGTTGTCGACTACATACAGACATTGATGCAGCTACTAGACTACTTCTATATGGCACTGAATCATAATGCGAGTTAGACATTATGATGTTCCAGACCATTGCTTGAGGACACTTTCTCTGACTGGACCTCTTTTTATTAGTAGTAATTGTTATTGAATACCCCTGTCATTGAATACCCCTGTCATGCAGTGCAGTGGCGTCGTTAGCCCTGGGCTTCCGGGGCTTTAGCCCTGGGCTTCCGGGGCTTTAGCCCCGGATGTTTTTCTCCTAGCCCCGGATCTAAAAAAAAAAATTGTTTACATTTTTTTTTTTTTTTTTTTTATGTCAGCATCCCCATTGTCTGTGCTGAATGTTTGTTAGTGTTTGGTATTTTTTGTTGGTTTTTAGTACTTTTAAACATCCATTTTTAGTAAGTAGTTTTCATTTGATCCTATAATTCTTTCATTCACCGATTTGTGGACTTTTTTTTTAGTGTCCTGAAAGGCACCTTATAAATCAAATGCATTATTATTATTATTATTATTATTATTATTATTATTATTATTATTATTATTATTATTATTATTATTATTATTATTATTATTATTATTATTATTATTATTATTATTATTATTATTATTATTATTATTATTATCATCCAGGAGGGAAAAGACACTTTGGATAGTAGGGACTGCATCTCTGCCTGTCCTGACCAGGAAACACTTTGCAACTGTCATCTCCTCTGGCAATAGTTGGATATTGTAATGTATGGCGAGGGGTTGCAGCAATTCCACTGAGAGAAACTGGTCTGAGGCTGGATAACATGCCTGTATGCCTCTCATAAGTTGTTATCCAACTCATGAGAACTGTACAAAAGGCCCAAGGACTGGGCAGACATAAGGACTGTGGGGTGCTGTGCTGCTGTTCTGCTGCTCTGCAGCGGGACGCCTCTCAGTCAGACATAAAGGCTGTGGGGGGCTGCTCTGCTGTTCTGCAGCAGGATGCCTCAGACATGTCTAGACATGTCTGTCGATAGCCAGCATCCATATATACTAGTGGGCTTAGAGATTCCTTCAGTTCATGTGTGCGTCCCTGATCACAAGTAAGTGTTAAATATGTGTATGATGAGGACGCTTAGTTATTGTTGGTGACTTATATGGTTAAGGCCTATACTAATGTTATAATTCTACCAGCTGTTTAGGAAGCAATTTACCAGTATGTTTATAGTGACAATCTAGCCTATTGGGTATAATTTATGTTGTTGAGTATAGTATCTAGTATCTGTTTAGCACAGTTTATCCCTGTAACTAGTATAGGTAAAGCACTGCTTATCCCTATTGGTAGTTCCACTCGTGAGGTTTGTTACTTGTAGCAACAGTATATTGTATAGTATATAACAGACTGATTAATGAGTACTAGTAACGCTGATGTCTCTGCTTCCTCCCCATTTAGAACCACACACACACACTCTCACAAATAGAAGTAGAAATCGCCTGTGCATCTGTCTGACCATTGATAATAAAACTCATCAAAGAACGTTCCTGCCTCCCGTGTCCTGACTAGACACCCCGTGTTGTTGACTACCTTTCCTAACCACAAGAGCTTCACTACAAATGGTCCTTCGAGCCGGATAGAGTCAACGATATGGCAACCAGTCAAGGAGGGATGAGCCTCCCCGCTTCACCATCCGTGCGCCCCAGACGCACCGCGCAGCGCCCGAGATGGCTAGACGATTACCTAGTGGACAGTACACGCCAGCGTGACACAGAGCAGCTGCGCAGGCATGAAGAGGATAAAGCACAGCCCAGTCCCGCTAGAGGCACATCCCCCATGCCACCAATGCAGAATGTGCACGAAACAATAATGCACCAAGTTCTGGAGACTGCGCGGCAACAGAGTGAGACGGCTCAGAAGCAAACCGAGCTTTTGGAGCTTGTTCTGCAGCACCATTCCTCCCGATCCTCAGCTCAGTCATCAAGGAGGTCATCACGGCATCAGACTCCAGTTCGCCAACTCCACCCAGAAAGAGTAGGTGAAACGCAGGTCTCCCCTGCCCGTGCACCTCACTACTCCCCAGCCGAGGATCACCCAAGTATAGCTGCAGTGGAGCTTGTTCTGCAGCACCATTCCTCCCGACCCTCAGCTCAGTCGTCAAGGAGGTCATCACGGCAACAGACTCCAGTCCGCCAACTCCACCCAGAAAGAGTAGGCAAACCGCAGTTCTCCCCTGCCCGTGCACCTCACTATTCCCCAGACGAGGATCACCTAAGTATGGCTGCAGAACTAACCGCCCAGCTAGAAGATTTGAGTATCCATGAGCCAGAGTGGACACTTCCCCCACCTCTCAGCCGAGCCACTCACCCCCTCCAACGTGCAATCGAAGTACCCCACGGCCTTCAGGCTTGCAAGCAGGAGAACCAACATAACCAAGGCTCCCCTCGTCAGCCCAGCCAGCCCAATAGGCCAACCCAGAACCTGCCGCAATCAGAGGGCCTGGCAAGAAGCGGACCCTCATACTGGCCACCGACCTCCTACCCGAACCCACGAAGCACATCCAATGTGGCTCCGCCTAGCCGCAAGTACGAGGAAAGGAATGAGCCTCAGCAGAGTTACCCGCCACCAACCTGGGCGACACCTCAGGTCATGCAGCAACCCATGCATCAGCACCTGCCTCAGTCTGCACACCAGTCAGCACACCAACCTCCGTATGTGCCCTACCTCGCCTACCAAGGGAACCCAGTCATAGCGACACCATATCCCTCCACAGTATACCAGCATGCACCCCCCAATATAGAAGGTCCAACATTCCCGGACTTTAACAAGGAGGATAGAGCCCAATACGTGGAACTACGCCTTTCCCTCAGTACACTCCTCAATCCTTCTCATTCCGAGCACTACAAGTATGCCATTCTGCTGAAGCATATAAAGGTGCCGCGTGCCCACCGCCTGGTGCTGGCTTACGCAGAGTCAAGTATGCCCTACTCTGAAGCTCTGAGGGCACTGGACGAGCGATACGGACGCCCATACCAGTTCGCTCTGAAGGAGATAGAGGACATGGAACGCTTACCACCCATTCGAGACGATAGAGCCCTCGACGAATTCGCCATCAGAGTGCAGTCGCTGGTCGGGATGCTGAGGTCCCTTCAAGGCGAAGGTCACGAGGAACTCCATTGTGGCTCAAACGTGAAGCGCCTCCTCAACAGGCTTCCCAAACACCAACAAGAGAGGTTCCGTCGTCAACAGTACAGGGAGAACCCAGACAAGACGAAGCTGTCCCTCACCGACTTCGCAGAGTGGCTGAGGGTAGAAGTCAGATGCCTGGACATTGAGCCCTCCCTTCATGCTCACAGTGAGAATGACAGGAGAGACCCCAAGTATCAGCCCAAGATAAAGGTCACTACGGTGATGCATGGTACAGACAACCCCCAAGATCCTCCACCCGAAAGGCCCTCCAAGGTATATCAACCTGTCCAGACCCAAGGGAAGGGTAAGATATACTGCCCCTACTGCGAGTCAGAACACTACCTCAGCCAATGCGAACGCTTCGCTAAGCTGACCAGAGGGGAGATAGTGGACTGGATCAAAGCCAAGAGAAGGTGTTGGAGATGCGGTCGTCCTCACCTAGCCTCTGCCTGCGACCTGAAGAAGCCGTGTCGACTCTGTAAGTCCAAACACTTCTCCGTCCTGCATGAGGTTAACCAGAGGAGTGGGAACGAGCCCACCATCACCTCAACAGCAGAGACTCACTACCTGGATCAGCCAAACGGATACAACCGAGTGCTCCTGAAGATCGTCAGAGTCAACCTGCACTACATGGACAGAGTCTTCAACACCTACGCAGTGCTGGATGATGGCTCAGAGAGAACCATCCTGCTCGCTTCAGCAGCACGCCACCTGGGAATACAGGGTCAAGCGGAAGACTTGACCCTTCGCACTATCCGCCAAGACGTCAAGACCCTGTCAGGCTCACGTGTCTCCTTCGCCATTGCCCCAGTATCCGAACCAAGGAAAAGGTTCCCTATTCAAGGTGCCTTCACCGGTGAACAGCTAGGTCTGTCTCAGTACAGCTACCCAGTCACCCAGCTCCAGGAGAAGCATCGCCATCTGCGAGGCTTGGTGATTCCACCAATCGACGGAGCTCAGCCAACCCTCCTGATTGGATCTGATCACGCCAACCTGATCGTACCGATCGAGCCGGTGCATCTGGGCCCCCACGGTGGCCCTGCGGCAGTCAAGACTAACCTCGGCTGGACACTCCAAGGCCCAGCAAAGTACATGCAGCAACAGCTTCAGACCACCCAGTGCTTCTTCACTGCTGCTCCCTCCCCGGCTGCCGAGCTATTCAGCCAAGTCGAACGGCTGTGGCAGCTGGATACACTGCCTTTCAAGAGCGAGAGGTTAGTGAACAGATCCAAACAGGACAAGTACTCAGCGGAGCTGTTGGAGGCCGAGACCACCCGTGTAGAGGTCAACGGAGTGCAGCGGTATGCCACCCCCCTCCTGCGAGTCCAAACCATGCCCAAGCTGCAAGTTTCAAAGGAAGTTGTAATGAAGAACCTGCGGAACACAGAGAAGAGGCTAACTCAAGATCCACAGCGTGCATCTACCTACCAAGAGGAGATCAATAAGCTAGAGATAGCTGGGTACATCACCAAGATTAACCCCAGCCAGGCCGACGCATCTGAAGAGTCATGGTTCCTGCCCCATCACATGGTCAGGCACAACGGCAAAGACCGGATTGTCTTCAACTGCAGTTTCCAGTACGGCGGGCAGAACCTGAACAACTACCTCCTTCCAGGCCCAACACTGGGACCCTCACTCCTTGGAGTCCTCCTGCGATTCAGAGAGCATCGAGTCGCCATAAGTGGGGACATCAAGGGAATGTTCCATCAGGTTCGCCTGTTGGACAGAGACAAGCCCCTACTGAGGTTCCTCTGGAGGAACCTAAAGACAGACGAACCTCCATCAGTGTACCAGTGGGAGGTCCTGCCCTTCGGGACAACATGCAGCCCCTGCTGTGCAACCTTTGCCCTCCAGAAACACGTCATCGAGTCTAGCCAAGAGGATGTTCGCCACAGTGTAGAACAGTGTTTCTATGTGGATAACTGTCTGCAGAGTCTGCCCACCAAAGAAGAGGCAAGCAGCCTCGTGAACAAGCTGAGAGCCCTCCTAGCCACAGGCGGCTTCGAGATCCGCCAGTGGGCCAGCAACCAGCCAGAGGTGATCGGCAACCTGCCCAAAGAGGCCAAGGCAGATAGCAGTGAGAGATGGGTCTCCCAGACCCACGGGGAAGCTCAAGAAATGACACTAGGACTCAGTTGGCACTTCATGGAGGACACGCTCCACTACAAACATCGCCCGGTCTCCCCAAGCCAGACGACTATGAGAAATATCTACAAGATACTAGCAAGCCAGTATGACCCCCTAGGTCGCATCGTGCCCTTCACCACAAGGGCCAAAGTCTTGGTCCAGAAACTATGGGCCAAAGACCGCGACTGGGATGACCCACACTTACCGGCCGATATCCTGCAAGCCTGGACCACATGGGAAGAAGAGCTCCCACAGCTCCCAACAGTCAGCCTCTCCCGGTGCTACTTCCCACCAGACGTCGACGTAAGTGCGCTCACCCTCGAGCTCCACGTCTTCTGTGATGCTTCCGAGTCCGCCTATGGGTCAGTCGCCTACCTGCGTGGCGAAGACCTCCAAGGCCAGGTCCACGTATCCTTCATGCTAGCTCGCTCTAGAGTAGCACCGAAAAAACAACAGTCAATACCCCGCCTCGAGCTTTGTGCCGCTCTGACAGGAGCCCAACTTGCCCAACTGATCCAGAGAGAGCTCACTCTTAAGTTGAAAGAGGCGGTGTTGTGGTCCGACTCCACCACAGTGCTTACCTGGATACAGTCCGAGTCATGCCGATACAAGGTGTTCGTCGGGACCCGCGTATCTGAGATACAAGAACTGACCGACCACCGGTCATGGAGGTACGTGGACACAAAGAATAACCCAGCAGACACTATCACCAGAGGAATGACAGTGTCTGACCTAGCCAAGCCAAATCAGTTTAGTCATGGTCCCGCCTTCCTCCAACAACCACGCACCGGTTGGCCACTCAGACCCTCGGTCACAGAAGTTCTGGATGAGACGGAGACAAGGAAGCCTGTGTTCTGTGGCCTCACTTCAACCCTTTCAGCTCCAAAGACCCCAACCACAGAAGACCATTCCACCTTCGAAGACCTCCTTGAGGCCACAAGTAGATCACTGCACGGGGCGGCGTCTCCGTCAAGTGCCCCCAGTGCGGACGATTATGCCGAGGCAGAACTCAGAATCCTTCAGAGAGCACAAGGTGATAGCTTCTCAGAAGAAATCAAGTGCCTACAAACCGGGAAAGTGATTCCACCAAACAGTAGGCTCCTGGCACTTGCCCCAGAGTACGATGTACCTAAAGGCCTTATCCGCGTAGGCGGTAGGTTGCGCCGTTCCACCAGCCTGGAGGAAGACACTGTGCACCCGATCCTGCTAGAACCCAAGCATCCTGTCACTAAGCTCATCATACGACAGTACGACAACAAGCTACTCCATCCTGGAGCCGAGAGGGTCTTTGCTGAACTCCGGCGCAAGTTCTGGATCCTCAGAGGGCGTGAAGCAGTGCGCCGCCATCAGCGATTATGCCCGGAGTGCCAAAAGTGGAGGGCAAAGCCGTCTATTCCCAAGATGGCAGATCTGCCCCCATGCCGTCTCCGCCTCATGAAGCCTCCATTCTACTCAACAGGAGTGGATTGCTTCGGCCCGTTTCAGGTCAAGCGAGGTCGGGGTACTGAGAAAAGATGGGGAATAGTTTTCAAGTGTATGACCACTAGGTGTGTCCACCTAGACGTGCTACACAACATGGATACCGACTCATTCCTTATGTCGCTCAGAAGGTTTGTGGCACGACGAGGAAACCCCTTCGAACTCCTCTCCGACCGTGGGACCAACTTCCGTGGAGGAGAATCGGAGCTCAGAGCAAGTTTCCAGAACATGGGCAAAGAGCTGCAGACCCAACTGGCAAAGCGCCAGATCCGCTTCCAGTTCAACCCCCCAAATGCACCCCACTTTGGCGGGGCCTGGGAGCGGGAAGTCAAGTCCATCAAGGCTGCACTCTACGTTTCTCTTGGAGCACAGACAGTGACCGAAGAAGTCCTGCGGACAGTACTGACTGAGGTAGAAGGAATCCTCAACTCCAAGCCGCTGGGATATGTGTCGACAGATGTAGCCGACGTGGACGCGGTGACCCCCAACTACCTCCTCATGGGGCGGCCCGACTCCTCACTCCCTCCAGTGGTGTACCCTGAATCCGAAATCCTCAGCCGGAGAAGATGGCGACACAGTCAGGTGTTAGCCGACCAGTTCTGGACCCACTTCCTGCATAACTACCTACCCTCCTTGCAGTCCAGGCAGAAATGGGTGAAGGACACAGAGAACCTCACTGTCGGCACGGTGGTGATGGTGATTGACCAGAGGCTACCTAGAGCACTGTGGCCTGTAGGACGGGTCACGAAGACCATCAGGAGTGCCGACGGGAAGGTGCGGTCTGCAGAGGTGCAGGTGGACGATAGGACCTACACCAGACCAGTGGCCAAGCTTATTGAGTTACCAGCCATCCCAGAGGACGCCCCGACAACGACTCCGGAAGACAGTTGAGCCTTTCCATGAACTAATCCACACCGTGGATTAGGGGGCGGCTGTACAAAAGGCCCGAGGACTGGGCAGACATAAGGACTGTGGGGTGCTGTGCTGCTGTTCTGCTGCTCTGCAGCGGGACGCCTCTCAGTCAGACATAAAGGCTGTGGGGGGCTGCTCTGCTGTTCTGCAGCAGGATGCCTCAGACATGTCTAGACATGTCTGTCGATAGCCAGCATCCATATATACTAGTGGGCTTAGAGATTCCTTCAGTTCATGTGTGCGTCCCTGATCACAAGTAAGTGTTAAATATGTGTATGATGAGGACGCTTAGTTATTGTTGGTGACTTATATGGTTAAGGCCTATACTAATGTTATAATTCTACCAGCTGTTTAGGAAGCAATTTACCAGTATGTTTATAGTGACAATCTAGCCTATTGGGTATAATTTATGTTGTTGAGTATAGTATCTAGTATCTGTTTAGCACAGTTTATCCCTGTAACTAGTATAGGTAAAGCACTGCTTATCCCTATTGGTAGTTCCACTCGTGAGGTTTGTTACTTGTAGCAAAAGTATATTGTATAGTATATAACAGACTGATTAATGAGTACTAGTAACGCTGATGTCTCTGCTTCCTCCCCATTTAGAACCACACACACACACTCTCACAAATATAAGTAGAAATCGCCTGTGCATCTGTCTGACCATTGATAATAAAACTCATCAAAGAACGTTCCTGCCTCCCGTGTCCTGACTAGACACCCCGTGTTGTTGACTACCTTTCCTAACCACAAGAGCTTCACTACAAGAACCATGCTCTCAAGCTCTTGCAGCATTCTGTCGACGACTGGATAGAACAGTCTCTGTCTCAGCTGATCTCCTGAGCTGAGGTCTGAGCTTGTGCCACAAGATGACTCAACTACATACTCGTCCATCCTTTTCTGCTTCCTCCTTTGGCTGGTAGTATGTTCCTCAATCCAAAGGCCATTACATATGGCCTTTGTCCTGTCATACATGTCCACTGCCATCTCTGAGGTGCGATAACCTTTGAGTGTGTCCTGCACTGTGCTTTTAAATAGTACAGATATTGAAGTGGTGCACTTTAACGCAGCAGCACCTGGAGCCATCCATACCCATGTCCAGTGTGAGTGTCCTATAATAAGCTTTAATCGAACCCTGGTTCATTTCCTCGGATAGTCCGGTTGGTTTGGGGTGGTGTGAAAGCTCATTCACTCTTGCAAGTGAACCCTGCTGCGGTTCATTTGAGATGTGAATGCAAAGCGGACCAAAGGCAGGAAAAGACCCAAAAATCTAATCTTTTTTTTATGAGAAGACTGAAACATATGTATATAATGAAACACACAATACAGTTTTTTTTCGATTGCCTAAGCATGATTTTGAAAACGGGGCCCGGTGTTTCAAAACACACAATTAGCACAACCACACACACAATTATCAGAACACATCAGATCCTTTGCTAAATTAAACACTTGTCAAAACCATACACTAATTTATAAAAACTACATTTTGTTACCATATGAAACACACGTTTCATATGACTTAATTCTGTTTGAACCAGTTACACACACTGCTGTGCTTAACCTAAAACACATTTAGCAATTCTACTTCTCAGTGATTAGAGTACTGTAAGTGAAGTACGTAGAGAATGTGCAAATATACAATAAATTCACCAAACACTACACAAGACCAATGCTGTGATGAAAATATAATTTATTTATCTACATATACCCAAATCAATGATGCAGACTGATGACAAAAATTTCATTTTCTCTCCATATACCCAAATCAATGATGCAGACTGATGGAAATATAAATGTTCTCTCCATATAACCAAATCAGTCAACATTTCAACATGGAGAATCACAACAATACATGTCCCAGTTTTCATGCTACTATGTGCATAACACTGTAAGCTCAGCAAATATCAGACAAACATAAAATACTGTATCCAGTACAGGTTAAAATTACAGTAAAACAAAATTTTCTTTGAAAAAATTTAAACAGAAAATACTAGACATTATCTCTTTGCCTAGCTGGATCTGGCAAGATCATTTTTTGTTGTGATTCTCCATGTTGACTGATTTGGGAAAATGGGAGAAAATGTATATTTTCATCAGTCTGCATCATTGGTTGTCTTGTGTAGTGTTTGGTGAATGTATTGTATATTTTCACGTTCTCTGTGTACAGTACATCACTCTCCTTCCATTTTGGTTGAAGACAGGTGAACTCACCTGCTGCATTTTTATAGTGCTTAAACCTGATTGGTGTATCTACAATTAAGCAATGGTGTGTTTGTGCATCTGATGGCTGTGTTTAACCAATTGGCTCATATGTGTGGTAATTTGACATTCAAGTGTGTTTAGTGTTTTGCAAATCACTGTGTGTATTGTTTTGCAAAAAGTGTGAGGGGTTGTAGGGGTGCAAATCTGGGCCTATATTTTGCTCCTTGAGTGTAAGGTTTTGATAATTGTGTAATACTTTTGATTTGAGTGTTTATGCAATTGAAGAAAACTGTAAAGACTAGAGATGAACTGTTTATTTCTTTCGTACATAGGCTGTGCATATGTTTGTTTGTTTGTTTATTTGCTTATGTGTATGATTCTTAACTGTGTTTTTATTTTGTTATTGGTGTATATGTGTGTATGTATGTACAGTATATGTATATATATATGTATATATATATGTGTATATATGTATATTTGTACTCCTGTTGGGGCTTCTTGGACCAGATCAATGTTTTATCTGGCTAAATAAAGGTTAAATAAATAAATAAGAAAGTGATGATTTGGTCCTGTTAACTTTGAATTTTCTATGGGGACTGCCCAGATCCCTCTCATGGACCTGGACCTCACTTTGAGAACCTCTAATGATTCTAGTTATCAGGGATTAAAGCAAAAAAAAATCTCCTGACTGAAATTTTTTTCAGGCCAAGTCATATTCTTATTTTAACCTCCACTGTATTTCTTTTTAATAGCGTTGGCGTTTTAAGGGAGCCTACTTGTTTCGGTTTCGTCGATAATCCAATGTACAGTTACCCCCCCACCCCGCCTACCCAACCCTTCCCTCCCCAACCACCTCCAATGTACAGTCCCCCCCCCCTCCACCCAACCTCCTCCAATGTACAGTTTCTTCGTCAAATGTATATGCTCTCTTTTTTAGACTCTTATTGTATCACAAACAATACTGTGTAAATCTGGTACGTCATAAATGTATAGATGTAGCAGTATTATCTATCTGTATGTCATGTATGTCATATATGTTATGATGAATTGAAAATGGGGGACCCTGATGTAAAGAGGAAAGTCTTTCTCTGGTCTGCAACCCCTTGACAATTGTGTGTATTGAGCTGTACTGTATTGTACCCATTCTGCAATCCGTTATAACAATCAATCAATATTTAACCGATTGCAGAATGGGTACAATACAGTATGGCTCAATACACACAATTGTTAAGGGGATGCAGACCTGAGAAAGACGTTTGTCTTGTTTACATCATCAGGGTCCCCCATTTTCAATTCAGTGACATTTATGACATGCATGACATTGACATCATGACATTTATGGCATAGGGACATACTACAGGTATATAGTACTGTTACATTTGTGACATATACGATATGCAAATATACAGTAATGTTACCCATAGATCCTGACAGAGAGAATATATACGGTGGGGAGGAGACTGTCTACCGATACACCTGTGTGATGTTGCTACGGAGTTAAGCTAATAAACGTATACTCACAACCACAGCAGGGCCCTGTTTCATGTACGTGGTTCAACTAAGTCGATCAAGATGTCCATTATCCAGCTTCAGTTAACCCGATGTTCGAAGCCGGGATTTTCCTGTTTCACAAAGGTGGATTCAGTCTCGTTAACTCAAGCCAGACTTGCGAGTCAGGCTAAATGCGCGCGGCCGTTTTAGGTGAAAACCCAGCACGTATCGATGGCAGAGACCCTGATTCTCAACGGCATTGATTGATTAATTGATTTAAGACTTTATTGACAGATTGCAATACGGCTCAATCGCCTCGCCGACAAGTTAAATGCGTTATCTATAGGCTAATTCTAAGTCCCTCATTACCTCAATCAATCAGATTATATTTCTTTAAACTTGCCTGCTGGATTGAATAATCAAATGAGATCTTGCTAGCGACAATAATAAGTTAACTGTTATACAGAATTACGATACGGCCCTCTTGCCCATTGATTGATGTATAGTCAATCTTTAACTTATCTCCAATGTGGTCTAACGGGTTGTTCTTTTGACTTTCACACGGACGACCGGGGTTCAAGACCCTAGTCGTCTCATTTTTTTTGCAATATAGGAATAATTCAATTTGGTGCACGTTGAGAGCTATATAAAGAATGACATCCTCAATGCATGTAGATTTATAATATTTTACCTTAAAACCAGGCTACTTTGGCGTATAATCATTAATATTATATTCAAAAAAATCATATTGGAAACACTGGGATTTGAACCCGGGTCACAAGGTTGGCAGGCTTGAGCACTACCGCTGGGCCACTGTGCCAGATTGGATAAATTCATTGTTTATACATTAATGAACGAGAGACCCGTGTTTAGAATATTCCTTATTTTGAATGAAGTTTTATTTCTTTATCCTCATTCATTCATGTGACGTCAACGGCTCATTCAATTTCTCAAATCCGTCAAACAGCGCATCTCATCAGACATCTTAATCCCAGTTACAATTAAAATAACCACATTTTTGTGTACATCGCACGAGCGAGCGCCACCGTCGCCACGGTATATATAACGTGCATTATTTAGGACAAAGTGAATTTAATATCAGCATTTTGGGTCTATTTTACATTTCAAAAGCCCCCTCTGGAAGAATGGAGCACAAAAACGTAATTCAGAATGGTATAATGCAGATCGTAGACTGTGGGAATAGTTTCAGGAAACGAGCTGTCACTTCTTTGCGGGGCGTGGCTCTGCGTGATCGGGCTAACTTGAACTTGAACTCTGCTTTCGAGCAGGCTCAAACTTTTGGATCTGTTGGCATGGTGATCTGGAAAATCCACGTACATGAAACCGGAAAGTCCGGCTAACCCAGTTATCCAGCTAAAGTTATCCGGCTAACTCAGTTATCCAGGTACATGAAACGGGGCCCAGGGGACTCACATATTGTACTGTGAAGTAACACGACAATGACAAACGTGTTGTTTCTGTTTTTCTTTTTGACATCGTTGCGGCACACGGAACAAGTTAACTCACCACTACAGCCCCCAGTAGCGCTGCCTAGCCAGTCTCTTCAAACGTCCTCTCCTCTCGAAACTTTTTGTTAGGTGGTCCCGCTTATCCTTTTCATCTGAGAACCCCGCGGTGGGTTCTCTTTTTAGTGGCCGGCTTACTCCTTCCATTTAACAGACGCTATTAAGCTAACGTTAGCTAATCGGTATATAGCAGCGAGTGCAAGCAGCGTGGTGGCTGTGACGTTGGTAAACAAGCAGTTGACGCGTGAGGCTGCAAAAAAGGCGACCCGTCTCTCGAGTCGCTGAGTGATGATGACTGCTTGGCGCGATAGGGAAAAAAAGCCCTTTTCCATATTTGGCGCCTCTGATTGGCTCAATTTTGTTTCAATCTGTATGCATCTACAAATCATGCAAATACTTCCGTCAGACTGCGAATCAAATGGACGGATCTCCCCAATCAAATTGACGGAAATCCGTCTGGAGACGGAATGCTTTAATGCATGAGTTATTCAGTATTCATCTCTAATTACTCAAAAATTGCGTATTTCTGTGTTTAAAAAAAAAAAAAAAAAAAGTGGGGGGGGGTGACACCCCCTCCACCCCCCCCCCCCCCCCCTCCCCCCCTCCACCCCCCCCCCCCCCCCCCCCTGGCTGAAGCCCCCAATGTTTTCTAACCCTAAAAACGCCCCTGCTGCAGTGTTGTAGTCGAGTCTCTAAATCTCGAGTCAGTCGAGTCTCGAGTCCCCAGTGTTCGAGTCTGAGTCCAAGTCCGAGTCACCAAAGAAGAGCCAGAGTCGAGTCCCCAATACCCTAGACCGAGTCCAAGTCATCAAGGTTGAGTCCACGTTTCAGAGGGAGTTTATCTACTTTGTGACACAATAGCCAAACAAATGCGCTAGCCATCAATATCTTATGCCAACAAAAAGAAAAAGGATTAAGAACAAGTCCGAGTCTGCACCTTCCGAGTCTGAATGCAGTCAATGCTCAAGTCCAAGTCCGAGTCATGAGTGCTCATGTCCAAGTTGATTCACAAGTCCTGAAAATCTCTGCAGGACTCCGACTCGAGTACACTGGTAGACTGTATACTCTAGTCTACACATCCTCTCACTACACTGGTCTGACTTCATTCAGACAGGGGCCCTGCACAACCTTCAACTTCCTTGAGAACTTCCCAAACTTGATCCTAACAATCCCCACTGATGAATAGCGTCATGTGAATTGCACTGCCCTCATCCATTCTGTCATGTTGACATGTCCAACCCCCATTGGACTAATGTAAAATGTCTAATGCCCAGACGTCCAATAGAAATCAATATCACCTTGGATCGCACAAAGTCAAACCAAACACGAAAACTCTTTACTCTGTGTGTGTGTGTGTGTGTGTGTGTGTGTGTGTGTGTGTGTGTGTGTGTGTGTGTGTGTGTGTGTGTGTGTGTGTGTGTGTGAGTATGTTTGTGGGTGTTTAATCTTTAATCTCAGCATGAGATCTATCCTCCGGCGAGACGATAAGTACACAAGTGTCGCTTTGATAGATTTCACACAATCACTTCAAGGTAAACCACAGGTAGTATTATCTTTACACTGATTAAAAACCGCCGGCATGGAGGGTGTGGGTGTGTGAGAGAGAGAGAGAGAGAGCGAGAGAGAGAGAGAGAGAGAGAGAGAGAGAGCGAGAGAGAGAGAGAGAGAGAGAGAGAGAGAGAGAGAGAGAGAAATAGACAGAAAAAGAGGGGGAGAGAGAGAAAGAGAGAGAGAGAGAGAGAGAGAGAGAGAGAGAGAGAGAGAGAGAGAGAGAGAGAGAGAGAGAGAGAGAGAGATAAATGGATACGGAGAGAGGGAAAGAGAGAGAGAAAGAGATGGGCGTGGGGAGACAATGGAAAATGTTAGAACTGAAAATGAAGACTAAAGCCCATTGATCACTATCCTCTTGGATATAAACTAAATCAAGCCATTTCAAATAAATCACTTCTAGCTGCTCTGATTGGCTCATCAGCAGTGTTGGGCAAGTTACTTTAAAAAAGTAACTAGTTACTTCAGAAAGTAACTATTGTGTTACTTTCAAGTAAATTTTTAACAAACAACGTACACAAATCTAAACTATTTTAATGTTGCTGTTGGACAAAGTGAGACTAGCCTCCAATCAAATGCCATGTATGTAGATATTATAATTACTATGTTTATATAGTGGATCATACAAATACAAACACAATAGATGTTTTTGGAACTTTTGATATGTATTGCGTCTCAACAGGCTACAACTGGGCAACATCAAATTATGCTTGTTAAGCACTATACCAAAAATAAATAACAAATATATGTAACGGATGGTATCGTGAAGCGCAGTCAAGAAGGGCTGGGGTGAGTAGCGGTGCTATGGGTTAAACTCACTCTCATGTCCTCAAAAGACGCATAGACACGGTACAAAGAAGTGAATTCACCTCTTGGTATAGCGGTCTGTGTTGCTGCCTGCGGTGTGGGAGACCGGGGTTCAACTCCCACTTGGGCCATTGAAGTTTGAAGTGACGTTGTCACAACCGTTACATATATGATTGATTGAAAAATTGTATTAACAGATTGCAGAATGGGTACAATACAGTACAGCTCAATACACACAATTGTTAAGGGGATACAGACCAGAGAAAGACTTTCGTCGTGTTTACATCAGGGTCCCCCATTTTCTATTCATAATGACATTTATGACATACACAACATACAGATATAAGAATCTAATCTAATCATCTAAACAAATCTAATCATGACAATTAAGACATACAGATATACACTCTTTGTAGTGCAAATCAAACAAAAAAAGATGTGTTGTGTGTGTCTCTCACTCTCTTTCTGTATCTCTCTAGTTCTCTCTCTCTCTCTGAGCACCTGAAGACTGTGCTATTAAACCAGGAAGTGCAGCACTATGTTGATAAGGCTGTCAGCAGTAGAGCCTCCACTACTGTAGTGCCCTGCGCTGCAACACAACAAACACAACAAGAGTGAACAAAAAACGCTCATGGACCCGTTTCTCGTTGACTGACTCGCTTGTGTTGTTCTACGGCCTTGCCAAGCGCGTTGCATGACGGTTAGAATGTTTCCGACTTGCTCTGGAAATCTGACTAGGTGAGCCGCGGAAATCTCATGGGAGCGAGCCACGCACATCCTTCAGAGCCAGGCGCCACAGTACCTCTCACCGACTGCTCGACGCAAATGCATGATGGGCAATGACTTGCTATCGTCTGCGCAAAGCGCCCATTGGCTCAGAAAAGTTGTCCCCACCCACAAGAGGAAGTTATGATTGATTGATTGAAAACTTTATTAACCGATTGCATAATGGGTACAGTACAGTACAGCTCAATACAAACAATTGTTAAGGGGATGCAGATCAGAAAAATACTTTCGTCTTGTTTACATCAGGGTCCCGTCTATCGGATAGATTTATTATTATTATTATTATTATTATTATTATTATTATTATTATTATTATTATTATTATTATTATTATTATTATTATTATTATTATTATTATTATTATTATTATTATTATTATTATTATTATTATTATTATTATTATTATTATTATTATTATTATTATTATTATATTGGATAAAGGAGTTTGGGTACCAACTTCATGAACTGTCATTATGAATTGAAAATGGGGGACCCTGATGTAAACAAGACAAAAGTCTTTCTCTGGTCTGCATCCCCTTAACAATTGTGTGTATTGAGCTGTACTGTACCCATTCTGCAATCTGGTAATTAAAATGTTCAATCAATCAATCAACCAAATTATTTGTATCAGAGTACTGACATTCACAATTGAACGCTTTACACATTCCTCATAAATACTGTCTTAATAACCATCTCTGCAATGTAGTTTATATCAAAATAACAGTATCAACCCCCCAGAACCAAATATAATGGGAAAGTTAATTGCAGAAGCTCTTGGTACATAAACTCCTGTATCCAATAATAATAATGAATTAAGACTTGATTGACATCAATTTGTGTGAATGAGTGACTGTTATAGTATTTCTACCTGCTCTCATGATACGATACCACATACAATCCAAAGGATAATTAGCTGGCCAAACATTATCAGTGCTCTCGAAATTATAATTAGCCAAAACTATAATATATAGGCCTATATCTCGTTGCACATCTTACATGATAAAGCGTTTGCTGAATAATTCTGTTTTGCCTCAATATACTGTATATATAATTCAGTTTTGCCTCGATATACAGTATATATATATATATTGATGCAAAACAGAATTATTGTGTGTGTGTGTGTGTGTGTGTGTGTGTGTGTGTGTGTGTGTGCAGGGCCGCCTCAGGGGGTGTGCGAGCAGTGCGGTCGCACAGGGCCTCGCGGGAAGGGGGGCCTCGCACAAAAAAAATAATTTTTTTTTTTTTTGCGAGGCCCCCCTTCCCGCAAGGCCCTTTTTCATCACAGACCTAAAATCTAGTTTTGCTTATATGCTTATATATTTCACATTAGACACGTTTGTAGAATGTGTCTGACTTGTTCCTGGCTCTGCGGCTCTGCAGATACACAATTGGAGCTCTGAGGCTCTGCAGCAGATATACTATTGGTTTCAATGAGGGGAGGGGTTACATCATGTGTACGCCGGCATGCGTCAGCTGCGTTTGACTATTTCGCGCGTGCAGATTTGGAGGTTATGCTTAGTTATGCCAGCCAAAACGAAGAGGACGGTCATTCGGCAGATGAACTTCGTCAACTCCACGCGGTTGTCTCCATCCTCTTGGACGTTTGGTGAGTTTTTAATGCACTCTATTCTATTCCCGCCGTGGATATATCTCTCTCTCTCTCTCGGGAGCCAAACGGGCCGGCTAGCTGTTGTAGTAGCTAACGGTGTGTGGCCTGGTGTCAGCACCTGGTGCGAGGGAGGTGAGCTTGGTGTTTCATTATGAGAATATCTCCATGCTCAAGTCGGCTATAGTCCGCGAGGGACTTGTTGCCGGCACCGCTATGGTAAACACCACTCTGTAGTGGGACGTGTATTGCCTTCTTTTTCCCTTCCCTCTTCGGATGAGAAAAGGAAAACACAGCGGCTGTCTGAAGTGTTGGCCTGTATTGCTTTTCTCACGTTGTACAGTTTTTCAGTGGTAGCCGCATAGCTTGCTTCTGCGTTAGCTAGTGGTTTGCGATAGCCGGGTTGAGCTAACTGTTAGCCAGTTAGCTGTTTAGCTACGACGTTAGCTGCTCGTTTTCGCTCGGCTGGGAACGTTAGCTTGATGCTATCAGTTAGCCTAGAGTTAGCTGTTAGCTTGTGCTACGACCATTGACATTAGCCGTGAGAATAGCAGGCCCTGGCACTCTGACTACGACATCATCTTTGACAGAAGATGTAGTCGGGCCTGCACCATGACAAGGCCCCGGCCATAGCTTCTTTTTGTCCCGCCAGTGAGAGGCCTTTCGTCAACGTGGATACCTGTGTTGCGGCCTTTCGCCCTGCGTTCCTTGGTGCAGGTAAGATGTCCATTGGACATTACCCCACTCTTCCTTCCTTCCCCTCCCGAATGTTTTGTTAACACTTTGGCTGCCTAAGGTTAAATTCATGATATGCAAAAAAGGGAGGTAGGGACCGCACTCTGAATATCGTTGGTTTTTATTTTCAAAGGACACAAAACGTTTTCGGCCATCCGGCCTTCATCAGTGTGTAAATGACAACTGTGACAAACATAACTTAAGTAGGCTGTACTTGACACCAGGTGGGAACAATCGGCAATCAGTTAACAGTTAACAGGCTAGGTTGACGTCATGATTGGTAGCAGGGCTAGATTGACAAGTAGAATACATAATATCACAATATCACAATATCACATAAATGTGTATGATGGTAATATATGAAAACACCAAATTGATACATATTACAATATTTACAGACCTGTATGGAAATAAAAAAAGGCAGTACATTGGAGTGCATCAGGTTGTTAAACCGTTCATTAAACAGTGTACTAGTTTTTCTCTCTCATACAGTAGATAACTTAGGGTAGCATCTATAGGAATGGAGCCAAAATTGGACTCTTCATTCATCCCAGATGGAATACATCGATTTGAGCCGATGTCAATACAATATATAATTTAATTTACAACTCTGTATGGAACAAAAAACAGTACACTGGGGGTATCAGGTTGTAAGACCGTTCATTAATCAGTGTACTAGTTTTTTGTTTATACAGTAGATAACTTATGATAGCTAGAGGAATGGAGTCAAATTGAACTCTTCATTCATCCCAACTGGATACATAGATTTGAGCCGATGAATCCATACACATTCTCGTTGCAAAAGCAGTTGTTCATGGTTGCCACCTCTTCTATTAAGAAAAACCATCTCTAGACCTATGCACTTGAGGTCATTAGTTTTATGATCCATTTCGTTAAAATGTCGTGCCACAGGGGAATTAATGTCAGTCCGCTTTATATTGCTTCTGTGTTCGTTCAATCTGATTTTTAATTTGCGGGATGTCTGTCCAATATAGTATTTTTTACATGGGCAGAATAATAGGTAAATTATGTGTGTGGAATTACATGTTATTAGCGATCTGATCTTGTAATCCTTCCCGGTGTGGGAGTCGTGAAATGTGTTTGTTTTGATCATGTGGCTGCAAGATGTGCATGATCTACATGGGAAGCTTCCATGAATAAAAGGTTCTGGCTTTGAATAAGAGTCCGCTCTGACAAGGCGGTCCTTCAGGTTTGTGGCTCTTTTATGTGTAAAACGTGGAGGGTGTTGGAAGCGATCATTTAACGTTCTATCCGATAATAGAATATGCCAGTGTTTCATGACTGTGGACTTTATAGCGTAACTAAATGGATCATAAGTAAGGACATAATTAATGGTGCCTGGTGTTCTGTTTCTTTCTTTCTTTCGGAATAGTTCTTTTCTTTCGATTTGGTTTACTGTGGCCATGGCAGAGTTAAGACACTGCTTTGGGTAGCCCTTTTCATCAAAACGTCCCAACATATTTTCACTTTCGGAGTGGAACTCCTCCTGAGAGCTACAGATACGTTTGAGTCTGTATAGTTGACTTACAGGCAAGCTTTTCTTTAAAGGCACTGGGTGGTGACTAGAAAACTGTAGGAGATTATTTTTATCCGTTGGTTTTCTGTAGATAGTTGTGGCAATTAGGTTATTAATTTTAGTTAGTTTAACATCTAGGAAGTGAATGGATTCTCGGCTCTTTTCCATACTAAAGGTGATGGATTCTACACAAGAGTTCAAATATGACAAAAAGGATGACAGCTCTATTTCGTTTCCTGACCAGACCATGAAAACATCATCGATAAATCGAACAAAATATTTGATATGGGGTCCATATAACACATTGTTGTAAATGAAGTCCTCCTCGAACTTACCCATAAATAAACACGCATAGGCGCATGCGGATGGGGATCCCATAGCAGACCCATATTCCTGTTGGTAATAGGTATTTTCAAACATAAATACATTTCAATGTAAATTTCATCAGTTCCATGATAAATTCATGTGGGGGCGTTTGGTCTGGGTGTTTCCTTAGGAAATGGTTCAAAGCTTCTAGACCAAGGTTGTGGTTAATGTTGGAATATAGCGAAGTAACGTCTAGGGTTACAAGGATATCACTGTCACCAATATTTCTGACTAAATCTAGTTTAGATAGAAAATCAGAGGTATCTTTTATATACGAGGGAAGTTTCCAAACCAGTGGTTGGATGTGGTAGTAGGGCGGGCCATACTTTTTTTTTTTTGGAAAATCAATCGAGTGGGGTGTCTAAAATATGTGTTTTTTTGTGGGGAATTCAAATATGGGATTATTTTTCTAATCGGATAACTCCTACCTACATTGTTTTGGATTTCAAAATGGCCGATTTGACCATTTTTCACCCCTTGGCCATACATGGATGCCAATATGAATCTGAATGAAATCCTAACATGCAAGGTGTCTAAATTATGTGTTTCTTAATGGGGAATTCAAATATGAGTTCATTTTTGGGATAGGATAACTCTAACCTACATCATTTTGGATTTCAAAATGGCTGATTTTACCATTTTTCACCCCTTGGCCATACATGGATGCCAACATGAATCTGAAGGAAATCCTAACATGCAAGGTGTCTAAATGATGTGTTTCTTAATGGGGAATTCAAATATGAGGTCATTTTTGGGATAGGATAAATATAACCTGCATAATTTTGGATTTCAAAATGGCTGATTTTACCATTTGAACCCATTGGTATTGTATTACAAAATTGCAAAGATAAAAAATATATGGGAAATCATTTATAATGACAAAGCCATCAAATGTATTAACAAGTGAACTGTATATAACTGGATACAACTCCAAAGATCAATAATAATAATACTAACAATAATAAATTGTATTTGTAATGCACACAAACACCTAAGTGCTAAATCTCGATCTCCTGACTTCTTGAACTTTGCCAGGTTCCAATATCTTGATTGGACTCATTCTTGGATGGCAAGATCTCCTACTGTACTGCTTTAGCCACCAACCTACAAACACAAACTTAAAGTCAACGTCAGCCATAAATAGGTGAGCTCTTTCCAGAACTACTCAGCAGAAACCTCTGTAACCATTTTAACAAACGTCTCAATGTATTGAGAAAATCCATGGGACTCCATCAATCCTCTATCTTCTTAAATTTGATCAGGTTGCACAAGTCCTGCTTGGATTCATTCTTGGACATCAGCCTCCTGCTGGTCTCCTGAGCCCTGATCCCTCCATCCCTTTTTTCTTGTGAAAAGTACTTAGCAGAGGCCTCAGTCACCATTTTAACAACCCTCTCGATGCTTTGTGTGTGGCAAGGCCAGTCGAGAACCTCCATGGGGGTGTTGATTAAGTTCTTCACCTCGGAAGTGCTTAGGGAGCAGGTGAGAGGTGGCTCTGACAAATCTTCTGACCAGCTGATTAAGCCACCAATGCTGGAAGCGTCACTATTGATGTGAGGTGTTCTTCTGATCCTGACACAGGAGTCTCCCAGCTGAGTGTCTGGATCCCCCTCTCCCCTGATGGCCAGGATTCTCTCCACCCCCTCAATTCTCTCTTTTTGATCCTCAGAGCACAGCAGTGTTTGGAGGATGGCTTCACTGTGGGCATACCAAGCAGATCTTCTCACAGTTGGCATCACAACATCCAGCACCTCCTTCCTCTGAGACTTGAGGCAGTCCAGCTGAAACAGGATGTGCCTAGGCCCTTCGATTCAGGAGTGCTTGACCTTCATGTTGAACCAACATGGATAATACACTCCAATGATGAATTCCACAATGCATTGTAGATTATTCAGGTTCTTTCTTTTAAGTTGATGCTTTGACACCCAGAGCCTGAGGAGTCTGTTTGCTGTGGTGAGCCAGCGGCTGTGGTTTACCAGTCCAATCTCCAGCAGAGCCAGCCTTGCAGAAAGCACTCCATCCCTGATTGCACAGACCAGCTTATAGCCATAGTGTTGATCAGTTGAGAGATCTTGAATGATCTTCTCAGGCAGCTTGATCAGCGGAGGGCCAAGAAAGATCCTGGTGAAGTTAGGATTGATCTCCAAGTCTGTAACAGAATCAAGGAGCTGTCCTATTGGCCGAGACAATTTGTTGTCAGACAGAGTAGCCCCATCAACTTCAACAATGAGACGGCGCAGTGGAAGTTCACCAGTGTGCAGGTTGCACACCAACCAGACCAGCTTTCTCCCCAGGTGCAGCTCCAGCATTACACCTGCCTTCACTCCAGTGTTGACATTGGTCGAGTCTCCTCCAATGGCCCACAAGGTCTTATCAGAACCTCTCTCTTTCAGCCAGGCAAACAGGACCTTAGCAATCTTCTCTGCATGAGACTCCTCTTTAGTTGCTTTCTCTGGTGTAAAGTGGAACAGATAGTTGCTGCCAGGCTCACTAGCAACACTATAGTGTTCTTCCTTGATCTTTGCAGGAAAAGATTGGTCACTGCCCTCAGCTTCCATCATCACATTGGTCATGTCAATCCGCCCATCAAAGAGGATACAGGAGATCCCCCCCTCCTCCCTGCACTTCTCCTCAAACTCTTCCCCCAGCTCTTGCATCAACTTTTCTTGTGCTCTCTTAACCTTGTTCTTATCAATCACTTTACTTGTGTCATCTTCTAAGATGAGTCCTGCATCAATCAGAGCTGCAGTTGCTATAGCTGCAGTTGGCCTTAGACCTATGCCATACCTTACACACTAGCAAGGGCGATGTTTGGAATCTCATCATAATTTTTCCGTAGCTTTGCTGAAGCTGCAGGGTCAGTTTCAGGAATGAGCTCAACTTCAGGGACTGTAAGGAAGCTCTCAACATCCTTCCTGGCAACCTTGTCTGCTGCTGCAAAGCTTTCTTCTTTGCCCCTTCTCCTTTTCTCTGCCTTCTTTTCCATCCCCTGCCTTTCCAATGTTTTAAGAAGATAGAGGATTGATGGAGCCCCATGGATTTTCTCAATACATTGAGACGTTTGTTAAAATGGTTACAGAGGTTTCTGCTGAGTAGTTCTGGAAAGAGCTCACCTATTTATGGCTGACGTTGACTTTAAGTTTGTGTTTGTAGGTTGGTGGCTAAAGCAGTACAGTAGGAGATCTTGCCATCCAAGAATGAGTCCAATCAAGATATTGGAACCTGGCAAAGTTCAAGAAGTCAGGAGATCGAGATTTAGCACTTAGGTGTTTGTGTGCATTACAAATACAATTTATTATTGTTAGTATTATTATTATTGATCTTTGGAGTTGTATCCAGTTATATACAGTTCACTTGTTAATAAATTTGATGGCTTTGTCAAATGATTTCCCATATATTTTTTATCTTTGCAATTTTGTAATACAATACCAATGGGTTCAAATGGTAAAATCAGCCATTTTGAAATCCAAAATTATGCAGGTTATATTTATCCTATCCCAAAAATGACCTCATATTTGAATTCCCCATTAAGAAACACATCATTTAGACACCTTGCATGTTAGGATTTCCTTCAGATTCATGTTGGTATCCATGTATGGCCAAGGGGTGAAAAATGGTAAAATCGGCCATTTTGAAATCCAAAATGATGTAGGTTAGAGTTATCCTATCCCAAAAATGAACTCATATTTGAATTCCCCATTAAGAAACACATCATTTAGACACCTTGCATGTTAGGATTTCCTTCAGATTCATGTTGGCATCCATGTATGGCCAAGGGGTGAAAAATGGTCAAATCGGCCATTTTGAAATCCAAAACAATGTAGGTAGGAGTTATCCGATTAGAAAAATAATCCCATATTTGAATTCCCCACAAAAAAACACATATTTTAGACACCCCACTCGATTGATTTTCCAAAAAAAAAAAAGTATGGCCCGCCCTAATGTGGTAGTCTACAAACTTGGAGGCATTCTCTGTGAGTGACCCTCTCCCCGATATTATAGGTCGGAGTGGAGGGTCGTTTGGGCATTTGTGCACCTTGGCTAAACCATAGATGACAGGTGTGATAGGGAACTCGTCCACCAGGAATTTTGCTTCTTTTGCAGTGACCCATTTATTTTCTTCAGCTCTTTTGATTATCTGTTTCAATTCTAGGTTGTAGTTATTCCTGGGATTCAGTAAAATTCTCTTATAATATTTGGTGTCAGTTAACATCTCCTTGATTTTTTCACTGTATCTAGGCGTATCCATTATAGAGATTCCACCGCCTTTGTCACAAGCCTTAATGGTGATATTTCTATTCTTGGCTAGTTGGTCTGCAGCCTTTCTTTCGGTTTGAGAGAAGTTTTTTCTCTTGCTATTAATCATTTGTTCGCTTTCCACAAACTGATTTTCAACTTCATCCTCTACCAGTCTACAAAAAGCATTAATAGAGTGATTGTTGACCATAGGGTTAAAAGTACTTTTGGGTCTGAACACTTTAACACTGGGATCTGGTAAGACATTGGATTCAGAATTAGCAAAAAAAGCTTTCAGTTTAACATTTCTGAAAAAACGGAACATTTCTTTTTTTATAGTAAACGAATCAATTAATGGTGTTGGAACAAACGATAGTCCCTTGGTCAATACCTGTTTCTCAGTGTCAGTGAGAACGTGAGAAGAGAGGTTGAAGATGAGGTTTTCGGGTGGTGGTCTCACCACCTGCGTTGGCCCTAATTCCTCCCTCTCCCTCCCCTTGCCCCTCTTTCCCCGCCGGGTGCGGGCCACATGTCGTGTGGATCTTCCTGTTCTTTGTCGCGTAGTCTCTGCGAGGATCTTTTCGGGGGTCCGGGCTGTCTCCGCCCGAAAAAACGGCGTTGTTGTGGCGCCTGTCCCTGGGATCGCTCGCTGCCAGAGGTATCTGACCAGTCGCTGGGTGGATGGGTTTTCGTGGGGCGGGGTCGCGGTCCGCGCGTCAGCCATGGGTAGACGCGGTCGTTCTTGTAGTCGGTGGTATCCCTTCTGAATTTGGAGAGTTTCATCTCCAGTATCTCCTGTTTATATTTGGTCATCTGGGCCCCGATGTCTTGGATAAGGGCTTCGTAGTCGGCTGTGCTGCAGGCGGCCTTGGTTTCCTCAGACTGTCGTTCGATTGATGATTTCACTGCGGGTAGCTCATCTTTGGTGTGTCTGATGATAAGTAACATCAGGTCTTTTGAGCAGTGATTGAGTATCTCACACCATTTTTGGCAAAACCAACGATATTCAGAGTGCGGTCCCTACCTCCCTTTTTTGCATAATTAATATTGGACTACGCACCTGTCTGAGCGCAGTGGTTACCCTTTTCTACCATAAATTCATGATATACCATAGATTGCCAGCGCTATTTGTCTATGGAGAAAGTCCCCTTCTTTGCAGGGCTATAACTTTTTAAATTCTATTGCTACATTGCCATTATTAGGGCCCTTTCAAAGTCCTATATGTATTGTTCATTGTGTAGCAACGTTAAACTTTTTCATTCACATATTCATAGTAAAGTATGGTCTAATGTATAAGTATGTTTTCATCTCTTTCTGCAGCTTTCTCCAGAACGTGATATATAGCCCCAAATGCATTATATTGATGATGAAATACAGTTTGATGGCAATCAGCGCGATATAAAAAATTCCAACTAGACGTACTTCTAGAAGTTACTACACGTCATCTGATGTTGACCGGATGGGCGAGGGGGCGTTTATAATTCCGTGGGCAGCGTTATACCAATCATCTAATGTGGGTCAAATGTTGATAATAGCAGTTAGTATCGAAGACGGTAACGTTACACGCTGAAACTCACCCCAGTCTCCGCGCGCCGTTGGGCGATCATCGTAGAGTAGAAATCTTATCATTATGGGATATATTTTTACCCGGTCCATCTCCAGCTTGTATAATGGTATATACGTCCAAATCATGTTGTTTATCGAGTTATTGCCAATCGATCACCGTGTAGCGTGACGAGCCAGAGTCCCATGACCTATAGCGAGCGCCCGGAAGTACTACGGACGTCTAGCAAAACCTCTATGCCACATCCTGTTTGGCGATTGCGCCGATCGGCCACCAGATGGCGCTCCTGAACCGCCAGAGAGCTCAGTGGGTCCTGCTGGTGGATCTCAGGCCAGCGGAGGGGACATATGAATCCGATCGCAGATTTTTGAAATATTGATATAAGGACGACGTAACGCGTCCTCCGGCAACTTTAGCATGGCCAGCAAAGACGTCTAAAGACGGTTCCCGGCAGCCAAAGTGTTAATAACGATGTTTTTTTCCAGGCAAAACATATGTTACTTCACAACATTTGGAGATATGACATGTGCTGTGTGTGAATTGTCTTGGTCGTTTGTGTAGCTTGGGTAGCGTTGGCCAAAGCTGTGTGTGGCCTGGTGTCAGTACCTGGCTACTCTATTTGCAGTTAGCCTATTTAGCTGATGTCGGCCATTGGCTCCTTGCTACTTTGTTTTCTCTGGTATAGACCCTCTTCTCTTTGGATTTAAGTGTTGATCTTTGTCCTTTTGGATCTATGTATATTCATGTTACCTTTGTGAAGTTATCTTTTCCTTCTGTTTTGTTCTTCCATTAAAAGTTGAATATCCTTTAGGGGCTCATCTTTGCTTATCTCTCTCATACATGCTCTCTCTCTAACACACACACACAGACATGCTCTCTCTCTCTAACACACAAACACACATGCTCTCTCTCTCTCTCTCTCTCTCTCTCTCTCTTTCTAACACACAGACATGCTCTATATCTCTCTTTAACACACAAAATGACATGCTCTCTCTCTATATATTTCTCTCTCTTTCTAACACACATATACATGCTCTCTCTCTAACACACACACACAAACAGACATGCTCTCTCTCTCTCTCTCTCTCTCTGGCCTTGCTCTAGTGGAGGGTCAGGGGCATTGCCGGGTCTGTGCAGCGATAACACTGTATATTGACTGTAGAACGGTCGCTCTCTCTCGCTCTCTCTCTTGCTATATGTTGACTGTATCATGCCCAGCCTCGGGCAGCGCTATTATTTAAGAATATGTTGACTGTATTAAAAAAAAAAAAAATAAAAATTATATATATAT
Organism: Notolepis coatsorum; assembly: GCF_963971535.1. Classification (NCBI taxonomy): domain Eukaryota; kingdom Metazoa; phylum Chordata; class Actinopteri; order Aulopiformes; family Paralepididae; genus Notolepis; species Notolepis coatsorum. The sequence continues at coordinate 51,929,277 of NC_140171.1, read as the reverse complement.
ATATATATTTTTTTTGTATACCTTTTAGGGGGGGGGGGGGCTCGCGTTTAAATCTCGCACAGGGCCTCGCATTTCTCCCTGTGTGTGTGTGTGTGCAGCTAACAAGAATAAGATGGAATGGAATACAAATACAGTCTATTCCACTATAGGTAGTGTGCTGTGTGATGACAATACATTTGAATCTAATCTAATTTTGATCCGTCGCAAAGCGCTTCGGCCCTCGCATTATAATGAGCTGGACAGGTGCGTGTGTGTGTGTGGGAACGGTGACGCAATATCTGCCATGCGAGACTAGGCGAGCAGGCTGTCGTCAAAGGCGTGTTCGAGATTGGCGAGGCGGACGCAGGTCTGCACAGTTTTTACTACGGCCCAGAGCCATATAATAAGAGTTGCGACACTCTGTGATCTCGCCGCCACGCGATCACGTGGTTCATGTAGCTAGCCATATTTCCAAAACAAATCTGCACTCGGCGCCGTCAACCTGATTTTAGCGAGACAGAGCAGCAGCGACTACTACTGTTACAGCAATTTTCGGTAAATATGAACACATAATGTGCATTGATCACTGTTGTGTTATATAATTTATATGTCTGCTACTTTATTATTTACATTTATATTATATTACTTTATATCAGTAGGCGATGGCGGCAATATCGAACGTGTAGTGACTGTACATAATTCACACAGAACTGTTGTTGGGAATAGTAGTTCCCCCCCGGACGATATTGTGTGTGGCACTTCCTGCTACAAGCATTCATTCTATTGATTGATTGATTGAAAAGGGTATTAACAGATTGCAGAATGGGTACAGTACAGTACAGCTCAATACATACAATTGTTAAGAGGATGCAGACCTGAGAAAGACTTTCGTCTTGTTTCCATCAGGGTCCCCCATTTTCAATTCATCATATGACACACACGACATACAGATAGACAGTACTGCTACATCTATACATTACATTTCTGACATTCAAATACAGTACTGTTTGTGATACTAAAAAAATCCAGAAAAAGAGTGTATATACATTTGACATAGAAACTGTGCATTGGAGGAGGTTGGGTAGGTGGGGTGGGGCTGTACATTGGATGTGGGGGGGGGGGGGGGGGGGGAGGGGGGTTGGGTAGGGGACACACACACTGTACATTGGAATACTGACATACATTTGACATAGAAACTGTACATTGGGGGAGGTTGGGTAGGTGGGGTGGGGTTGGGTGGGGCTGTACATTGGAGGGGGGGGGGGGGTTGGGTACGTTGGAATACTGACAAAGCCATGCTTGGTCTTTATTGTACAACTGGGTTAGGACATTTGTAGGGGCCAGTTTTGAATTGCAGTCTCCCGTAGGTGTTTTTTGAGAGTGTTTTTGAAGGTGGGTATTGATTCACATTCCTTTACAGCTTTGGGTAGGGCGTTCCACATTGTTGTGGCATAATTGCGAAACGTGTTTAGTCCCTTGTTTGAGCCGAATCTGGGTTTTACATGATTTGTGGAGCTCCCTCTGGTGTTGTGATTGTGGTATTCACTGACCTTTGGGAAGTATTTTGACATGTACATGGGTACCTTGGTCGTGTAGTGTATCTATCTATCTATCTATCTATCTATCTATCTATCGATTCGACTACGTTGACATTGTTGTTAAACAAACACACTGTAGCACCCACTCCACACACTTTATAGCACACACTCACTTTAAACAAACACACTGTAGCACCCACTCCCCACACTTTATATTTATTGATGAAGGATTGCACTGCAACTCGTACACCTTACTGTAAATTGTACCTAAATTGTACCTCATCCCATTTCTGCTTTGCACTATATAGTATTGTACATTAGTACACTGCATAGTATTGTATATTATATGGTAACTCAGTTACGTCTATTCTGCATCGAACATTGTACATATGTCTATACTGAACACTGTGACCTCATTTTCTACTTCTAAATGACATGCTATACTATGTTATTTGATACTATCTTGTCTAGCACAGTCTCTGGAGCGTAACAGTAAGAAGCATTTTGTATGAAAGTATTCTGTACTTCTGTATGACAACTATTAAAGAAACTTGAAACTTGTTATGTTGCTGATGAATAAAGGAATTAGGTTCAACTTTGATACACCGCCTCCGACTCCTTTATCTCAGCACTACACTGGTGACCCCGACATTAGTCTCGAAGAAGCTTCCGAGACAGTTAATACGACGAACATGGCAAACAACTCCGTTTTTCTCAGACTGCCGGAGTTTTGGGAGCAGTCGGCAGCTGCGTGGTTCGCCCAAACTGAGGCGCAATTCGCCCTACGGGGAATCGTGGATGACGCCGCAAAATACTTCCACGTCGTCTCGAGCCTGAACAACACTACGGCGGCGAGGACGGTAGGCTTCATTACGGCTCCACTGGCCCAGAATAAATATGAGGCGTTTAAGACGCACCTACTCAGGATATTTGAGTTATTACAGTCTGAGCGGGCCCGACGCTTACTGGCTATACGGGGCTTGGGAGACAGCAAGCCGTCAGAGCACATGGAGATGATGCTGAACCTACTGGGCGCCGAACAGCCTAATTTTTTATTTAAAGAGCTGTTCCTCAGACACATGCCGCCACAGGTACAGATGGCACTCGCCAATACAACGATTGTGGATCCCCGTGCTCTAGCAGAAGAGGCGGACCGTTTCTACCTGGCCACGCAGCACTTAGCCCCAGAGGTGCTAGCCCCGGCACGGGCGCACATGCCCAGAGGGGGAGGGGCGAAGATGGAGAGAGGCGCCGCGGCCGACGGCAATAATGACACAGGCCTGTGTTATTTCCATGCGCGCTTCGGCGCGAGAGCAACAAAGTGCCGCCCACCTTGTACTTTTGTCAGGGCGGGAAACGCCAACCCCTGCGCCCAGTAGCGGCCGTGAGCGCAGGTACGTCGAACAGGCTACTGTTCATTAAGGACACACTCTCCGGTCGAAAATTCCTCTGCGACACCGGAGCACAGAGGAGCGTCTTACCGGCGACGGTGGAGGACACCGCCGGCGGGGATGGGGGTCCGCGACTGATGACCGCCAATGGTAACCCGATCCGCACCTACGGCACGAGGACCGTAGAGTTGTGTTTTGGGGGACAGCGGTTCACGTGGGAGTTTGTCACGGCCGACATCTCGTTCCCACTACTCGGGCGGATTTCCTCTGTGCACATGGGCTCCTCGTGGACGTGAGGCACGGCCGCCTGGTAGACGCCCAGACATATGCTTCCTTGACATGTATGCGCAATGAAGTAGTATACAGCGGGCTAGCCAGCTCGCTCGCAGAAGGTGACGTGTACCAACGCCTACTGCGGGAGTTTCCCAGCTTGACACAGCCTACGTTCTCGGCCGTGACCACCAAACACGGGGTCGAGCATCACATCAAGACTCAAGGAGCTCCAGTGTACGCTAGGGCCCGCCGGCTCAACCCTGACAGACTAGCAGTCGCTAGGTCAGAGTTCGCCAACATGGAGAGGTTGGGGATTATCCGACGCTCGGACAGTCCCTGGGCCTCGCCACTGCACATCGTGCCCAAAGCTGACGGGGGATGGAGACCGTGCGGCAACTACATACGCCTCAACGACGCTACCACACCAGACCGCTACCCGGTCCCCCACATCCAGGACTTCTCAGGGCACCTGGCGGGTAAGCTGTTCTTTTCAAAAGTAGACCTGGCACGCGGTTACCACCAAGTGCCGGTACACCCCTTGGACGTCCCGAAGACGCCGGTGGTAACACCCTTTGGTCTATTCGAGTTCCTACGGATGCCGTTCGGACTTAAGAACGCGGCACAGTCTTTCCAGAGGCTAATGGACTCAACGCTCAGAGACATGCCGTTTATTTTTGTCTATCTGGACGACATCCTCGTTGCCAGCTCCTCGCCCGAAGAGCACCTGGCACACCTCCGGTGCCTCTTTACAAGGCTTGGCCAACACGGCCTAATCATCAACCCGGCTAAGTGCCAGTTCGGGTTGACCTCCATACAGTTCCTCGGACATCTCATCGACAGGAAGCCGTTTTCCGCTTTCCCACAACCCCTGACGGCCCGAGCACTCAGAGAATTCCTCGGGATGGTGACGTTTTATCACCGGTTCATCCCCCGGGCAGCCCACACCATGGGGCCGCTTTACGAGGCTCTGAAGGACAAGTCCCCCAACCAGCCTGTCGACTGGACGGCCGAGAAGACGACAGCCTTCGCGGCCACCAAGACGGCCCTGGCGGATGCCGCCATGTTGGCGCACCCGTCGCCGGGGGCCCCGGTCGTCATTACCACCGACGCGTCAGACTACGCGGTGGGCGCGGTTCATGAACAGTACGTTGACGGCGCCTGGCAACCGCTGGCGTTTTTCAGCCGTCAACTGACCCCCAGGGAGCGCAAGTACAGCGCATTTGACAGAGAGCTCCTAGGCCTCTGGTTGGCGGCGCGCCATATCCGTTTCATGCTGGAGGGCCGGGAGTTTACGGCCTTCGTCGACCACAAACACCTCACGTTCTCCATGTCCAAGGTGGCTGAACCGTGGTCTGCGCGCCAACAGCGCCAACTCTCGTATATTTCCGAATACACTACAGACATACGGCATATCGCCGGGAAAGCCAACGTGGTCACAGACTGCCTATCCAGGGTCGTCATTGGAGCTGTGCAACTGGGCCTCGACTACGTCGCCATGGGCTCGGAACAGGCCTCCGACCACGACATCCAGGCCCTCAAGACAGCGGATACCAGTTTGCGCCTCAGGGACGTCGCGATTGGCGGCTCGGGCGCGTCCCTGCTCTGTGACCTCTCCACCGGGCACCCCCGGCCGCTGGTCCCTATAGGCTGGCGCAGGCGGTCTTTCGAGGCGGTGCACGACCTTTCTCACCCGGGTAGGAAGCCTTCGAGCAGGTTGGTGTCACAGAAATTTGTGTGGCGAGGGCTCAAGAAAGACGTGATGACCTGGGTCGACGCGTGTGTGTCCTGCCAACGGGCTAAAGTGCACCGACATACCAAGGCCCCGCTTGTGACATTCGTAGTTCCCGAGAGGAGATTCCACCACGTCAATGTTGACCTCGTGGGCCCGCTTCCTTCCTCTCACGGGTTTACCTACCTGTTCACTATGGTGGACAGGACCACCCGATGGCCGGAAGCCGTTCCCCTCGCCTCGACATCTTCTTCCGACGTGGCCCGCGCCTTTATCAGCACGTGGGTCGCACGTTTCGGCTCCCCGTCCGATCTATCCTCCGACCGGGGCTCGCAGTTCACCTCGGAGCTCTGGAACGCGGTCGCCAGCGGCCTGGGGGTTAAGCTGCACCGTACCACCGCGTACCACCCGCAGGCCAACGGGCTATGCGAACGTTTCCACCGGTCCATGAAGGCAGCGCTGCGCGCAGGCCTGACGGACGGCAACTGGGTGGATAAGCTGCCGTGGGTCATGCTCGGACTTAGGAGTGCCCCCAAAGAGGACCTGCAGTCCTCGTCCGCGGAGCTGTTATACGGCCAGACATTGCGCGTCCCGGGGGATTTTATTCCGGACGCGACAACCCCTTGGTCCGCGGCCAGCCAACGTTCCACCCTGCGGGAAGCGGCTCAGACCTTCGCCCCGATTCCCACGTCGCAGCATGGTACCCCCATTTCCCGGGTGCCGCACAGCCTGCACACGGCGGAGTACGTTTTTGTTTGCCACGACACGCACCGTGGGCCCCTACGCCCCCCTTACGATGGCCCGTTTAGGGTCCTGCGACACGGTGTTAAGGACCTCATGGTCGACATGGGCGGTAGGACGGAGACCGTGTCAATAGACAGGATCAAGCCCGCTCACGTGGACGTTTCCCAACCTTTGGAGTTGGCCCTTCCCCCCCGCAGAGGTCGTCCGCCGTTGCCCCGGGAGCCGCCTCCCACGGAGCCTCCGGCAGCCTCACCGATGCCAGTGCCCCCGGGTGTCGGAGAGGGTATGGGCGCTTGCGACAATTCCCCCTCTCCACCCCCGGTATTCCGCGCCCGCCAAGGCCGCTTCGTGCCCCCGGGTATCGTGGAGGGCGCAAGCACTTACGTCGCTCCGCCCTCCCCGCCCCCGGTTTTCCGCACGCGCCGAGGCCAGGCAATTGTTCCCCCACGCCGGGGGGATTTTGACTATGGGTGAATTCTGGGGGGGCTTGTGTAGTGACTGTACATAATTCACACAGAACTGTTGTTGGGAATAGTAGTTCCCCCCCGGACGATATTGTGTATGGCACTTCCTGCTACAAGCATTCATTCTATCTATCGATTCGACTACGTTGACATTGTTGTTATTTTGCTGATGAATAAAGGAATTAGGTTCAACTTCGATACACCACCTCCGACTCCTTTATCTCAGCGCTACAAACGTTACTATATGCTAGCTGACTATTGTTTTACTTTACATTAGCCATTTAACGGCAGTTAAACACCCAAGCATTATTTTATTAATCAGCCCACATTACAGTTACTATGTTGACAACACTTTATATTCAATATATATAATAGCATTTCTGGGGGGTGGCAGAGAGACATTAATCAGTTTTTCTGTTGTCTGTTCCCATAACCTAGGATAAGTTACGAAAAATGTTAATCCATAGGCTAACGTTACATACTGTAACATTCACGGTATGTATGTATTAATATTTTTCTTGTGCTTCTATGGTCATAAATACATATCCTAATGTTATCTTATATTAAGACATTCACATATACATGCACAAAGTGAATATGGAAATGCAGTGAATATCATACCTCAAGTTATTACTTTGCATTTCTTAGCATTTACATTTCATACTGTAACCATCTATGTATTATAAGAGCTCTAATACATCCATGACTAACTTAAACGCTACATTTCATACTGTTACTAGTGTTCACACTGTATATATCTTAGCGTATTCATACCACTCTTTTCATACTGTTCATACTGTATATATCTTAGCACATTCATACCTACTTTTACTGTTTATTGTATTTATATATTATACATAATATGTAAGTTAAATTACACTGCACTTTACTGCTTCTTTTGCACTTTGATTTGATGCTAAACTGCATTTCGTTGTCTCAGTACTTGTAGTCTGTGCAAATTTCATTTAATTTCAACCTTTATTTAAAATCGTAACCATCTGAGGTTTCCCTCATTTACAGAAACGACGATTGTACAGTACATAATAAAAACAATATTCACAGAAATTTAAACACCGGAGTAAACATTTTAAAACGTTTCAAAATCATGTTAAAAGATCAACTAAAACAGTTACAGGTAGTCACACAATGGTCTGAAATAATACGTTTAAACATTCCAAGGGAAGGGAGAACCTCCAATTTCAGCGTGAGTTGAAGGACATTCCATGAGTTAGAGGCATCAAAGGAAAAGGCTGACTTCCCTAGCTCAGAACAAATTTTAGGAACCCTAAGAACCATCCAGTCATTCGATCGAGTTGAATAGGTTCCAATATTCCAATCTAACAGTGAGGAGATATAAACAGGTTGGTTACCAATAAGGGCTTTAAAAATAAATAAATACCAGTGTTTGTTGCGCCTTTCTGCAAGAGAAGGCCAACCCACCCTATCATACAGGACACAATGGTGAGTATCATATCTGTCACCCGTTATAAATCTGATAGCTGAGTGATATGCAGAATCCAGAGGTTTAAGAGTTGATGCCGCAGCATGCCTATAAATTACATCACCATAGTCCAAAACTGATAGGAAGACTGATTCCACAATTATTTTTCTACTAAATAGAGGAAAATTGGATCTGTTTCTGTACAGGAAACCAATTTTCTGTCGCAGTTTAGAGGCAAGATTGTCCACATGGAACTTAAATGTTAATTTCTCGTCAAGCCACAGGCCAAGATATTTATACTCAGTGACTCTCTCTATACAAGAGCCACTGACAGTAGATATCCTCACATTATCAAAGTTAATATTCCTTGCTCTTGAAAACAACATAAACTTTGTCTTACTAGCATTAAGAACCAATTTAAGACTAGTAAGGGCATCCTGTAGAGCATAAAAGGAAAGTTGCAATTTCTCAAAGGCCAACTGTACAGAGTCTGCAATACAGTACACAATTGTGTCATCAGCATACAAATGGGCATTACATCCATACAAAGAAGAAACAATATCATTAATATAAATTGTAAAAAGAACAGGACCCAAAACTGAACCTTGTGGCACACCTTTAGTCATGGCCAAAAATTCAGATTGTGTTTGACCTAACTTCACACACTGCCGCCTAGAAGATAGATAATCCTGAAACCAGACACAGGCATTATCATCCAAGTTTCTTTAGAAGTAAGTAGTGATCAACTGTATCAAATTCTTTTGATAAATCAACAAAAAGGGCAGCACAATGTTTCTTCTTATCTAATGCTGAAATAATGTCATTTGTAACCAAAGTGATGGCTGATGTTGTACTATGTTAGGCTCTAAAACCAGATTGTTGAGAACTAAGTATGGAGTTAATTGAAAGCTAAAATGTAAGTTGTTTACTTACTAGTGTTTCCAGGACTTTAGCTATAGGCAAGGTAGCCTGGAGATAGGACGATAATTATCTAAGTTATCCCTATCACCTCCCTTATGTAAAGGAATCACCCGTGCAGATTTCCAAACTAGAGGAAATCTACCTGATGAGATAGAGAGATTAAAAATATAAGTCATCAGTTCAGCGATAACTGGTGCAGCCAACTTAATTAAAAAATACTCTAAGTTATCCTCACCTGTAGAACACTTTGTATCGATTGATTGCAAAGCATCAAATACAGCTGACTGTGTAAAAGGTTGAAAGGAGAAATGGGAAGTGACGCCCACAGGGTACAAACAATCAGAATCAACAGGACAAGGTCCATTATAGTTCCTATTAAATAAATTACCAGCCTCTGCAAAATGCCTATTGAAGGCAACACAAATTGCACTCTGCTCAGAGATCACACAGTTTTCAACTTTAATATGAGAGGGTAAAGAATTAGATGATTGTATTTAGTTCACATTCACCGCACTCCAAAATGTTGCCGGATTAGAGTATGAGTTTGTAACCAACTCCAGATAGTAATCAGTTTTAGATTTTCTTACTACTGCAGTACATTTGTTCCTAATTTGCCTAAAAGAAAGCCAATGTTGAGGGTCTCCAGAACGCCTGGCCCGAGACCATGCAACATTTCTGTCTTTAATTAGGGTTGACAATTCCTGAGAAAACCAGGGTATTACTCTATCTTTAATGCAGACTTTTTTAAAAGGAGCATGTTTGTCAACTAATAAATTAAATGTATTTACAAAGGAGTCCAGGGCTAACTGAACATCAATCTCTGATCTCTGCAAACGACGAGAGGGCCTACCTGGAAGAGGTCAAGGTCCTGGCGGGATGGTGCCAGGAGAACAGCCTCTCACTGAACGTCAGCAAAACAAAGGAGATGATTGTGGACTTTAGGAGGTCGGGGGTCAGGGACTACAGCCCCCTCAGCCAGTGCCCCCGGGTGTCAGAGAGGGTACGGGCGCTTGCGACAATTCCCCCTCTCCACCCCCGGTATTCCGCGCTCGCCAAGGCCGCTTCGTGCCCCCGGGTATCGTGGAGGGCGCAAGCACTTACGTCGCTCCGCCCTCCCCGCCCCCGGTTTTCCGCACGCGCCGAGGCCAGGCAATTGTTCCCCCACGCCGGGGGGATTTTGACTATGGGTGAATTCTGGGGGGGCTTGTGTAGTGACTGTACATAATTCACACAGAACTGTTGTTGGGAATAGTAGTTCCCCCCCGGACGATATTGTGTATGGCACTTCCTGCTACAAGCATTCATTCTATCTATCGATTCGACTACGTTGACATTGTTGTTATTTTGCTGATGAATAAAGGAATTAGGTTCAACTTCGATACACCACCTCCGACTCCTTTATCTCAGCGCTACAAACGTTACTATATGCTAGCTGACTATTGTTTTACTTTACATTAGCCATTTAACGGCAGTTAAACACCCAAGCATTATTTTATTAATCAGCCCACATTACAGTTACTATGTTGACAACACTTTATATTCAATATATATAATAGCATTTCTGGGGGGTGGCAGAGAGACATTAATCAGTTTTTCTGTTGTCTGTTCCCATAACCTAGGATAAGTTACGAAAAATGTTAATCCATAGGCTAACGTTACATACTGTAACATTCACGGTATGTATGTATTAATATTTTTCTTGTGCTTCTATGGTCATAAATACATATCCTAATGTTATCTTATATTAAGACATTCACATATACATGCACAAAGTGAATATGGAAATGCAGTGAATATCATACCTCAAGTTATTACTTTGCATTTCTTAGCATTTACATTTCATACTGTAACCATCTATGTATTATAAGAGCTCTAATACATCCATGACTAACTTAAACGCTACATTTCATACTGTTACTAGTGTTCACACTGTATATATCTTAGCGTATTCATACCACTCTTTTCATACTGTTCATACTGTATATATCTTAGCACATTCATACCTACTTTTACTGTTTATTGTATTTATATATTATACATAATATGTAAGTTAAATTACACTGCACTTTACTGCTTCTTTTGCACTTTGATTTGATGCTAAACTGCATTTCGTTGTCTCAGTACTTGTAGTCTGTGCAAATTTCATTTAATTTCAACCTTTATTTAAAATCGTAACCATCTGAGGTTTCCCTCATTTACAGAAACGACGATTGTACAGTACATAATAAAAACAATATTCACAGAAATTTAAACACCGGAGTAAACATTTTAAAACGTTTCAAAATCATGTTAAAAGATCAACTAAAACAGTTACAGGTAGTCACACAATGGTCTGAAATAATACGTTTAAACATTCCAAGGGAAGGGAGAACCTCCAATTTCAGCGTGAGTTGAAGGACATTCCATGAGTTAGAGGCATCAAAGGAAAAGGCTGACTTCCCTAGCTCAGAACAAATTTTAGGAACCCTAAGAACCATCCAGTCATTCGATCGAGTTGAATAGGTTCCAATATTCCAATCTAACAGTGAGGAGATATAAACAGGTTGGTTACCAATAAGGGCTTTAAAAATAAATAAATACCAGTGTTTGTTGCGCCTTTCTGCAAGAGAAGGCCAACCCACCCTATCATACAGGACACAATGGTGAGTATCATATCTGTCACCCGTTATAAATCTGATAGCTGAGTGATATGCAGAATCCAGAGGTTTAAGAGTTGATGCCGCAGCATGCCTATAAATTACATCACCATAGTCCAAAACTGATAGGAAGACTGATTCCACAATTATTTTTCTACTAAATAGAGGAAAATTGGATCTGTTTCTGTACAGGAAACCAATTTTCTGTCGCAGTTTAGAGGCAAGATTGTCCACATGGAACTTAAATGTTAATTTCTCGTCAAGCCACAGGCCAAGATATTTATACTCAGTGACTCTCTCTATACAAGAGCCACTGACAGTAGATATCCTCACATTATCAAAGTTAATATTCCTTGCTCTTGAAAACAACATAAACTTTGTCTTACTAGCATTAAGAACCAATTTAAGACTAGTAAGGGCATCCTGTAGAGCATAAAAGGAAAGTTGCAATTTCTCAAAGGCCAACTGTACAGAGTCTGCAATACAGTACACAATTGTGTCATCAGCATACAAATGGGCATTACATCCATACAAAGAAGAAACAATATCATTAATATAAATTGTAAAAAGAACAGGACCCAAAACTGAACCTTGTGGCACACCTTTAGTCATGGCCAAAAATTCAGATTGTGTTTGACCTAACTTCACACACTGCCGCCTAGAAGATAGATAATCCTGAAACCAGACACAGGCATTATCATCCAAGTTTCTTTAGAAGTAAGTAGTGATCAACTGTATCAAATTCTTTTGATAAATCAACAAAAAGGGCAGCACAATGTTTCTTCTTATCTAATGCTGAAATAATGTCATTTGTAACCAAAGTGATGGCTGATGTTGTACTATGTTAGGCTCTAAAACCAGATTGTTGAGAACTAAGTATGGAGTTAATTGAAAGCTAAAATGTAAGTTGTTTACTTACTAGTGTTTCCAGGACTTTAGCTATAGGCAAGGTAGCCTGGAGATAGGACGATAATTATCTAAGTTATCCCTATCACCTCCCTTATGTAAAGGAATCACCCGTGCAGATTTCCAAACTAGAGGAAATCTACCTGATGAGATAGAGAGATTAAAAATATAAGTCATCAGTTCAGCGATAACTGGTGCAGCCAACTTAATTAAAAAATACTCTAAGTTATCCTCACCTGTAGAACACTTTGTATCGATTGATTGCAAAGCATCAAATACAGCTGACTGTGTAAAAGGTTGAAAGGAGAAATGGGAAGTGACGCCCACAGGGTACAAACAATCAGAATCAACAGGACAAGGTCCATTATAGTTCCTATTAAATAAATTACCAGCCTCTGCAAAATGCCTATTGAAGGCAACACAAATTGCACTCTGCTCAGAGATCACACAGTTTTCAACTTTAATATGAGAGGGTAAAGAATTAGATGATTGTATTTAGTTCACATTCACCGCACTCCAAAATGTTGCCGGATTAGAGTATGAGTTTGTAACCAACTCCAGATAGTAATCAGTTTTAGATTTTCTTACTACTGCAGTACATTTGTTCCTAATTTGCCTAAAAGAAAGCCAATGTTGAGGGTCTCCAGAACGCCTGGCCCGAGACCATGCAACATTTCTGTCTTTAATTAGGGTTGACAATTCCTGAGAAAACCAGGGTATTACTCTATCTTTAATGCAGACTTTTTTAAAAGGAGCATGTTTGTCAACTAATAAATTAAATGTATTTACAAAGGAGTCCAGGGCTAACTGAACATCAATCTCTGATCTCTGCAAACGATGAGAGGGCCTACCTGGAAGAGGTCAAGGTCCTGGCGGGATGGTGCCAGGAGAACAGCCTCTCACTGAACGTCAGCAAAACAAAGGAGATGATTGTGGACTTTAGGAGGTCGGGGGTCAGGGACTACAGCCCCCTCAGCATCGACGGGGCACCGGTTGAGAGAGTGAACAGTTTTAAGTACCTTGGAGCCCACATATCCGAGGACTTGACATGGACCACACACATTGACAGTGTTGTGAAGAAGGCACGACAACGCCTCTACTTCCATAGGCGCCTAAAGAAGTTCCAAGTCAGTCAGAAGATCCTTAAGAACTTCTACTCATGTACAATAGAGAGCATCCTGACTGGCAATATCACCTCCTGGTTTGGGAATAGCACCGCACAAGACCGAAGCAGACTACAGAGAGTGGCACCAGGGGCGGGGCTAGGGGGTGGCTACTTGGGCTCAAGCCCCGAATGTTTTCTGAACAGCCCCGAATCTATTTAAAAAATATATATATATATATAAAAATGTTTTTTTTTTTTTTTTTTTTTTTTTTGACAATTAATCATTGTTATATGAAAATATGTTTGCACCAGATTTAGCAGAAGCTAATTTCCATCTGTAGTCTATCCAGCTGCTAACTGTATTTGAGTGAGTTAAGTCTTGGTGTTATGGTAGACTCAGACCTAAGCTTTAAATCACAATCAACAAGTTGACAAAAACATAATTCTTCCACCTTAGAAACATAGCTAAAGTACGCCCATTTATAAATAAAAAAAATACGATGATAACTATTTTATTGCAATGCACTATTGCATTATTTGATTCTATTTTACTAACTATTTTATCGAGTTAACCCTAGATCTTAGATCCTAATATGAAAAACGATGTGATTTAATGTTCTATGTCTTACCTTGACTTTGTCTATTTTACTGCTATCTATTTTATGCTTTATGTCTGCACTTTATGCATTGCTCTTGATCTGCCAATGTTGTGCTCATTTTATGCCTGTCTTTTTGTACTGATGTGAAGCACTTAAGGTGCTATACAAACACAGTGTATTATTATTATTATTATTATTATTATTATTATTATTATTATTATTATTATTATTATTATTATTATTATTATTATTATTATTATTATTATTATTATTATTATTATTATTATTATTATTATTAGTATTATTATTATTATTATAAATTATTATAGTTTGCTTCATTAATTAAAGGGTGTGAATTTAAGTGTTCTCTAGTGCCTTTTGTCCGCTTTAAGGTGGTGGTATAAGTTAAAGGTTATGGTGTCGAAGTTAAAAAAATCTGTGCCCGCTAACGCGGGCACCTATCTGGGCTAAGCCCCGGATCTCCTACAATCCTAAATCCGCCCCTGAGTGGCACGTTCAGCCGAACGCACAATTGGAGGGGGGCTTCCCACAGGGGTAAGGCTAAGAGAATTATTAAGCTCGAGCCACCCAAACAACTGCCTCTTTGAACTGCTGCGGTCAGGCATGCGATACCGGAGTCTCATGGCAAGCACAGAAAGACTCAGAAGAAGCTTCTATCCCCAGGCCATCAGGTTGCTCAACGAACAATAACACTATGCAACAACCATCAAATGCACTCACAACACACACATCCACACGCACACACTCACCTTAAACAAACAACACACTGCAGCACCCACTCTCCACACTTTAGAACACCCAAACACACTTTATATTTATTGGTAAAGGATTTGCACTACAACCCATACCTCGGTACACCTTACTGTAATTGTACCTAAATTGTACCTCATCCCATTTCTGCTTTGCACTATATAGTATTGTATATTAGTATATTGCATAGTATATTGTATGGTAACTCAGTTACTCTATTCTGCATCGAACATTGTACATATGTATATACTGAACACTGTGTCTACGTACGTGACTTCTATTTTACTTCTATTTTTACATGCTATACTATTTTATTTTATTACATACTTATCTTTTGTCTAGCACAGTCTCTGGAGCGTAACAGAAAGAAGCATTTTGTATAAAAGTATTCTGTACTTCTGTATGACAACTATTAACACTTTAACACTTTGGTTGCCATGGGTTAAATTCATGATATACCATAGGTTGCCGGCTCTATTTGTCTATGGAGAAGTACCCCTTCTTTGCATGGCTATAACTTTTTAAATTCTATTGCTACATTGCCATTATTAGGGCCCATTCAAAGTCCTATATGTATTGTTCATTGTGTAGCAACGTTAAACTTTTTCATTCACATATTCATAGTAAAGTATGGTCTAATGTATAAGTATGTTTTCATCTCTTTCTGCAGCTTTCTCCAGAACGTGATCTATAGCCCCAAATGCATTATATTGATGATGCAATACAGTTTTATGGCAATCAGCGCGATATAAAAAATTCCAACTAGACGTACTTCTAGAAGTTACTACACATCATCTGATGTTGACCGGATGGGCTAGGGGGCGTTTATAATTCCGTGGGCAGCGTTATACCAATCATCTAATGTGGGTCAAATGTTGATAATAGCAGTTAGTATCGAAGACGGTAACGTTACACGCTAAAACTCACCCCAGTCTCCGCGCGCCGTTGGGCGATCATCGTAGAGTAGGCATTTTATCATTATGGGATGTAGATTTACCCGGTCCATCTCCAGCTTGTATAATGGTATATACGTCCAAATCATGTTGTTTATCGAGTTATTGGCATTCGATCGCTGTGTATTCTGACGAGCTAGAATGCTGGGACCTATAGCGAGTGCCCGGAAGTAATACGGCCGTCCAGCACAACCTCTATGCCACTTCCTGTTAAGCGATTGCGCCGATCGGCCACCAGATGGCGCTCCTGAACCGCCAGAGAGCTCAGTGGGTCCTCCTGGTGGATCTCAGGCCAGCGGAGGGGACATATGAATCCGATCGCAGATTTTTGAAATATTGATATAAGGACGCTGTAAAGCGTCCTCCGGCAACTTGAGCATGGCCGGGAATGACACTTTAACACGGCTCCTGGCAGCTAAAGTGTTAACTGCCACACACGAGATATCTCGGGTTTATTTTTATGTGGTTGAAAGCCACTCACGAGATTTCTCGGAATTATTATTATTATTTTTTTTTAGCGATCTGAAATCATATTGCATCACGCGAGCCTACCCGAGTATACACGAGCACCGCCGGAGATTCTATGTGGAAAAAAGCGCCCCCTATCGTCTTTCAGATGACATAAGGGATTTTGGAATGGACTCAATGAAAATGGATGGGGAAAAAAATTCGGTACTCCACATTTTCCAGTCCACTGATCCAGCCGGGGTTACCAGAGTTCATTCTGGATCCTCTGAGCCCCGCTGATCATGGAGTTCTACTGTATCGCGTTGGATCTATACACTTATCGATTTTTTCGAATGGTGATCAGGAATTGGAATATACCAGTTGGATACCATCTGATGTCAGGTAAGGACTCTATGTTATCAGTGTTAGGATAATCAGACTAATTTTGATGAAGTTATAAGCTGTTTTGTGAAATGGGCTCTTTCGGTTTCACTGTAAAAGTCCGAGAGGAAATCAACGCGATAAAAAACCAATCTGCCTTGACAGCACTGACTGGAAAATAGTCTTTGATAATGCGATGGGCAGATTAGACACATAGCCATAATTTAAAACATAGATTAGGCGATATTAACGTTAACATTGGCGCCGATGGTGCCATTCAGGGGGTAAAAAGGAAAACCCGGCGTGGCACTCAAAGTGTTAAAGAAACTTGAAACTTGAAACTATAAAAAAAAAACAAGATCATCTAAAAATTATTGGTGATTAAAAGATTTAAAATTCCTCCTTAAAACTGCGTGAGATCTTGTTTTTGGCAGTCTTGTGCTTCTTACACAGGCTGTGGGGAAATGGTCACTTATGCCTAAGTCAAAAACCCCACAAGCTGAGATCCTGTCATATTTATTCACAAAAATAAGATCAATAAGGGTAGACCTAGAGTCATTTTTAAGGTTTGGCCTGGTGGGCTCAGTAACTAACTACTGAGGTTACCACTGACTTCTTTAAGGTGCTTTGCAGTACCACTCAACCAGTCAATATTAAAATCACCCATGACAATCACCTCAGAGTCAATATATTGCGAAAGGAGCTCAGCTAATCTATCTAAAGAGCTACAGTAGCATCAGCAGAAGGGGGTCTGTAGACACCAATTACATATATAAAATTGTTAATCCCCAACTCGACCTTTAAAACAAGTACTTCAAAACCAGTGATGGGAATAACGGCGCTATAAGTAACGGCGGTACTAAAAGCGTTAGTTTTTTCAGTAACGAGTAATCTAACGGATTACTCTTCCAATCTTAATAACGCTGTTACAGTTACTGCAAAAAAATGCGGCGCGTTACTATGAATGAACCTGTTTCTTTCATCAGACAGATATCTGCGCTGAGAAGCATCTGTTCTTCCTTGTTTAGTGGGCAGTGCGCGAGACAAGCACAAACATGCTGACGATTGGCTGAGGTTGAGTAAAATGTCATGGTAAGCCTATCAGAGGTAGAGGTGGGCGGGTGCCTCCAGAGTCTGACACACAGCCACAACACGAGCGATTCAGTCAGCGTGAGACCGCGGTTCCGTGTAGTGTACGTTTTGAGCCCAAATAATCCAAAACGAATCCAACGGAACAACACAAGCGAGCAGTCAGCGTGAGAACGCGGGTCCATGAGCGCTTTTTGTTCACTCTTGTTGTGTTGCAGCGCAGGGCACTATACAGTAGTGGAGGCTACTGCTGACAGGCTCAACATAGTGCTGCACTTCCTGGTTTAATAGCACAGTCTGGTGCACAGAGATATATATATCTGTATGTCATGCATGTCTTAAATGTCATGATTAGATTAGTTTAGATGATTCGATTAGATTATTATATCTGTATGTTGTGTATGTCATAAATGTCATGAATTGAAAATGGGGGACCCTGATGTAAACAAGACGAAAGTCTTTCTCTGATCTGCATCCCCTTAACAATTGTGTGTATTGAGCCGTACTGTATTGTACCCATTCTGCAATCTGTTAATTAAAATGTTCAATCAATCAGTATATATTTGTTATTTATTTTTGGTATAGTGCTTAACAAGCATAATTTAATGTTGCCCAGTTGTGGCCTGTTGAGGGGCAATACATATAAAAAGTTCCAAAACATCTATTGTATTTGTATGATCGACTATATAAACATAGTAATTATAATATCTACATACATGTCATGTGATTGGAGGCTAGTCTCACTTTGTCCCACAGAAACAAACCCTTTAATCGCCAATGACGTGTTTAGACGTCATTCCTCGCCATGCGTAATCTGCCAATGACGTCGTACAGCGTCTTTGAGATCAATATTTCAAAAATCTGTCATGGCAATCATATTTCACCCACGGAGACTTGACGGGTGCTGTAGAACTCCTCTCAACTCTCCAACGGTGCAAGACCGCCATCTGGTGGCCGATCGGTGTGGTGCCAAAACCGGAAGTGAGCGGCCGGAAGTGGTGCTCACCCATATTTCGTCCTCGCTATCGCTCGCGGGACTCCAGCTTGATACACTGGATAGCGATCCGTTGCCAATAACTCGATAAACAACATGATTTGGACGTATATAGTATTATACAACCTGGAACTGGACCAACAAGATAGACATCCCATAATGACGATCTTTTTGCTCCAGTATCATCGCCCAACGCTGCGAGGAAGCTGCAGTGAGTTTCAGCGTGTTTGATTATTATTATCCATATAAACTGCTCTGATCTATATATCGCCCATACTACATAAATGATTTAACGTCATTAACCCCCCCCCCCCCCCCCCCCCCCCCCCCCTCCGGTCACCAGCAGATGATGAGGCATGACGTTTAGGACCTTGTACAATTGAAATTTTTAATCTGACGTCAATCGGTATCAAACTACATTTGATGATCTAATATGTATTTATGGCTATAACTCACATTCTGCAGAATGCTGCAGAAAACGACAAAAACATATTTATACTTTAGACCGTATTTTAGTATGAATATGTGAATGAAAAAGTAGAACGTTGCTACATCCTAAACGATAGATACTTGACGTTGAATGGGCCATAGTAATGTCAATTTAGCAATACAATTAAAAAAGTTATAGCCCTGCAAAGAAGGGGAACATCTCCATAGATTTACAGTGGTGGCAGAGAGGGGATTAAGATCAGAATAATCCATAGCAGATAAAGGGTTAAAATTGTTTAGATTTGTGTATGTTGTTTATGTAAAAAAAAAATATTGAAAGTAACGCAATAGTTACTTTCTGAAGTAACTAGTTACTTTTATAATTTGTAACTGAGTAAGTAATTTTGTTTGGAAGAAGTAACTAGTAACTGTAACTAGTTACTTTTTAAAAGTAACTTGCCCAACACTGTTCAAAACACATTGGGATAGTGACAGCATTAACAACAGAAGCCGAAAAACAAGATTTAACATAAATAACTAACCCACCACCCCTACCTACCCTATCAATTCTAAACACATTAAAATCATGTAGATCTATTGTGGAGTCAAAATCAGATTTCTTCAACCAGGACTATCTGGATCAGCCTGTGCTACCAGTATTCTAAGATGGTCCAACTTCTGGTGCTGAAGGAGACTTCTAATGTTCAGGTGAATCAATCCCAAACCTTTCCTTTCTTTAAAGGTATGTGGATTATTTAAAGAAAGTGGTGTGGAATCTGACTCACGTGACAAGGAAATAGAAGACTGTAAAGTGACTGATATTAAGTTGGAGTGATTTACAGTATGCCAATGTGTTGGGTAATGATCATGAACCCTATCAGAAATCATAACTTCTATATTAAAAATAATAGGTGGTAGAGGGAGATCAGACAGAGTAAAAGCAGACAACATAATAACAGAAGTGTTGGAGAAGGAGTGTTCAGCAGGACCCATTATAGGATGCTCCTCATAATGACCAGGAGAAGATTCTAGTGCAGGGTCATGCTGAGGTAAATATAAATCTGAATTAAAAGCTGTTGAGATAAGAGACTCTGTATGGGGCTGTTAGTGACTGTCCAACTGTACATATGACTGTTTACACTTGTAGCTGTTTACCTGTGTAGATCATTGTCTCCACCAGAGATTGCCATTGGTGCATATATATCTGTCTCCACTGGATGACGCTCTGGGCGTAGCTACCCAGGTATTCTACCTTAGGGGCGACTATAAAAGGGAAGGTCCCCACCCCTTTCTTTCTCTCCTCCAACGGCTCTCAAAGAGAGTAGAGTGTTGTATAACTATTGCTCATGTGTGAATAAAAGAAGCCAAGCCAGTTCAGGCACAAGATAAAATCCATGTCTCTTGACCACATTATTGACGCCCTAAAGCGAGTTCTGTTAACAGGTTATGGGCCCAGATAACGCCGGGGCGAAATAGTGGAGGTACTGTAGTAAGCTTAGGTGAAGTTAAAGGCTAGGATAGCACCGGGAGCACCGCGTGGCTAGTCGCTAGGTCGACCAGAGTAAAAAGCTAAGCATATCATTAACGAAGAGGATGGAAAACCAAAGAAGAGACAAGTGGCCGACATTCACTGGGAAAGCAGAGAACTACGAACTCTGGGAAGAGCGCATGCTATGCTGCATGCACAGAGCGGAAGGAGACAATCCTGGGAGCCCCCACCGGAGAACTAACAGCGGAACAGCAAGCCCTGGATGACCAGCGGAATGCCAATGCGTACTGTGAGTTAGCGCAGATGCTTGACGACACCAGCCTGGGGCTGATATTCCGCGACACTAAAGACAGAGGCCGAGAAAGCCTGGCGGTACTGAGAGAACATTTCATCGGGCGAGGAAGACCCAGAGTCGTGGCCCTCTACACCGCACTAACGGGCCTGAGGAAGGGGACCGCCGAAACAGTGACCGAATACGTCAACAGAGCGGAGCAAATCACAATGCCATTGAGGAATGCCGGAGAAGCACAGAGTGATGGGCTAATGATGGCGATGATAATGAGAGGACTACCGGAGCTGTACAAACCGCTCACACTCCTGATAGCACACGGTTCAACGGACATTACGTTGGGACAGTTCAAGACTAAGCTAAGGAACTTTGAGGCCTCAGAAGACACCCACCCAGCCGCCGCAGAGGAGGGGGAGAGGGTGCTAAAGGCTCGAGAGACGCCAAGAGAGAGAACCAGGACTACGACGGACCTGGCGTGTTGGCGATGCGGTGATAAAGGCCATCGGAGAAACGAATGCACAAAGGCTGTCTGGTGTAGCTTCTGCAAATCCACGGGGCACACAGACAGAGCGTGCATGAAGAAACACAACCAGAACGCACGATACGCGCATGGACAAGATGGCGGTCACCAGCGAGACGAAAGCCACGAACAAAATGGCGGTTGCAGACGAGTCGAAAGCCACGGACGGAATGGCGACTACGGACAAGATAACAGCTGTGGACAGGATGACGACAGTGGCGACTATCGACGTGAGATGAGTCGAGACGACGCCCGGAGGATAACGGGACAAGAAGACTGCGCTTTTGGAGCGCGGACGGCGGACATCTCCGGGCCGGCCCAGATGCAGCGGGCCCCGAGAAGGAGACTGGTCGTGGACACGGGCGCGTCGTCCCATGTCATCAACGACAGGAGTCGGTTCAAGAACTTTGACGACACGTTCCACTCGGAGAGGCACTGCATGGAACTGGCAGACGGTAGACGCATCTACGGGCTGGCACACGAGAGGGGGGACGCACAGGTATGCCTCACGGACAGCAGGGGGCGCCGGCGTACGGTGACGTTAAAGAACGCCCTATATGTACCATCGTTCCCACAAGGACTATTCTCTGTAATAGCTGCTACTGCAAGCGGCGCCAAGGTATCCTTCGATAAAGGTAAACATTTTCTTGTAGAACCTGACGGTACCCGGTTTGATATAAAGATGTACCAGAAAGTCTTTTATCTGAAAAAAAAAAGAGTGTAATGACTACGACCAGTGTAACGATAATGATGATGCGTATAACGGGACGGCCAGTCACGATATTCAGACATGGCACGAGATTATGGGTCATTGTAATTACGAGGATTTACTGAAACTGCAAATAGTATCAGAGGGTATGCACATTGAGGGGGAGCGTAGACCTGACAAAAATTGTGCAATGTGCAAAACGGGAATGTTTACCCAACCGAGATACAGACAGAGTGGGGGTACCACTCGCACTAGTTGACATGGACCTAGTCGGCCCAGTAAACAACGAGTCCATGGGAGGTTTTGGATATGTACAGTCTTTTACAGACGTGTGTACAGGGGCAACGTTTGTTTACTTTATCAAAGAAAAGATACTCCAGGCCACGTAAAAAATCCTGGCAGACGTAGCTCCTTATGGTACAGTAAAATGTTTGAGGTCCGACCACGAAACCGAGTTCACAAACAGAGAGTTCCAATCACTGTTGGGAAGGTATAAGATAAGACACGAGACGTCACGTACGTACCACACACACCAGAGCAGGGTGGCAGAGAGGGAATGGCACTCCCTTTCCGAAATGGCTAGATGCAAGCTAACAGATAGTAACTTACCAAGGAGCCTGTGGCATTATGCGGTACAAGAAGCTGCTTACACCAGAAACAGGTGCTTTAATAAGCACTCGGGCACCACTCCATATACAGCGCTGACAGGAAAGAAGTGTAATCTAGCCAGAATGCACCGATTTGGATCAGTGTGTTATGTGTACCTGCAGGACAAGGGAAAACCCAAGTCCAAGGATGTTAAAGGATTTTTCGTAGGACACGAGAGAGGAAGTCCTGCTCTCCTAGTTTATCATCCCGGTAAAGGGACAGTGCAGAAACACATGCTAGTCAAGTTTGCCACAAAGGCAACCTGTGAGGACGAGGCACAGACAGAGGAGCCAGAGCTGGACTCCAGAACAAGGTGTGTAGAAATAGAAACACAACACCCCAGTGTACCCAGTACAGTTATGCAGACTGTTACATCCCAATGTATATATTCCCCAGTGTGTGTCTCCATGTGTGTGTGTTCTCCATTTTGTTTCCTCCTTCCAGCCATTGTTCCCTTCACCATTGGTCCCTGCCAGGCCTGCCCTTCCATTATAGCAACACAGCACCGATTGGTGGATGGTTTTCCAGACTCCAACACTCAATCAACACCCCCCAATCATGGATCACCCCACACCTGTTAAAACATGGCTTCTCACTTCAGTCTTTCTCTCTCTCTGGCATGAGGCTAGGCCTAGTGTGATTTTGTAACCTGTAACTTTGACAATATTGCATTTCGTTTATTGGCCTTTGGTGCTTAGTGGAAATTTCCTTGTGTGTGTATGGCCACAGAGAGAGCATTGTTAGTTATAGTTTGTTTTTGTATATATTCTGCCTTTGTTTTCTGTATCATTAATGTGTTTTTCTCTCTTTCTCAGGAAGCACAGATGGGGTGAGCTGCCATTTCCTTTGGATATTGTTTTCTCCTGTTTTGGTTAGGTAAGAGTAGTTTAGGTAATGTAATTTCTTTTACCATAGATTAGATTGGGTTTATTTGGAGTATAGTGGTGTTTGTTTGTTGTTTTGGCCTGGGCTCACCCTTGAGTTATATGTGCTTCCTTTGCATCTCCCAATAAATATCATTGTTGTTTACAAACGTGGTCCATCTTTTCTGTCAACCAACTGTTATGTTACAGCCCTTTACCCTTAGACACACAGGGGTCGTAACATAAATGGGGGCTCATCCGGGATTTTGTAACCCGTGTTCAATTGTTGGTTGATGGATTTGGTGAACTGTGTTTGTTTACACTTGTATAGTTATTAATTAATTTGTGTGTAAAAATGGCATTTGTGTAAAAAAATTAAAAATAATGGCAGTTAGTACTTTTGATCTGGGGAAATTCTTGAGCAATCCTACTTGGGAAGCGCTAGATAGCTGCCGCAAGGCAGACTTAGTGGAGATTGCCACACATTTTCAACTCTCGGTTCAACAAAAGCATCTTAAGCAGGATATCAGGTGTCTTGTGGTAGATAAGCTGTTGGAGCAGGGGACGCTTGTTTTACCTGTGGTCTCTGATGAACATGCAAGTCCTCCTGGTGAACCTACGGAAGCACAGCCTTCTGAGGAGCAAGCCCATGGTGCTGAGAAGGCAGGTGTGAAAGTCACATTGCCACATTTTCTTTTGACCTCTCCTGTGTCATCTGGGTCTCGAGAAGGGGCCCAGGTCAAGGTTAGAATAGCCCGTCTCCAGATGGAGGCTCAGGAGAAGGCACAAGCACGTGAGGCGGAGTATCGGCTTCGTAAAATGGAGCTTGAGGCGGAAAATGAAAGGGCTGTTAACATCCGTAGGTTGGAGCTTGAGGTGGAAAAAGAGCTCAGACTGCGGGAGTTGGAGCTGGGAGACCAAAGGAGTGGATCCAACTCTGCTACACCGACTCCTCCACAAGGCCCGGGTATGTCTTCCTCCACAGCTTATTCATCACACACTTTTGATATAAGTAAACACATTGCTTTGGTGCCTCCGTTCCGAGAGACAGAAGTTGATACTTATTTTAATGTGTTTGAGCGTATTGCTGCTTCATTGCGCTGGCCAAGAGAGGTCTGGCCTTTGTTGCTTCAATGCAAATTGACTGGTAAAGCCCAAGAGGTTTGTTCAACACTTTCCCTAGAAGATAGTTTACTGTATGATACTGTGAAGGCTGCCATCCTTCGTGCATATGAGCTTGTGCCCGAAGCTTATAGGCAGAGGTTTCGCAGTCACAAGAGAGCTGTCAACCAGACCTTTGTAGAGTTTGCTAGAGAGAAGGGAACTCTCTTTGATAAATGGTGTGCAGCAAGCAAGGCCTCAGATCTTAACTCTCTCAGAGAACTCATTCTATTAGAAGAGTTTAAGAATCGTTTGCCAGAGCGTATTGTAATTTACCTGAGTGAGCAGAAAGTGTCCACTCTGCAGCAAGCTGCTGTATTAGCTGATGAGTTTGCGCTAACCCATAAAACTGTGTTTGTAGATAGGCGTGACTCGTTTCTCCCCCATGATTTCTCTCAGAAACATTCTGTCCCCAACCATTCAGAATTCACACACCCCCGACCAAAAATGTCACCTCCACGCTCAAAAGAGGAGCGGACATGTTACTACTGTCATAAATCTGGTCATGTTATTTCTGACTGTTTAACATTGAAACGTAAGCAGCAACCGTCCTCTCAGAACTTTAGGCAACCCAAAGGGGTTGGTCTGATTAAAATGGCACCTGATTCCGATCAACAGATGCACAATGATCTGGATGTTCTCGATCCTTGTTTCAGGCCATTTACTTCCAAGGGTTTAGTTACCTTGACAGGAGATCCAAAAGATCAGTGTACAGTTCAGATCTTACGAGATACTGGAGCCTCACAATCCTTTATCCTCTCTGATGTACTACCTCTGTCTGAGAAATCTTCCTGTGGTTCTAGTGTCCTAGTTCAAGGTATTGAGATGGGTTTCGTGCCAGCCCCGTTACACTGTATTCATGTACAATCTGATTTGGTCACTGGGTTCTTTAAAATAGGGGTGAGACCTTCCTTGCCAGTTAAAGGCATTTCCTTTATCATGGGAAATGATTTAGCTGGAGGACAGGTGAACGCTGTGCTGGAAGTGTTGGATCACCCAGACACAGATTCTCTGCCTGATGACTTGTCACAGAACTTCCCTGAAGTTTTTTCTGCAAGTGTTGTCACTCGGGCTCAATTGAAAAAGAGAGGTGATGAAATTAATTTGTCTGACTCTGTTTTTGCTTCAGCCTTTGTCAGGGAGGAGTTGCTGGCTCCAACTTCTGATACCGCTGACAAACCACAGACTCATAGTAAGGTACCCCCACAGACAACTGTAACTAGTTCCGACGCATTGAAGTTACCCGTTACTCGTGAAATGCTAATTACTGCCCAGAAGGCTGACCCTTCTCTTGCAAAATGTTTCTCTTCTCTTGAAACAGAACAGAGGAGAGAGTTGCATTCTTATTTTGTGGATGAAGGAGTTTTGATGCGTACATGGAGGTCCCATGGTACTAGACTGGCAGAGCATGCACAATCGGAGATAGGGCTACCAGATCAGGTACCAGACTGGAGCACTGTTTATCAGATTGTTGTCCCTGCAGTTTATCGTCAGCATGTACTGTTCTTGGCCCATGACCACCCTTGGTCTGGACACTTGGGAGTCACTAAAACATACAACAGAATACTTCAACATTTCTTTTGGCCCGGTTTGAATGTAGCACAGTACTGTCGTACCTGTAGTACTTGTCAGATCACCGGAAAGCCAAACCAGCTAATTCCACCTGCTCCCCTCTGTCCTATACCAGCGGTCGGTGAACCATTTGAACATGTCATAGTTGACTGTGTTGGTCCGTTGCCAAAGACCAAAGCCGGCAATCAGTTTTTGTTGACAATAATGTGTACCGCCACACGTTTCCCTGAGGCTATCCCTCTTCGCAGAATTACAGCGCCTGTAATAATTAAGGCTTTGACGAAGTTCTTCTCCACGTTTGGACTGCCTAAGGTAGTACAAACGGACCCAGGCACCAACTTCCTGTCTAGGTTATTTGAGCAAGTGTTACAGTCCCTGGGTATCCGACATATAGTGTCCAGTGCCTACCACCCTGAAACTCAGGGGGCTCTAGAACGTTGGCATCAGACCTTAAAGTCCATGCTGCGTAAATATTGCTTAGACACAGAGAAAGATTGGGATGAGGGTGTCCCCCTTGTTCTATTTGCTGCGCGAGAGACCATACAGGAGTCTCTTGGTTTCAGTCCTGCTGAGCTCGTTTTCGGGCACACTGTTAGAGGGCCTCTGAAAGTTCTTAAAGAACGGTTCATGTCAAAGGGTGCCAGCACACCCACTAATGTTCTAGATTTTGTTAGCCAGTTTCGAGAGCGACTGCATCAGGCGTGCTCTCTCGCAAAAGAAGCGCTCTCTTCTTCCCAGAGAACTATGAAACGGCACTATGACGAGAAAGCTGTTTCTCGATCTTTCCAGCCAGGTGATAAGGTTCTAGTCCTGTTACCTATCCTTGGTTCTGCTCTTTCCGCTCGTTTTTCCAGACCGTATGCAATAGACAAGAAGATAAGTGATACAGACTATGTGGTTCGCACCCCTGATCGTAAACGTCACTCTCGTGTTTGCCACATCAATATGCTTAAACCATATTTTTCCAGAGATAGTGTGCAGGTGAAGACCTCAGACCAGACAGCCGGACTGGCCGTCTCTGCTGTTGCCTCAACTCCAATAGTTCCGGACTCTCCTGACGTTAGTGGTGAGGATGTAGATGGCTTAGAGTTGCGCAATGTAGCCCATCAGGGTGCTAGATTGTCCAACACTGAGATGTTATTGAACCTGCCCACTCACTTAGCACACTTACCTGAGGAGCAGCGAGAGGACATCACAAATTTGATTCAGGCCTACATGGCTCTGTTTGGTGATGTTCCCTCCTGTACTTCTGTATTGGCCCATGATATTAATGTTAACAATGCTGTGCCTATCAAGCAACATGCATACCGTGTTAACATCACCAAGAGAGCCATGATGCAACAGGAGGTTGACTATTTGTTAAAACATGGTTTAGCCAAGCCAAGTTGCAGTCCCTGGAGTTCACCTTGCTTGTTAGCTCCCAAATCGGATGGAACTCCTAGATTTTGTACTGATTTCCGAAAGGTAAATGCTGTCACCGTGCCTGATTCCTTCCCACTGCCCCGCATGGAAGATTGTATTGACAACCTTGGATCTGCCACCTATGTTAGCAAACTAGATTTGTTAAAGGGTTACTGGCAGGTCCCTTTGACCCCCCGTGCCTCGGAAATCTCGGCGTTTGTTACTCCTGACAATTTTTTGCAATATACTGTAATGCCTTTTGGAATGCGTAACGCCCCGGCCACTTTCCAGCGACTGGTGACCCTAGTCCTGGCTGGTGTTCCAAATTGTAATGCCTATCTCGATGACCTGGTTGTCTATTCGACCAACTGGTGTGACCACATGACAACCTTACAAACTGTCTTTGACCGCTTAGCTGGAGCCTCCCTGACCCTTAACCTTGCCAAGTGTGAGTTCGGCAAGGCTACGGTTACCTATCTTGGTAAGCAGGTAGGACAAGGACAAGTGCGTCCGGTGGATGCAAAAATATCTGCAATCACAACTTTTCCAGTGCCTACTACTAGGCGGGAATTGCGTAGATTCCTTGGGATGGCTGGGTATTACCGTGGTTTTTGCCGAAACGTTTCTTCTGTCGTCACTTCTCTCACTAGCCTGTGTAGCCCGTCCAAACCATTCATTTGGACAGCTGATTGTCAAAATGCATTTGATGGTGTTAAAGCTCTCTTATGCAGTTCCCCTGTTCTCTCTGCTCCAGATTTCTCCCTGCCGTACCAGCTGGAGGTGGATGCCAGCGGGGTGGGAGCTGGAGGGGTGTTATTACAGGAAGATCACGATGGTGTCAGTCACCCGGTTTGTTATTTCTCCCGGAAATTTAACAAACATCAACTAAACTATTCCACTATTGAAAAGGAGACTTTGGCTATGTTGTATGCGTTGCAACATTTTGAGGTGTATGTCGGTTCGAGCGTATTACCAGTGGTAGTATACACCGACCACAACCCATTGGTTTTTCTGTCGCGGATGTACAACCACAATCAGCGCCTCATGCGTTGGGCGCTCATAGTGCAAAATTATAACCTCAGCATAAAGCATAAGAAGGGGTCTGAGAATGTGTTGGCGGATGCTCTATCTCGGAGTTAAATCTCTCGTGCGGTCGACTTGTTTGTTGACTGGTTCATTGTTGTACCAACTGCTAGTTTTTTTTATAGCTCTTTGTTTTGAAGTACATGTTATCTCAGAGATGTTAAAAAAAAACATGTTTAGTTGGTGTTAAGTGTCAAACATGTTTTTGTCTTATGTATGGGGGTGTTACATCCCAATGTATATATTCCCCAGTGTGTGTCTCCATGTGTGTGTGTTCTCCATTTTGTTTCCTCCCTCCAGCCATTGTTCCCTTCACCATTGGTCCCTGCCAGGCCTGCCCTTCCATTATAGCAACACAGCACCGATTGGTGGATGGTTTTCCAGACTCCAACACTCAATCAACACCCCCCAATCATGGATCACCCCACACCTGTTAAAGCATGGCTTCTCACTTCAGTCTTTCTCTCTCTCTGGCATGAGGCTAGGCCTAGTGTGATTTTGTAACCTGTAACTTTGACAATATTGCATTTCGTTTATTGGCCTTTGGTGCTTAGTGGAAATTTCCTTGTGTGTGTATGGCCACAGAGAGAGCATTGTTAGTTATAGTTTGTTTTTGTATATATTCTGCCTTTGTTTTCTGTATCATTAATGTGTTTTTCTCTCTTTCTCAGGAAGCACAGATGGGGTGAGCTGCCATTTCCTTTGGATATTGTTTTCTCCTGTTTTGGTTAGGTAAGAGTAGTTTAGGTAATGTAATTTCTTTTACCATAGATTCGATTGGGTTTATTTGGAGTATAGTGGTGTTTGTTTGTTGTTTTGGCCTGGGCTCACCCTTGAGCTATATGTGCTTCCTTTGCATCTCCCAATATATTTCATTGTTGTTTACAAACGTGGTCCATCTTTTCTGTCAACCAACTGTTATGTTACAGCCCTTTACCCTTAGACACACAGGGGTCGTAACACAGACAGACAGTCAGCAACCCCCAGGGGGAGATGACGAGAAGCACCTGAGGGTGACGTCAAGCGCCTCAAGCAGTGGGAGGTATTCCAAAAGGGGACACAGACCCCCAGAACGTCTGACAGGCTATGCCTGGGAAGGGAGTGACGAAGAGGACAATACACCTATCCCCGTTGAGCACTACTACAGGGTAGTCAGTGGGGTAGACCCGACCTTTAAAGAGGCCACAATGTTCCCCGTAGAGGGCATACATACAGTGGGAGGGAAAAATGGATGTATTCAACCAAGTCACTAGAGGACAGGCAGTCAGTGGGAGGGAGATGGGGGGGTATTCAACCCAGGAAGGTATTGAAGACCACGGTAAATACAAAGTATGGTTCATAGAAAATGTATTGAATGCTGAAGAA
Source organism: Notolepis coatsorum (assembly GCF_963971535.1). Taxonomy (NCBI): domain Eukaryota; kingdom Metazoa; phylum Chordata; class Actinopteri; order Aulopiformes; family Paralepididae; genus Notolepis; species Notolepis coatsorum. The sequence continues at coordinate 51,899,387 of NC_140171.1, read as the reverse complement.
TTGAGCCATATATTTGATCCCATGTTTAAGTACAGAGGTGGATGAGTTACTATGTTTAAAATGCTGAAATGTATTATATGCTTAACCCCATGTTCAAGTACAAAGGTGGGTGTTTTACAATGTTAACGTACAGAGGTGATTTATGTTTAAAAATACAGAAGTGGAGGATCTTATCATCAAGACCTAGGCAGGTTAAACCATTTTATAGGTATGGACTTCGAACAGTCCGCCAATTGTGTAAAAGATATCCCAGAAGAGATATGGTGGAAAAGGTCCTGAGATGTTTTTTTTTGTTTGACTGAAATGAAAATGTATAGATAAACTGTGGGTAACTTCATTCTATTGGACAGCCTGTACTCGCCGTGACCTATGTTCTATAGTGAGTAAGGATGTCATAGTATCCTTTTTGTTGATCCCACAGAGAATCATTGAACTACATCAAATATGTTTTTCCGTTACCCCAGAGGTGCTGCAGATGGACAGCAAGAGCTTAAAGGCTTAGAGCCTACAAAGATACTGTCAGCCTGTGAAGCTGAGTATATATCTCTAGCTATGACAATAAAATGTGTTTATCTAGAGCAGGGGTCGGGAACCTATGGCTTGCGAGCCATATATGGCTCTTCTGGTGACAGCATATGGCTCCCAGAAGATTCTGAGATTTTTTTTCTTTTTTTTAATACTTGTGATATTTCTTAATAATACTGTGTCATTTTAAAGTAAACATAAATTTGTTTTGAAGATACAGCTAATAGTATCTGTAGCTGAAGATATAGCGAGCAGAGCTGGCCAGGGAACACAAGTGGAAAGAAATGAGAAATCTTCAACCTGAAGACCAGCTGATTCTTAAAACTTGGAACGAGCTTCCTGTGACATACCACACAATGCAGCGTGAGTATTGCCGTATTGACCATGTTTCGCTCTACATATGCATGTGGGCAGTCATTCTCGCATATGAGGAACATTAAGACCAACCTACGCTCACGTTTAACTGATGGAAGCCTCAACGCCTGCATGAAGCTCAACCTCAACAGGTATGAACCAGATTACAAGGCCATCAGCAAAACCATGCAGCACCAGAAGTCGCATTAAAAGTAAGACATATTTAATTTATTATACGTTAAAAATACTATATGGCTCTCAATGAAATATATTTAGAAATATTTGGCTTTTATGGCTCTCCCAGTCAAAAAGGTTCCTGACCCCTGATCTAGAGCAACTGTTCAAAGTGATGGAGATAAGGTTATGAATACATTGTTCAAGATGTAGTAGGAAATATATCCTCTCTACCAAATATGGTGTTTTTTTTGTAGAATGGGCGTTCTGTCTAAACCATTTAACAGTGGGTGGCCGGCGCCTGGCAGCCTCTGGCCTTTTTCAGCAGGACACTGCGGGACAACGAGAGAAAATACAGCACGTTTGACAGGGAGCTGTTGGCCCTTTTCCTCGCCACGCGTCATTTTAAGTTCCTGTTGGAGGGCCGGGAGTTCAGCGCTTTCGTGGACCACAAGCCTCTGACCTTTGCCATGGCTAAGACCACGGAACCATGGTCGGCACGGCAGCAGCGCCAACTGTCATTTCGGAAATCACCACGGACCTGCAGCATGTGGCGGGCAAGGACAACCTGGTGGCTGACTGCCTCTCCAGAGTGCGGGTCAACACTGTGCACCTGGGTGTGGACTACGCAGCCATGGCAGTTGACCAGTGCACGGACATGGACATCCAAGCATTCAGGACGGCCACGACAGGACTGAGACTGGAGGATGTGGTGTTTACGATGCTATACATGCTTTGTCGCACCCGGGGGTGAAGGCATCAGCTACAGTAGAAGCCCTTAGAAGTCAGGCATTTACTGCTACTCTGCCACTACTTCACCACTCTGATTTTGTGACTCCTATTGTTCTCGACCGGGCCAGATTTCACACCTCCACGGCTGGGGAGATTTTCATCTTACATTTTTATTCGTCCCAAATGTCCCAGCCCCATCCGATTTCTTAGATTTTTTCACTGTTTATTTATCATGCATTGCAACACTAATATATGGTCAGTACGCCAAGTCAGACTGCCCATATAAAAATTATCTTGGGGGTCTGAGGGCAGTAGCCCCCGACCCCCTCCCTGGGGAAGCACTTAAATTAAGTACCAGCCCCCGAAAATTAACACCTGAGTGAGTTCTAAAGTGACATTGGAGTGGTAGATGAGTGGCAGTGGGGACGTGATTCTCGAGGGCTTCTACTGTAAGCTGGTGGGGGCTAGGTTCGTCTGGCCGGGCCTCAGGAAGGACATCAAGGGGTGGGCAGCCTCTTGTGTAGCATGCCAGCGCGCCAAGGTGCTGGGGCCATTTCTCATCCCGGAGAGACGTTTTGATCACGTCAACGTGGACCTGGTGGGCCCGCTGCCCCCCTCCCAGGGGTTCACTCACCTACTGACCATGGTGGACAGGACCACCAGGTGGCCGGAGGCTGTGCCCCTGTCATCCACTACATCGGCGGACGTGGCTCGGGCGTTCATCTACACCTGGGTGGCCCGTTTCGGTACCCCTGCGGATCTAACTTCGGACAGAGGGCCCCAGAGTTTGGGGGTGAAACTCCACTGCACCGTGGCATACAACCCGCAGGCAAATGGTCTCTGTGAGCGTTTCCACCGCACTATGAAGGCTGCTCTCCGGGCGGCTCTTACGGACAGTAATTGGGTCGACCGTTTGCCGTGGGTCATGCTAGGCCTGCGCTCGGCCCCAAAGGAGGATCTGCAGTCATCTTTGGCTGAGCTCATGTTGGGTCAGCCGCTGAGAGTCCCTGGGGAGTTCCTCCCAGGTGCCACAGCCCCCTGGTCAGCTGCGACTCATCGCTTGGCCATCCGAGACGCCGCCAGCACTTTTGCTCCTGTGACCGCGCATCACTGTTTTCCCCTGTCCTACATCCCCAAGGACTTGATGTCAGCCCCGTACGTGTTCATCCGCCGCGATGCCCACCGTTCTCCACTCCAGGCTCCGTACGATGGGCCCTTCCGGGTCCTGGAAGCGGGGCCCAAGAGCTTTATGGTGGACAGAGGGGGGCTTCAGGAGCGGATATCGGTGGACCGTTTGAAGCCTGCACACGTGGCCCCGGACGGGCCGGTGGAGCTGGCTCAGCCCCGACGGCGCGGCCGTCCACCCAACCCCACTCCTGCCGCAAGCTTGCGGCCCGTGTCTACCTCTACCCCGGCAGCCCCGGACTCGCCCCCAGTCCAGCCTCGCCGCCGGTGTGGACGGCCGCTGGCTCGTGCCCTTCCCCCTTCCCCCCTGACTGTTAAGCGCAGTCGTTATGGTCGGGTAGTCAGGCCTCCTATGAGGGGCTGAGTGCTTTGGGGGGTTTTGTATGGGTTGGGATTGCAGGGTATGTCTACCCTGGGAGTTCGGGGGGGGCCTGTGTGGTGTCACATTGAGGGAGTCTCTCACTCCAGAGTTGAAGGGTCACGGGGGAGGAGATATAGGAGAGTGGTAGGTGTGTGTACAGCGGTGTTTTTGTGAATGAAATAAAGTAGGAAGTAACTGGAGGACCTGTCACGCTCGTCATTGTATCGCCTCTTCCTTCGACTTCCCACAATATAGTGAAATAGATAGAATAGATTAACGAATTCCATATAAATCTATAGTTCATTAACGATGCAGCAGCTGATACTGTATACACACACACACATACATACACGCCTCGCGCGATTTGCAACTCCAGATGATAATAATAATAATAATAATAATAATAATAATAATAATAATAATAATAATAATAATAATAATAATAATAATAATAATAATAATAATAATAATAATAATAATAATAATAATAATAATAATAATAATAATATCAACTGCCGAAACCCGGGAGATATGAAAGTTTTGGATATCTCTAGAATGGGTGAAGACGAACGTCGGACTAAAATTGAAATAATGAGACGAAAGCGGGGCGCAATCAGAGGTGTTATTACGCACGTTTTGAATCAGATGGACATTGAAATTGACGTGGAAACTCCGTCCGGATGTTGATCACTTGATCACTTTATTGGATTTACTGCTGGGAGTTAAAGAAGACAGTTTGTTGGAACCTGACCGTGAAATAGAACAGCTATAAATCTGATGGATGATTTGGATGCTGATATTGAAGCCGCGAGATGTAAGGAGCGCGTCATTATGTTGAACTGACGGCAGCAGCGGGAGGGTGAGTGATGCAATAGCGCCAGTGAAGTAGAGAAATGTAATGAAACGTAAACTTCTATAAAGGACACTTTCGTATTATAACCCGACATTTGGACAATCCATTATTTGGAAAGTAGTTATTCTACACTTTGGTGTAGTGTATACAACTTGTATCATCCGTTTTGTGAAAGCGTCGCTGTCCATGGTGCTGAAGCCAGGTCGCATTTATACTGATATATTGAAAATGTTATTGCTGTCATCTTGGGTCTCCCTTCCAAAAGAGATCTTGTATCTCAATGGGACTTGCTGGTTAATTAAAGGTTAAATAAAAAAAGACATACAAAACGCAGTTTTTTCCACGGGGGGGGGGGGGGGGGGGGGTGAGCCTGGCCTGGCCTGGCTTGGCCCGGCCTGCCTGAGTCAAATTCCCATTAGGAATTACGGTCCCAGTCCGCGACTGGTGTGTGTTGTGTGTGCGTGCACACGCTGCGGTGGGCAGGAGCGGCAACAAGATAGTATAAATATGGTATATTAATACAGTCTATTCCACTATAGGTATATAGTGTGCTGTGTGACGACAATACATTTTAATGTAATCTAATTTTGCACACCGCCTTCGCATTATAATGAGCTGGACAGGTGTGTATGTGTGTGTGCGAACGTGAGCGCAATATCTGCCGTGCGAGACTAAGCGAGAGGCTGTTGTCCAATCTGAAGTGTCCGCCTTTTTAACTCCTCCCCCGGCTGCATTCGTCTACTCTCGTCTACTTTTGAGGCAAGCAATCTCGAACACGCCTTATGCATGCTTTCGAACACCCGCCTAACTCTACCTCTGATTGGCTTACCATGAAATTGTACTCAACCTCAGCCAATCGCCAGCATGTATGTGCTTGTCTCGCGCACTGCCCACTAACCAAGGAAGAACAGTTAAAAAAAGGATTGCCTCTCGGCTCAGAGATCTAGTTGGTCTGATGAAAAAAACTGCTTCAATCATAGTAACGCGCCGCATTTTTTGGCAGTAACGGTAACAGCTTTATTAAGATTGGAAGAGTAATCCGTTAGATTACTCGTTACTGAAAAAAGTTACGCCGTTAGTAACGCCGTTATTTATAACGCCGTTATTCCCATCACTGCTCATCAGTCAATCCCACAATGTCCGATTGGCCCATCAGTTACATCTAGCTGAGAGGACACTGTGCTCCAAAAAGTTCTCACAACCACCATTTGGGGCTTTGTTGTGATGGATCACAGTTTATGTGGGTTTTATTTTAGTTTATTCTAAGGTGCTTTGGCTTTATTTCGTCTTTCTGTGAGGGATGGCTGTCTATTTCGTCTTTCTGTGAGGGACGGCTGTCAATCACTGGCCTCTGGAGTTAATTCCCATGCGGCATGGCAGGTGTGTGGGCTTGATTGCCACCTGATTGGTGTCAGGTGTGTAGTGCCTTTAAGTAGGTTTGATTGACTGTGTTCGGCTCCATACCCCTCTTGGGTAACTTTAAGGGTGCTTTCACACCAGAGCTGTTTGGTCCGGACTATCGGACCAGAATTCGATAGTCCGCTTTTTGTACCCCTCAAGTACCTGGGGGTCCACATCTCAGAGGACCTGACATGGACAACACACATAGACTCAGTCGTAAAAAAGACAGTTAAGGAAGTTCAGAGTATCTGGGAAGATACTCCAGTCCTTCTACTCCTGAGCTGTAGAGAGCATCTTGACTGGAAACATCACTGCCTGGTATGGCAACAGCACGGCACAGGACAAGAAGGCCCTACAGAGAGTGGTGCGCTCAGCCGAGCGTACCACGGGTATTGCACTACCAACCCTGCAGGTCCTATACAACAAGAGGTGCGAATCCAGAGCCTGCAGGATAATGAAAAACCCTCACCACCCCAACAACAGCCTGTTCATGCTGCTGCGGTCAGGCAAACGCCTGCGAGCACCAGCTACTAGGACAGAGATACTTCGGCTCAGCTTCTTCCCCCAGGCCATCAGAGCCTTGAAAACTGAACTCTCCAAACACAAGCACACATGAGCACACACACAACACACACACTGTACACACTCACACGCTAGCAGCCACTTTAACATGAGCACACACACACTCATGCTGCACACGCTCACACTATGGACACTTTACAGAAGGAAAGATCACTTTAAGAATAGTATAGCTTGGGCGGCTAGGTGGTGTAGTGGTCTAAGGCACTCGCCACCAGTGTGGAGACGCTAGGATTCGCGTGTTCGAATCCAGCTCTCCACATTGTTTTTCAGTTTGGCTGGTCGTCCGCAGTAATACACATTGGCCGTATTACGGGGAGGGAAAAACTGAAGGGTGGGGATCGAACGTTGTGAACAAGCGACTCCTACAAGTCGGTTGGTGCGCCTGCGCAGTAGAATCAGGAAGTGTCGGGGGCAGCGTGAGCCTCCCACGCGTTACTCCTCGACACTGATAGATCGAGCTGCGCAGGTGAAAAGATGCGACTGCTGTTACCTCAAGTACCGGAGGGGACTTGTGCTATGTATGACTTAGTCCTCACTGCAGCCGGCTTGTGGGAGGCAAGAAACAGCGTTCGTGACAGGGGAGGGTTGAATTGGATGATACGAAATTGGGATGGGAGAAAATATAGAAAATGGGAGAAAAAGTGGATCAAAAAAAAAAAAAGAATAGTATAGCTTGAGATCGTAAATAGCTCTGTAAATAGCTCATGTACAGATACCGATATGCCTACTTTGTTTACTTGTTTATTGCACTATGTCGATCTATTGGTTGGACTCTTATATTATTACTTGTATTATGCACATCGTTGCGGGCGAGACCCCCCGCATTTCACTGTATACCTGTATGCTGTGACAAATAAAACTCTTGTATCTTGTATCTTGTTGATCTTTTGGGGTGGTGTGAATGCGCAGTCGAACTCTGGTGCGGACCAAACACGTGAACTCTGGTCCGCCAAAAAACATAGGTCTCGGTTTGCTTCATCGGACCAAACGCGGACCAAATATAGGAAGTCACCTGATCAAATGTGCATCTTGGGTAGAAGGAAGAAAAAAACACTGCGGCGCGCGGCATTCACTGCAAAACAAGCACACTGTAAACATGTCTCGTGGACAGACTTGGGCGAATGATGAAGTGAAAGCCCTGATCGACATATGGGCAGAAGACCAAATAAAACAGCTGCTTGTGGGCACTCACAAAAACAACGAGGTGTACAAGTTGTTTAGCGAGAGGATGGCGGTAATGGGTTATAATCGAACGATGGATCAATGCCACGTCTCTTCTACTATCACGCTTCTTGCGGCTGTTTATGTTTTCACGGATTTCACTTCCTGAAGGGGAGGGATTTCCACTCTCATTGTGTCCAATAGACGAGCGCCCTTTTCTACCGTGTGACATTGTTCAGAAAGTTTGGTGCGCTTGACAAATTGCAATGTAAATGCAGAAGAACAAAATGAAGAATGCAACAATGTTGCAACTTCACCACCAGAACCGCACATAGTCCACCAAAACTATATGTGAAAGCGCCCCTTTTTGTTTGTGTCTGTGTGTATGTCCTACACCCCCCACCCCCCAATCCTGACATTTGTGGCACCCATAGCCCAGTGGATCGTAGAGGAACTCCTGAGGAACTTCCAGTTCTTACAGTGTATAGTGTCTACTAGTGAACAGAAGGCCACGCCCCCTCAGCCCATGTATCAAATGATTATACTCATAACATTAACATTCTACAATAAGTAATTTATGACATTAAAACATCATTGTACTGTATCTTTAAGAATCACTTCATGTCACACCAAGGACTGTAATAAGCACCATGTTCTGCATAAATCCCTGTGAATGACACTCAAACAATCTTCTCCCTGCGCGCACATTTATTAGTGTGCACTGTCGTAGTGATTGTCTGGATTTAATTTAATTTAAATAGTGTCACCTCAAAGCTTAAGACAAATAGCTTTTGTTTAACAATCAATTAGTTTGATAGATTACATAGGCTCAAATCATCTTGAGCCTTTCCTCTGTGTGTGTGTGTGTGTGTGTGTGTGTGTGTGTGTGTGTGTGTGTGTGTGTGTGTGTGTGTCAACATACAAAAACCGAAGTTATGTCCCAACTCACTTCCCGAACCTCTACACCTCCCAGTTTTCACATAAACGGTGTTCCACTCAAAAAGTGGATCATTTCACCTACCTCGGCTCCACTCTGTCCTCATGCTGCTCCCTTGACGTGGAGATACACACATGTACTGTATCAATAAAGCGGCATCATCCTTTGGTGACGCAGCAGGGTTTTTGAAAACCGAAACCTGAAGATCAGCACCAAGGTTGCCGTTTACAACGCAGTATGTCTCTCCAGTCTGCTCTATGGAGTAGAATCCTGGACCCCATACCGCCGGCACATCACCAACCTGGACGCTTTCCACATCCGCTGCCTCCAAAGGATCCTCGGCCTGACCTGGGAAGATCGAGTCCCCCACACAGACATCCTCAACAACACCAACTCAATCTGTATGGCCGCAGCTGTGGCCAAAAAACATCTTCGTTGGATAGGGCACACCATATGTATGCCTGACCACCGCCTGCCCCGCCAAGTCCTCTATGGCCAACTGAGAGGAGCAAAGCGGGCTGCTGGAGGCCAAACGAGACGCTTTAAGGACTACACCAGGGACCTCCTAAAGTGTGCAAACATCACACAGCTTGAAACTCTGGCACTCGACAGATCAGCCACTTGTGCCACTGCAGTTTCCCAAATACACCAAACAAACCAAGACAGAAGATCTGAGAGGCGCACGCAACGACACCAGCGGGCGGCTGGCATCCCCCAGGTATCTGGCTTCCCTTGCACCATCTGTGGACGGGTGTGCGGCTCAAGGATCGGACTCAACGCCCACAAGAAGTGGCACCAGCGGCAGCGTCGCTAACCCCCCCACCCACCCCCTCACCCCATCCCTGGAGCAAGCGTCATCATCGAACACGATGGACAGCTAAGAGAGTGTGTGTGTGTGTGTGTGTGTGTGTGTGTGTGTGTGTGTGTGTGTGTGTGTGTGTGTCCTCTGTGTGTGTCCTCTGTGTGTGTCCTCTGTGTGTGTCCTCTGTGTGTGTCCTCTGTGTGTGCATGTGTGTATGTTGGAATAGACGTGTTCTGAGGCACCAGGGCCCTATTCCCCCTACCTGGTTCAACTAAGTCGATCAAAAGTCCCATTATCCAGATTCAATTAACCCAATGTTTGAATCCAGGCTTTCCCTGTTCCTCGAACGCTGATTCAGTCTCGGTAATTCGAACCAGACTTGATACTAGGATAATTGCGCACGGCCGCCTCACCTGAAAAGACAGCAGGTGTCGATCGCAGAAATCGATTGATTGATTGAAAACTTTATTAACAGATTGCAGAATGGGTACAATACAGTACGGCTCAATAGCCTCGCCGACAAGTTAAATGCATAATCTATAGGCAAACTTTAAGTCCCTCATTACCCCAATCAATCAGATTATATTTCTTTAAATGTGCCTGCTGGCAGTAGGCTTAATGGAATAAATAATCGAATAATATCTTGCTAGCGAAAATAATTAATTCAACTCTTTCAGAATAAGTAGATAAAAACAAGCCCAAAGAGTATCTAATTGATACAAATTATATTATGAGGATATCTGTACTGTATGCGCTCGGCTTAGGTATCATGTACTATAAAGTGCTTGCATTCTTTAATTTATTTGCATTTATTTTAAATTTGTTGGACCTTATGGTGTTCTTGTTCTGTTCTTGACTTATTGTTATGTTTATTCTTGACTTGTTTAAAGAAGACGTGTACGGCCCATGGGGACATTAACGTGTGTTGTCGGGCCTTACAAATACATTTGATTTGATAAATACATGGTTCCTTCCCAAAGTTTTCCAGGCGCGACCCCCGAAATAACATGTCAGAGAGGCTTGGAGGGAGGCTATACAGTTTCACTATTAATCAGGTTTTAATCTGTTTCGGACATCATCCATACATGCATTGAATTGCTTAACCTTTGGTTTATACCATTGACACCTCATGTTCATCATCAGATAACAGTGCTTGAACAGATAAATGCATTCATCAAAATGTCAAAGGCTCATTCAATTTATCAAGTCACGTCACGTCATCAAATCCGTCAAACAGCGCATCTCCTCATATATTTTAAACCCAGTTACATTCACAATAACGTGTGAGTGACAGTGATACAATTCAACAATCCACAGATTCAGATTCCTCGTAATTCATATCCACAATCCACGCGTATAAAGACGCTTCAATTTATGCTTGAATGAAACACAATCCGGGCGCTCCGTTAAGCAAATACACAGCGAAGAATATGAAACTAATCAGAGCCAAACGCCCGATAGGTTTCATTCATTAAAAATATCCCCACGGGATTCACATTTGCAATGCTCCGCGTTATTTATCGCGAGTGCCGTATCCGTATAACTATGACGTGCATTATTTAGTACAAAGTAAATCCATAGGCTGAATATGATTTATTGTCAGAATTTTAGGTCTATTATTTTAAATTTCAAAAGCCCCCTCTAGAAAAACGAAGCACAAAAACATAATTCAGAATGGTATAATGGGATCTAGACTGTGAGAATTATTTCAAGAAGGGAGCTGGCATTTCTTTGCGAGGGCGTGGCCATGCAGGTTATCGAGCTAACTGAACTAAACCCTGCGCTGGAGCAGGTTCAAACTTTTTGATCTGTTGCCATAGTGATTTAGACAATTGCGCGTCGGGAAACCGACAGGTCTAGTTTAAGTCAAGTTATCCTGAAAATTATCCGGCTAACTCAGTTAGCCAGGTACAAGGAACAGGGCCCAGGACTGTGTGTGTTCCTGGCCTGCTCGTCGCCCGGCTGTGCCCAAGTTAAGTCAACCATCCTTGGGCCAGCTGTCACCACACACACCCCTGGACCCATAGATCCCTCCAGCCAGCTGGGTACTCTGCGTGTGTGTGTGTGTGTGTGTGTGTGTGTGTGTGTGTGTGTGTGTGTGTGTGTGTGTGTGTGTGTGTGTGTTTACTTTAAAAAAAAAATTATTCCAATTAACAGAAACCTCTTCATCTAGTGAAGCAGCTTATATCCCCCTGTTCTCAACCCTGCAGAGCCTCAGCCCCCTGTTCTCAACCCTGCAGAGCCTCAGCCCCCTGTTCTCACCCTGTTCTCAACCCTGCAGAGCCTCAGCCCCCTGTTCTCAACCCTGCAGAGCCTCAGCCCCCTGTTCTCAACCCTGTTCTCAACCCTGCAGAGCCTCAGCCCCCTGTTCTCAACCCTGCAGAGCCTCAGCCCCCTGTTCTCAACCCTGCAGAGCCTCAGCCCCCTGTTCTCAACCCTGTTCTCAACCCTGCAGAGCCCCAGCACCCTGTTCTCAACCCTCCAGAGAATCAGCATTCTCATTCAGACACACCAATCCACAGATGTTTGGGAAACCGACTGCATACTGTATGGCTGCATACGACCAGGTAGCATATGCAAATGATAATTTGTATTATCTAATTGAATTATATTTGTTTGACCTTCATTTCCTTTCAGGTGAATCTGAAAGGCACACGTAAGCACATCCCAAAGGCAACACGGGCTGTGAACTACCACTCTGTTCCACATCCAACCGTGTCAGAAAACATCTGTGCTAGCAGCACTTTACCCCAGGCTGTATGTCCAGAAGTATGTCAATGAGATAGATAAGACAGAACGTCAGTAACCGTATGTTACAGGGGAGCTTCTACTGCTGTCAGTATGCATGCATTAATTGGTTGTCAAACTCCCACGGATAGCACACACATGTACAGGGCTTAAAGAGTGTGGGAATGAAGATATGCCTCCCTGTGTCCTCCAGAGCTGCTGTGGGGGCATGCTGCTTATGGGAATACCCAGGGAGATGTCAGTAGTGAGAGCTCACTGACAATAACACATGTGACCTTGAGTGACACCGGTGTTGATAGTGATAAGATATTCTTTTCACCTCACAGTCCCTCTTACTCATTTTGTTCCTCACAAACTTCGAACAATCCTGTCGTCTGCCACAGGCGTTCCTGCTATTCTGTTTAGAAAGTATGTGAAAACAGTATTGAGGCTTGCATATATAGGGGGGAGGGGCACTTCTTCCCCAACGCTTCCTCCACAAGGTGTAGGAGGAGGCTGTGTTTCTTGGTGTTGTGGCGAAAGATTCCAAATCATATAAAGCCCACAAGTCAGGCATTTCACGTTTTCCATATTAATTATCGGTGCATTTCCTAAACTATCTTCCCATGGCAAACAAGCGTTCAACAAATCATGACAAACACGCGTGTCTTTGTGTCTGTCTTACCGACAAGGTCCCACTCCCCGTTAGGTATGTAGGTAGAGATGTCCACATCCATCATCTGGAGGTCCAGGAGCCAGCCGTTGTGGGTCCAGGAACCAAACTTCAGGTCACACTTCTGCACGTCGAAGGGGAACCACCGCACGTCTATATAGCAGGTGCTCTTCAAGATACCTGGAGGTAGAGGAGGATCAAATCAATGGCTTGTGTTGATGATGATAGTGATGGGAATGATGGAGATAGTTCTAATGATGATGACTATAATGATGATGAGGAGGAGGAGGACAACAAGCATGACAACTTTGATGATGAAGATGATGACAGCGATGAAAATTATGATGATTGTATGTGTAATGATAATAACTACCATAAAGTGATAATTAGTTATGTTGTAATGCACATACAGTATGTATATTTATTTGTACCTGTACCCCTGAACCAAGGGCTAACCCAAACCTGCTTGTCTCTATCTTGCTATTCTTTCAAATTGATACAAGGCCAACATAACTTTTTTCTTGGAAATCAATATAACGTTACTGTAATTTCTACGTTTTAGTCAGGATTGTTTTAAAAATCCAACCCAATCTGAACCTAATTGACCAGAGTATCTAAAAAATATTAAATATAATCATCACATCACTCAGCAAACTAGACCTCCCTTACAGCAATGGAACGATTTGATTATACAATTTATTATAACCCCCGAAGCTACAGTATAGGGCGTCATGACAAATATATTGGTGAATCATTTGAATTTAAAGTGTTGTAGTTGGTGTCAACTATGCTTAGCAGCACGCTGACGCAGACATCACTGACCTTCAGTTCAAAACAGGGAGTGAACAACACAATCATCATCTTGACAAGTAATCTTGATGCCTCCACATGTCAAGCCGGGGTACGTGTGGCTGTGTACGTGTGTCTGTCTGTAACTGCAATAACCTGTGAACTTTCCATCTGATTTGGCTAAAACTTGGTGGACGGGTTGAAAGGAGCTGCACTAGCGAATGTTTTTTTTTCAAATCGATCAAACATCAACGGTGCAGCTCAAGACAAAGATGGCGACGGCCACGATTTCAACCGAGGGGACATCTAGGTTGGGGACCCGAGTGAAGTTGACACAAGGCACACGGGCGACAATGTTATCATTCATCATTCAGTCTGTTTGGTATTATCCTAAATATTAATGGTGGTTATGACTGTGAGGGTGTAGAAGGTCTACAGTACCTGGTGGCTACATTTACATTTTACATTTTGTCAATTAGCTGGCGCTTTTATCCAAAGCGACTTACTGTACACATTTTCTACAACAAGACAGCTGGAAGGGTACAACTCTATCAGCTGAGTAACAATGTTCATCAAAGTGTTGAGTGCTATAGTGTAGGTTAGTATATTAGGACAAGTGCATGACAGTAAGGTTAGTTAGGGTTAGAGGTTTTCTTTTTTTAGATTTAAAAAAGAAATGTAGATAATGATTGAAGAAGTGCGTCTTTAGTCGACGGCGAAATATTGGACGGGTTTCGGCTGTCCTAACTGTGGTGGGAAGTTCGTTCCACCATTATGGGGCAAGGACCGAGAATAGGCGACTTCTCTTTGATGACCCTCCCGGAGCTCGGATAGGAGTGTGGGGGTGTAGAAGGTATAGAGTACCTGGAGGTTATGACTGTGGGGGCGTAGAAGGTCTACAGTACCTAGAGGTTATGACTGTGGGGGTGTATAAGGTCTACAGTACCTAGAGGTTATGACTGTGGGGGTGTATAAGGTCTACAGTACCTAGAGGTTATGACTGTGGGGGCGTAGAAGGTCTACAGTACCTGGAGGTTATGACTGTGGGGGTGTATAAGGTCTACAGTACCTAGATGTTATGACTGTGGGGGTGTATAAGGTCTACAGTACCTAGAGGTTATGACTGTGGGGTGTATAAGGTCTACAGTACCTGGAGGGATGTACTGGCAGGCTCCAGACGCGTTCACCAGGACGTTGGTGTGGAACGTAGCATCAAACCTCTCGTCTGCACTGCAGGATGACAGAAAAGAAAATATGTGAAGGACAATTATGTCAGTGTCAGTTATGCTGCGGACAACAAGGAGGGAAAGCAAAGAGGCAAAACGGAGTACAGGGACAAGTGAAAAGGCTGAAAACAGAGAAGGAAGGGAGATAGTGGGGGAAACAATGGGAAAGCGGAACAACGTCACTAGGTAGTCGCCCTCGAGTCGCGGCTTGTTTGCCTGTGGGCCACAGATAATGTCGTACAATTTCACATAATTATGTACTTACGTGGTTCATATTTGCTCATATATATATGTTTTATTTTATAAATAAAAATATAAAACATCCGTGTTGTTCTTCTTGTGTTCTACCTGCTGTTGTGGATAAGTACAGTAGATGGCTGTTTCCATGGCCATTCAGCAGAGGAAGATGATAGCGGAAGTGAGTGGTTCAACTATACATTTATATTTGGATTTTTATAAAGTTGGGTTGAGTTTTCTTGTTTACAATGATGGCTAACTAATTGACACATAAGACTGAAGGTGAAAGAGCGAGAGAGATAGGGTTGGATTGTATGTTAGCATATATCATCGTCTCTTTCAAATTAAGGTCTCAATAAAACATGGACGTCTGCCATTGAGACAAGATACAAGATACTGTAATGCCACACAACTATGGTTGGTGGCAATCGTTTGCGGTACAGCATGTTATTTAAGCACTGGGACATCAACATGGAACATCAAACGCCCCCCTCCCACCTCCCAATCCCCACAATAAATACATACAGGACAGTCACATATAACAAGTGTCAGTTAGTGTCAGTTCAGTTCAGTTCATGTTAATTTCAGTTCGGATGCTTGCCCGTCTGTGTAAGGGGGGGGGGGGGGGGGGGGCAGGGTGTTTACTGTTCGGACTGCTGTGGGGAAAAAGCTGTTTGTGAAGCATGTGTGTCTGGTTGAAATTGACCTGTAGCGACCTGAGGGCATGCGCTGGAATAAG